>NC_135965.1:51143584-51447362 GCF_053455715.1 Rhinoraja longicauda
CTGCCTTACAGCACTAGAGACCCAGGTTCGATCTTGTCTATCTATATGGAGTTGTATGTTCTCCCTGCGACCTCATGGGTTTTCTCACACTCTAAAGACATACTGGTCTGTAGGTTAATTGGACTTAGATACAAAATGCTGGTGTAACTCAGTGGGTCGGGCAGCATCCCTGGAGAGAGGGAATGGGTGATGTTTCGGGTGGGTGACCCGAAACGTCACTCATTCCTTCTCTCCAGAGATGCTGCCTGAGCCGCTGAGTTACTCCAGCATTTTGTGTCTGCCTTCGATTTAAACCAGCATCTGCAGTTCTTTCCTACACATGTAGGTTAATTGGCTTCGGTAAAATTGTAAATTGTCCCTCGTGTGTAGGATGGTGTTAGTGTACAGAGTGATCGCTTGTCAGCACAGACTCAGTGGGCCGAAGGGCCTGTATCCCTAAAGACAAGTTCCGGAACACAATTGCATAAACAAGGGGAAAACAATCTCTCGTGGAATAAAATGAATGAGTAATGTAATTGCTCCATTAACTAAGAACAGAATTGAACATTATCTGCTGTTCTTTTTTCAGATGGTACATTATATTCTGGGATAATTGACTTTGTAAATTTGTTTTGAAACAAAATCTTCATGTCGGGGCAATGGAAACAAATCTATGGAATCAAATCAGAAATCTAAAAGAGCCAAACAATTAAGCAAACCAATTTTTTTTTTTATTCACAAAATGCTGGAGTAACTCAGCAGGTCAGGCAGCATCTCGGGAGAGAAGGAATGGGTGACGTTTCGGGTCGAGACCCTTCTTCAGACTGATGTCGGGGGTGGGACAAAGGAAGGATATAGGTGGAGATAGGAAGATAGAGGGAGATCTGGGAAGGAGGAGGGGAAGGGAGGGACAGAGGAGCTATCTGAAGTTGGAGAAGTCGACGTTCATACCACCGGGCTGCAAACTGCCCAGGCGAAATATGAGGTGCTGCTCCTCCAATTTCCGGCGGGCCTCACTATGGCACTGGAGGAGGCCCATGACAGAGAGGTCAGACTGGGAATGGGAGGGGGAGTTAAAGTGCTGGGCCACCGGGAGATCAGTTGCGTTAATGCGGACCGAGCGCAGGTGTTCAGCGAAGCGATCGCCGAGCCTGCGCTTGGTTTCGCCGATATAAATAAGTTGACATCTAGAGCAGCGGATGCAATAGATGAGGTTGGAGGAGGTGCAGGTGAACCTCTGTCTCACCTGGAAAGACTGTTTGGGTCAGTGCGATACAAACTTGAATTAAGCAAACCAGTTTTCTCAGTCAGTTGAAGAACAATACTATCCTTCTGTGTACAAACAACACATTCTTTGCCATGAAGTCTGTTAGTTTATCACTGCACCAACTCGCAATATCATCCAGCGAATATCAAGATATTGTGTATATATAAATATGGTACTTACTTGGTTGGGAGAAAGATAAATTGACACTAAATCTGTGTGTTCACTGTAGAGATATTCCCAATATTTTTGTATGCTTTCCAGCAGATGAATAACACAGAAAGGCTAGTTGGAATAAGAAACGTTTTGAGGGATATGGGCCCAACATGGGTAAATGGGACTAGCTGAGTCGGGGCATCCTGGCCAGCATGGACGAGTTTCTCTGCTGTATGACTCGATAACTCTAAACCAGCTCAACTGCAACAGTCTAAGTAGCTTCAAAAACTCTCTGGTACTTTAATTCAAAACCTAACAGTGTCCATTAAATAAGCCTGAGTGCGAACAAACTTGAATTGCTCTGGTATTAAAATCTCACATAAATATGGGATTACATGTGAGTCAGAAAGCAATAGTTCTATTTTCCTGCAGTGGAAGAAAGGAGACATTTTAGCAAACATGGATACTTGCAACAAGCACACAGATGCAGTGAATTATCCAGATTACTTTGGATAAATACTCATCCATTGAGTGGTCCTGAACGTATTCCTTTGCTGATAATCAAAAAGTAGCAGTTATTGGGAAGCAGAAATGCAAACAGAAAATGTCGGAGATATACAGTTCCGATGAAGGGGTATTGAGCCGAATTGTTAACTGTTTTACTCTCTGCAGATGATGCCCGACCTTCTGACTATTTCTGTTTTATGCAAGTAGCCTTGCTCCACACCGATTCAATTGAGACTTCTGAATATAATCAAACATCTTAAATACATTCAGAACATCTGCTACATACATATAATCTGCAATTACAGCTCATACACTGAAAAAGATCAAATTCAGACATGAAATAAGCGCTTTAAAAACCTTTGTTTCCACTCTGGAATTTTTGTACCCCATTGTTAAACCACATTCATGGAACAGTTATGTTTCCTGCTACCAGTAACTTTAGAGAACATACAGAGCATAGGACAGTACAGCACAAAAACAGGCCGCCCAGTCCACATTGTCTGTGTCAAACATGATGCCAAAACCATCTCTTATCTATCTGCACATAATCCATTCCCTGCATACCCATCTGCCTATCTAAAAGCCTCTTAAATGCCATTATCGTATCTGCCTCCTCCACCACCCCTGGCAACGCATTCACCACCCTCTGTTTATTGGTGCACATCACCAATAAACTTTCCCCCACTCACCTTAAAGCTATGCCCTGCAGTATTTGATTTATATTTTATAGATCTCTTGAACTTGAATGAAGCAATGCTAAATATTATTTTAATGCACTGAGGTGCTGTTGTACATATAGAGATTCAGTAATGGCTCAACATCTTTTCATAAAATCTCATTTATTTTCTGAACGGACAGGCTATAATGATATCAAATACAAATATAAACTTATTGTGACTTTTTACGTAGGAAAATGCTACCAATTTCAGCTGGTGCTGTAGAAATGGTACTTGGTGAATTGTTCTTCAGAATGAAGATATTATTTCTTCCCAGATGGTCAGAAGATCGGGCCAATGATGTTTGACATTCCAACACAAACAATCCTATTCAGTGACCCTGGTTAGAGTGCTGTAGGAAGCTTACTGACTTCATTATAGCAGAGATTTCACTAAAACATTACATTAATGGCCTATATTAAATATGCATGCATGAGTGGTTTCCTCCCATCCACACAGTCTGATAGTTAGCTTCTCATGATTGCCCATTTCATGCCTAGGCACATTTCTCATCAGTTTTTTCCCCACTAATAGCACTTTTCTTAACATCCTTAACTGCTGTTCCTTCTGTCAATTCCTTCCACGTATTGTACTTGCATGATGCATGATCCTGTTAGCATACTCCCTATGGGCATGCACACTGATAGATGGGCTTCCATGCATGTCCTTAAGGCAAACTCAATTAAGCAATCCCTCCTATGGTTTTTGTAGCACCATACTGCGCATAACAATCGTCGAGAAAGGCCACAGGGGAAAATGATTGTTGCAGTCACTCTGCGCTTACTATATTTAAGGAGACTTCATTGCAAATTCAGGGCAGAGAAAGTATTGAGGAAGTAGGTGACTGCAAAGTTGGGAAGGCTGATATCACCTGGGGATACACCCAATGTCATCCAATAAATCCATCCGTTACAGGGATGGGAAAGGTTTAGATGGATATGGGCCAAATGTGGGCAGGTGGGACCGGCTTAGATGGGGAATCTTGGTCGGCATGGATGAATTAGGCCTTCCATGTTGCATGACGCCGTGGGCAGCACAGTGGCGCAGTGGTAGAGTTGCTGCCTCGCAACACCAGAGACCCGAGTTCGATCCTGACTATGGGTGCTATCTGTAAGGAGGTTGTACATTCTCCTTGTGACCACATGGATTTCTTCCGGGTGCTCCAGTTTCCTCTCACATTCCATGTAGGTATGTAGGTTAATTGGCTTCTGTAAATTGTCCTTGTTGTATAGGGTAGAACTAGTGCATGGGGATCGCTGGTCGGCACGGACTCGGTGAGCCAAAGGGCTTGTTTCAATGCTGAATACTTAAACTAAAGTAAATTAAACTAAGCCTATCGCGAAAAATCATTGTGTGTCATTCTGTTAGCAAAGGGCATTATTTTATCTTGTTGCTGAAAAGATTTATTCTTCTTCATTTTCTGGCTCGTCAGAGATGCAAAGAAAATCAAGGCTTCACGACACAATGTATACCACCGACTAACTGTGTGAAAAGTCACATCATAACTGCTTCTGTTTTTGTGGAAAGTTGATAGCAAATTGGAGGAGAGGATGCAGCATGATGCCCAAATCAAGAAGGATCAGGAAGAGGTGGCATTATTTTTTACAAGGGAAACAAGAGCCTGCTTTCCATTGAAGTCATGTTAAATTTGAGGCTAAGATTTTTGCTGTTATTAGTATCAAAGAATAGAAATCAAAAAGCAATTAGGTGCTGATGAAAAAGAGATCGGGCGTAATCTAAAAGGATAGTAGAACTTTGTGGTATATAGAATGGTCTATTTTGTTATCTTTCTGTTTAAATTCACTCTCTGTAACTCTTTGATTTGCTCCTCCCTGCCTCTTTTTCTTCTTTAATGTCGTATGATGTGTTATTGAAAAGAGATCTCAGAGGCCATGGGTTATATCCCGAGTAGGGTCTGTGATACAATGTGACCTGATGTCCTCTCATACCCCCTGCCTCTTCTCTTCAGTCCCATTTTCCATCTTCTGTAGTTTACTCCAAATCACCCTCCTAACCCTTGCTTCCTTCCTACTTCAGAACACCTTCTGTCCATTTCCTCAATGTTTTACTTTGTTTATTTTAGTTTAGAGATACAGCGTGGAAACAGGCCCTTCGGCCCACACCGACCAGTGATTCCCACACATTATGCTATCCTACACACGAGGGACAATATACATTTCTACCAAGCCAATTAATCTACAAACCTGTACGTCTTTGGAATGTGGGAGGAAACCAAAGATCTCGGAGAAAACCCACGCAGGTCACGGGGAGAACGTACAAACTCCGTACAGACAAGCACCCATAGTCGGGATCGAACCTGGGTCTCTGGCACAGTAAGGCAGCAGCTCTACCACCATGCCGCCATGCCACCCTAATGTTTTATTTAGTTTGTTATTGTCATGTGTACTGAGGTTCAGTGAAAAGCTTTTTGCTGTGTGCTATTTAGTCAAAGAAAAGACTGTACATGATTACAATCAAGCCGAAGACAGACACAAACAGCTGGAGTAACTCAGCGGGACAGGCAGCATCTCTGGAGAGAAGGAATGGGTGACGTTCTGGGTCGAGACCCTTCTTCAGACCCAATCAAGTTGTCCACATTGTACAGATAAAAACTTAATAGAGTGGAGCCACTGTTATGTTTGATAGCAGGTCCACCTCTGAGAACAGCACAAAGAGTCACTTGGCTCCAATGCCATCTTGTATGAGCTTATTTCAACACTTAAACCAGTTCATCGAAATCAACTTAATGCAGGATGAAGGCATATCCACTTACATCCCTCACATAAACTAACTGTTCAGCCTGGACAATGCAGGCCGTTTGAACAGGTGAAGGCACAGCTCCATAGAGATCTCACTTTATGAAATTCAATATTTGTTCTCAATTAGAATCATTCAGAATGGTCTTCAGAGCCTTGGTATCCGCACAGAGAGGGAACGATTAGGGTGTAATGAAGGGAGCAGATCAATAACATTCTTGCTGTATGTGTAAGTGCCTTAAAAGCCTGGCAGTTCTGTAATCCTGTCAACATACTGCTATGAATTTAGTGAGATTTTAAAGCATGCAATTGTCAGAATTTAGCAATTGATACAAATGATAGCAACAACAATATTAATTGGCTTAACACAGCTTATAGAAAGTAAGCAAATGTCATACAGACGGCCCCTGGGTTTCATAAGAGTTTTGTTCTTGAGGCAGAAAGGAATAGGGGATGCTGGTTAATACACAAAAGGACACAGTGTTGGAGTAACTCAGCAGGTCAGGCAGCATCTCCGGCGAACAGGGATAGGTGACGTTTTGGGTCAAGACTCTCCTTCAACTATGAGAACTAAGGGTTTTTTCCAGTAAATCGGAAGCATCCATTTCCATAACTACCCAAATTGCATCGTTCTACCTACACTTGCTATAATTCTTTCACTGCATTAAATAATCACCCTAACATTCACCATAATTAAACAAATGGAATATGTACCGTATCTTCTCTAATGAATACCATGAAACATTATATTATTATTAGCTTCAAAAATGTATAGAGAAATCTGCACAAATTTGGATTTCTGTAAGCCATGTAACTCATGACCCGAGTGGCCCCTGTGTATCCCAAGAAGCTTAATGTTTGAGTTCTGTTTCTAGGACACTATAAGATAGTAAATTTGATGATCTCATTACCTTAACCTGGAGCCCTAAATGAAGAAAGTTGCAAAATAATATTTCCGACATTTAGTTTTGTGAATATTTATTCCTTTGTGACAAAACATTGTAAACCACTCACTGTATTGAATATATGAATGTGATAAATTCCACAGCTGGAATCTACTCAGTGTACAGAATGTACAATGCGAATTCATAGCAATCAACTCTGAATTACTGGAGAATTTCATGACTCACGAATTTCACTAGAAGCATTCTTTTCACTTGCAATGTCTGTACTCCTTCCCCAATATCACATAAATCCAGTCTTATCTGACTGCAATGAAATATTAACTGTGAATACCGTATGTTTTCCGCAAACTTCAAAATAAAATGGCCTGCATGAATATGTAGAGCTCAGTCCAGCAGCAACAATAAATTATCCCATATGTTAAGTGTTCATATGTTCATAAGTAATAGGAGCAGAATTAGGCCATTCGGCCCATTGTCTCCTCCACCGTTCAATCATGGCAAATCTATCTTTCCCTCCCAACCCCATTCTACTGCACTCTCCCCATAACCCCTGACACCAGTAGTAATCAAGAACCTATCTATCTCTGCCTTAAAAATATCCATCGATTTGGCCTCCACAGCCTTCTGTTCCTAACAACAGGTCATAATCGCAAGGCACTGCAAATTCTTTCAATGACTCTGAACCTGATTCCACAAATCATGCATATTTCCTGCAATTAAAACTAATGCCACTCTTGTAATTTACGTCTAAATATAGTCTAGTTAATTGATTTTTTGCATGTTGGTCAGATGCCAATTCAATTCCAAGATCTCTTTGATTGTTGATCATGTGCCTCTAACATTTTCCCTGCACATCCCCATAATGGAGATTATTTTATTGTACCTTGAGCATATTAAATAATGAATCAAGTTGAAAGCTTGAATACAGCAAAAGCTTCAACAAGGACATTGGAGGAAAATGTAACACCAATATAATCTACTTTGTTGTGAGCTCACTTGAGGAGCCCTTTGCATTAGAACCCAAATAAAAGTCAACACTTTGTCCATGACTGCTCAGGATTAGTACTGGAGTCCTGGAGATAATGTAAAGTGCTGTCACTTCTGAATTAAATAGGTGAATGGCTGACAAGGGCCTTACTGAATCTATTAATATCATTAAGCCTCCATTCCTGTAGATCAGTGGTAATACAGAATCAACATAGATGTCACGGGGTAAGGCATCAGATGAAGTTAAGGTACGAATAGCAACTCATCTCCAAATGTTGTACATGTTCTATGAAGAATATGTTGCCCTTGAGAGACTAATTGAGGGATTTACTGGTAACTCTTGTTGATAAGCTCAGTACAGAAATCATGGAGCAAGTTTAGATCAGATGCGATGTGCTCTGAGCATTATTTAGCTGAGTTTTTTTATACTTGTGTTTTTTTTAATACTTGTGGTAGAGCTGCTATCTCACCACAACAGATACCCAGGTTCGATCTTGACCTTGGGTGCTGTCTGTGCGGTTATTACACGTTCTCCCTGCGACCGCATGGGTTTCTTCCGGGTGCTCTGGTTTCCTCCCACATCCAAAGACGTGTGGGTTTGTAGGTTAGTTAGCCTCTGTAAATTTGCCCCCTAGTGTGTAGGGAGTGGATGAGAAAGTGGGATAACATAGAACTAGTGTGAATGGGTGATCAATGGTCGGCATGGACTCAGTGGGCCGAAGGGCATGTTTCTATGCTGTATCTCTAAAACTAAAACACCTCAACACCTCAGAGAACAGCTTGAGTTTGTCCTCTGTGCTTATTTCTGCTGTCACAATTTCCAATTCCAGTTGAAAACTACCACTTAAGAGCTCAAGCTATGAATGAATATAGTGACTGTCAAAATTAGCAGCTTAATAATCATGAAGCATAATGCTTCAGCACATTCCTAGCACAAATATGAATCATTTCCTCGTGTAATATGAATTGGTGGGTCTCCTGTGGAGTACTGTTTTAGATGTATTTTTAAGCCCTGGACTCCAGGAGTTACTTTTGTTTCTACTGCTTACGTTCTTGTTCAACGCCTCTACTTCCTTAGAAGGCTAAAGAGGTTTGGCATGTCCCCTACAACGTTAACCAACTACTACCATAGAAAGCATTTTATCGGGATGCATCACAGCTTGATTTGGGAACAGCTCCATCGAAAACCGCAAGAAATTGCAGCAAATTGTGGTTGCAGCCCAGACCATCACACAAACCAACTTCCTTTCCATTGACTCCATTTATACCTCGCGCTAACCTCGGCAAAGCCAGCAGCATAATCAAGGACGAGTCGCACCCTGGCCACTCCCTCTTCTCCCCTCTCCCATCAGGCAAAAGGTGTGAAAACGCACACCAGCAGATTCAGGGATGGTTTATTCCCAGTAGTTACCAGGTAACTGAATCATCCAACCACAACCAGAGATCAGTGCTGAACTACTATCCACCTGTATGGTGACCCTCGGACTATCTTTGATTGGTCTTTGCTTGCACTAAATGGTATTCCCTTATCATGTATCTACACACTGTAAATGGCTCGGTTGTAATCATATATTGTCTTTCTGCTGACTGGTTAGCTTGCAACAAAGGCTTTTTACTGTACCTTGGTACAGGTGACAACCAACTATACTGAACTGAACTCAGTGCATAAAGGAAGGGCCTGTCCCACTTAGGCGATTTTTAGGCGACTGCTGCCGACTAGGCTGTCGCTGACAGTTTGCCGGGTGTCGCGGGCACGATCGTGAGGAGTCTTCCAAGAATCGTAGTGGACCTTAGCGCGTCGCTGAGAAATCATCCGGTATGAAATTTCTCGGCGACAGCTGGCTTGTCGCCAGGTATCGTCGCACGCTGTCCCCAGGTTTGCAAAGTTGTCGACTGTACTTTATCATGACATCTCATTCAAAGATTCTAGTCGCATTCAATTTTGACCATAAAAATCAAACGCTGACACATGCGCTGCGCTATGAGAACTCTTTACATTCATTTATTTAGATCAATGAGGCAAACGCATACACAGGCATTTCACTGCGTTTATTAAAGGCCAAAGCTCACACAAAGACAGACACTACAAACACTGTCTGTCTATGTGTGAGCTTTGGCCTTTAATAAACGCAGTGAAATGCCTGTGTATGTGTTTGCCTCATTAATCTAAATAAATGAATGTAAAGAGTTCTCATAGCGCAGCGCATGTGTCAGCGTTTGATTTTTATGGTCAAAATTGAATGCGACTAGAATCTTTGAATGAGATGTCATGATAAAGTACTTAGAAAATCAATAAATTCCGACACCTATATTTTAAAAAATCACCAAAATCAACTTTATTCAAAAACAACATATTCCTATGAAAGATGGATAGCTGCATGCCAAAATCTTTTTTTTAAACGTACACTTCAAACGGATGCAAAATATACCTAGAGATTTCACTGGATGGGCCTTGCTGTGGGTTTGTTGATGTGTGAGTTGTGCTTGTGATACCTCCACATAAGTGCAGGTTGTCGTTGGTTGTCTTGCTTGCCGTGGTCCCTGTCGTAGTGGACGCCCCAGGTGGTGAAGACTGAGTTACCGGTTGCCGTCACCTATGTGGTAGGTTGTCTTAGCTTGTCGCGAGCATTGTCGTGGTCATTGTCATGGACATTGTCGTAGGGCTAATTTTTTCGGCGATCTGCTACGACTTTGACAGTCGCTGGCAGTCGCCTAAACAATCGCCTAAGTGGGACAGGCCCTTAACTGTCCACAGCATCCATCATAGAAACATAGAAACATAGAAAATAGGTGCAGGAGTAGGCTATTCGGCCCTTCGAGCCTGCACCGCCATTCAATATGATCATGGCTGATCATCCAACTCAGTATCCTGTACCTGCCTTATCTCCATACCCCCAGATCCCTTTAGCCACAAGGGCCACATCTAACTCCCTCTTAAATATAGCCAATGAACTGGCCTCAACTACCTTCTGTGGCAGAGATTTCCACAGATTCACCACTCTCTGTGTGAAAAAAAACGTTCTCAGACTTCCCCCTTGTCCTTAAACTGTGACCCCTTGTTCTGGACTTCCCCAAAATCGGGAACAATCTTCCTGCATCTAGCCTGTCCAACCCCTTAAGAATTTTGTAAGTTTCTATAAGATCCCCCCTCAATCTTCTAAATTCCAGCGAGTACAATAGACAATAGACAATAGACAATAGGTGCAGGAGTAGGCCATTCAGCCCTTCGAGCCAGCACCGCCATTCAATGCGATCATGGCTGATCACTCTCAATCAGTACCCCGTTCCTGCCTTCTCCCCATACCCCCTCACTCCGCTATCCTTAAGAGCTCTATCCAGCTCTCTCTTGAAAGCATCCAACGAACTGGCCTCCACTGCCTTCTGAGGCAGAGAATTCCACACCTTCACCACCCTCTGACTGAAAAAGTTCTTCCTCATCCGAGCCGAGTCTATCCAGTCTTTCTTCATATGAAAGTCCTGCCATCCCAGGAATCAATCTGGTGAACCTTCTCTGTACTCCCTCTATGGCAAGAATGTCTTTCCTCAGATTAGGAGACCAAAACTGTACGCAATACTCCAGGTGTGGTCTCACCAATGCCCTGTACAACTGTAGCAGAACCTCCCTGCTCCTATACTCAAATCCCCTCGCTATGAATGCCAACATACCATTCGCTTTCTTCACTGCCTGCTGCACCTGCATGCCTACTTTCAATGACTGGTGTACCACGACACCCAGGTCTCGTTGCATCTCCCCTTCTCCTAATCGGCCACCATTCAGATAATAGTCTGCTTTCCTGTTCTTGCCACCAAAGTGGATAACCTCACATTTATCCACATTATACTGCATCTGCCATGCATTTGCCCACTCACCTAACCTATCCAAGTCACGTTGCAGCCTCCTAGCATTCTCCTCACAGCTAACACTGCCCCCCAGCTTCGTGTCATCGGCAAACGTGGAGATGTTGCATTCAATTCCCTCATCCAAATCATTAATATATATTGTAAATAGCTGGGGTCCCAGCACTGAGCCTTGCGGTACCCCACTAGTCATCTGAACAAGACATTTGATTATCGTATGATTCTTAAGTGGCCAGTATGTTATTCAGTAACACAAACCAATTTAAATTTGTCCAAGTGTAAATGATATCTTCTCTGACACAAAATATCTTGCAAACTTTTGCAACATTTTATCTGAAAGATGGTGAGAATCCCTGTAAAAAAACAATGAAGATGGTCTTTTCCCAGTTATGTGACCCTGCCTTGATTGGCACTTTAGCAAACAACACGCCCTTTATCAGAATGATGCAGGGAGAGGTTGGACAGACATGGGTTGTTTTCTCTGGAACACCAAAGGTTGCAGGGAGACCTGATAGAAGTATATTAAATTATGAGAGGCATAGATAAGGTAGATAGTCAGAACCTTTTTTCCCAGGATTTAAAAAAATCAAATACTAGGGAGCATAACTTTAAGGTGAGAGGGGCAAAGATTAAAGGAGATGTGTGGGGCAAGTTATTTTCACAGAAGTTAGTGAGTGTCTAGAACGTGTTGGTGGGTGTGGTGGGTGAGGCAGATGCAATAATGGCATTTAGGAGACCTATGGATTTGCATATAGATTTGCAGAGAATGGAGGGATATGGATTATGAGCAGACAGATAAGAGTTGGTCTTGGCATCATGTTCAGATTTTGTAAGCCACTGGGCCTGTTTTTGTGCTGTGTTCAATGTTGAATGAGGTGGTCCATAGGTGAGGTAGCAATGTGGGTGCAAATGAAAATTACACTGAGTTGCAGTAACATTGCTTGACCCTGTCTTGCTTATGTTGTCAAGGCCCTTTGCACCATCCAGCAGTTACACCGACCACCCACACATCCGTCCATTCCAGATGTGGAATAGCTAAATGTCCAACAGTTGATAAACTAACCACCTGCCAGAGGAACTGCCTGGCTGCGTATTCAGCGGTTGTTGTTCAATTTCCTGGAAGGTTTTCACCCTGTTACTTTCACTATAAATCAAGTGGCAGTGAGGCAAAAAACTGTGCCATTGATTTGATTCGATCAACCTTCTTTTATTCGGCATTTAATAAAATGTCAATACGATGAAAGGTCCTCTTTTATTTTGTTTGCATTACCTGAATAACTAATCGTATTTCATGTTCAGTTGCTAAGAAAACATAAACCAGATGTTCAGTCGATTTAATTTGTGCTGCCAGGTGCTCGAGATTGCAGGATTTAATATTTTTTCAAAAAAATCCCCAGGACAATCTGCATTAGGGAATTTGTGCTTACAGTTTCAATATTTAGAGTTGATTTTGGCAAGTAGTTTCAGCTCCAACATCCAAGTCCATTTTCTTACTGAATGTTCCGTCTATAATCTCATATTGTGGAACGGTTGGACAGCTGATGACAATCTTAGTACAAGAAGAACTTATTCAGCATTATTACACTGCAAAATATAATATTGCCAGGAATATGTCGTGCTAGATGTTGATCTACACAGTCATCAAATCTTCATGAATAAGTAGTTTTTATAACAAATTCAGCAATCCCAAGTTTCTGTTTAACTTACGATGTGGAAACTTCACTACTCAAGGCTTATTGCATCTACCACATCAAGTTGCTAAGGCATTGTGACACATATCTATGAATATCACTCTAAATGCAGAGAAAATATTAGCTCATTTTTGGATACATACGCATCTTCTTCACAGTTGAACTATACAAATATCCTAATCCTCTGATTATTGACTACAACTGGCAAAACATTAATTGGCCTATCATGCAATGAAGGTAGGTCTCGTGATAAACTGTACAATGAACGTAACTCTGATGCAAGAAGAGACATGCTGGTGAGACTCAGAAGGTCAGGCAGTATCTGTGGAGGGATGGACACATGATGTTTTGGGTTGTGACCCTTCTTTAGACTGATCAGTCTGAAGAGATGTCCCTACCCAAAATGTCATCGGTCCACTCCTTCCACAGTTGCTCCCTGACCCACTGAGATCCTCAAGCACTTTGTTTTTTCCCCCTCAATATTCCAGCATCTACGGTTTCTAGCATCTCCATAACTCTGCCTGGTTTCAAACCTCCCGAGCCTGAATCTCCAAACGTCCCATTTTTCCATGTGGTATCTTTATTTCCTTCATCGTGCCTTCAGTGAACATGCAACTTAGAACGGAAATGAAGCACTTTTCTCTCCAATCTGTTTAATTGCTCACTGAGATCATGACTGCATCGTGACCAAACCTTTTTCACAATACTGCCTAGACCTTTGGTTAACAAAACTTACCCAATCTCAAATTAAAGAAAATATTCATTTTATTCCATGGATTCCAACATTGTTGAATAGTTGGTCTTTATCAGCTGCCTCCGACTCTCCATATTCTCTTGTCTGTTTGAGCCAAAGAGCAATACATTATGGAAACAGGCTTTAAGGCCAACCAGATCTATGCCAATAATCAAACACCCACAGACACTGATCTTACATTAATCCCAAATTTTCAGTGGTTAATTAAGTCAAGTTTGAAAGGTTTCAAAGGTCTTTTATTGTCATGTGTATCAATTAAGGTACAGTGATATTCGAATTACCATAAAGCCATACTAAAGAAAAGCAACAAGACACACATCTACATAAAAGTTAACATAAACATCCACCACAGCAGATTCCCCACATTCCTCACAGGTAATAAAGTCTAATCTTCTTCCCTCTTTATTCTCCCGTGGTCGGGGCAGTCGAACCATCCGCAGGCAGCGGTCAAAGCCCCCGCACTGGGGCGATCAAAGCTCCTGTGGCTTGAAGCTCCCAAAGTCGGTCTCCCACCAGGGACCGCGAGCTCCACGATGTTAAATTCCGCAGGCTCCCGTGGGTTGGAGCTCCCGGTCGATCTCCAGCAAGGGACCACCAGTTCCACGATGTTAGGCCGCAGTGCGGACGGAGATACGATACAGAAAAATATTGCATCTCCGTCGAGGTAAGAAATTAAAAAAAGTTTCTCCCAACCCCCCCCCCCTCCCCCATATAAAACAAACTAAAGAGCACTAAAACATACATTTAACATACATTAAACATACTACAAAAACAACAAAGAAGGACGGGACAGACAGACTGTTGACGAGGCAGCCATTGGGTGTATAATATGCCTTTATTGTCATTGTACACAAGGTACAACAAAACTAGAAGTGCTACAGCTGATAACAGTGCGACAGTGCAAAGACAATTGCACAGACATACGAACCAACACAACAAATGCCAGTATCAAATAAAAAACAATTTAAAAACCTAATAAATAATGAATGGGTTAAACACTTAAAATTTAAAAAAGAAAGTTTCTTTTTTTAAATGAGAATAGTCGAGTCATGCACTTCCATTCACTGTTCTTATTGCCCAGGGAAAGAAACTGTTTTTGTGTCGATTTGTCCTGGCCCTTAGGCTCCTATAGCGCCTCCCAGAGAGCAGGAGAACAAACAATTCGTGTCCTGGATGAGTGCTGTTCTTGATTATGACTCTGGCCCTGTTCAGACAGCGCGAGCTGGTGATGTTCTTCAGAGAAGGTAGTGGACAGCCGATGATTTTCTCTGCTGTCCTGATGACTCGACTATTCTCATTTTCACTATGTTAACTCACTATGGTAAGTTTATTGTCATATGTACAAATACGGTGAGGTACAGGTACAACGAAAATCTTGCTTGCAGCAGCAGCCCAGGCATATAGACTCAGACAACACATAAAGCATAAATTACACATGATTTATACATAAATTCTACAGGACAGTGGAAAGAAAAAGATTGTGCAAAAACAAGGCAAAATACAATTGGAAAACAAGTTCATAATAGTGCAAGATGTGGTCCATGGAATAGGAATTCTGCAGCGAGGTTAGGATTAGGGTTTAGTTTAGTTTAGTTTAGTTTAGAGATACAGCATGGAAACAGGCCCTTCGGCCCACCAAGTCCGCACCGACCAGCAATCCCCGCACACAAACACTACCCTACATACACAAGGGACAATTTTATATTTATACAATTATACCAAGCCCATTAACCTACAAACCTGTACGTCTTTGGAGTGTGGAGGAATTTGAAGATCTCAGAGAAAACCCACGCAAGTCATGGGGAGAAGGTACAAACTCCATACAAATAGCACACTTAGTCAAGGTTGAACCCTCATCTCTGGCGCTGTGAGGCAGTAGTTCTGCCACTACGCCACCATGCCGTTAGGACTAGGGTTGTGCATGTTTGTTTAAAACCCTGATGTTTGTGGGGAAGTAGCTGTTCCTGAACACAGTGATGTGGAACTTCAGGCTTCTGCATCTCCTGCCTGATGGTAACAGCGAGAAGAGGGTATGGCCCAGATATTGGCGACCGCTGATGATAGGTGCCACCTTCTTGAGGCAGCTTTCATTGGTGGTGAGGGGTGTGCCCGCGATAGGCTGGGCTGAGTCCGCATTCTCTGCAGAATCTTGCATTCCTGTGTGTTGGAGTTGTCACAACAGGCCATGATGTATCCAGTCAGGACACTTTCAATAATGCATCTGTGGAGTTTCAGTGACATGTCGAATCTCTTTAAACTTCTCAGAAAGTAGAGGTGCAATCTCACCTTCTCTGTGATTACATGGAGTCACAGAGTCATACAGCACTGGCCCAACTTGCCCATGCTGATCAAGATGCTCCATCTAAACTAGTCCCAGCTGCCCACATTTGGACCATATCCCTCTAAACCTTTCCTATCCATCTATATGCTGTGGCCAGGACAGGTCATCCTAGATGTTAAAACCCTGCTCGATCGTTATAAATACTTTATATTTGACTTCTCGCTGTGCCCCTCAGTGGATTATCCATGCACAGGTTACATGGAAAGTAGTTTAACTGTCTGACCCTCATTGCCTGGAAGCTTCACCCAGAATCAGAATCTATTCTGGTCTTCTGCATTTTGTTATTTGAACACCACACTTATCATATCATATCATCATATATACACAGCTGGAAACAGGCCTTTTCGGCCCTCCAAGTCCGTGCCGCCCAGTGATCCCCGTACATTAACACTATCCTACACCCACTAGGGACAATTTTTACATTTACCCAGCCAATTAACCTACATACCTGCACGTCTTTGGAGTGTGGGAGGAAACCGAAGATCTCGGAGAAAACCCACGCAGGTCACGGGGAGAACGTACAAACTCCTTACAGTGCAGCACCTGTAGTCAGGATCGAACCTGAGTCTCCGGCGCTGCATTCACTGTAAAGCAGCAACTCTACCGCTGCGCTACCGTGCCGGTATCATGTAGAATAAGAAAATAACTGCAGATGCTGGTACAAATCGATTTATTCACAAAATGCTGGAGTAACTCAGCAGGTCAGGCAGCATCTCGGGAGAGAAGGAATGGGTGACGTTTCGGGTCGAGACCCTTCTTCAGACTGATGTCAGGGGGGGCGGGACAAAGGAAGGATATAGGTGGAGACAGGAAGATAGAGGGAGATCTGGGAAGGGGGAGGGGAAAGGAGGGACAGAGGGACTATCTAAAGTTGGAGAAGTCGACGTTCATACCACTGGGCTACAAACTGCCCAGGCGAAATATGAGGTGCTGTTCCTCCAATTTCCGGTGGGCCTCACTATGGCACTGGAGGAGGCCCATGACAGAAAGGTCAGACTGGGAATGGGAGGGGGAGTTGAAGTGCTCGGCCACCGGGAGATCAGTTTTGTTAACGCGGACCGAGCGATCGCCGAGCCTGCGCTTGGTTTCGCCGATGTAAATGAGTTGACATCTAGAGCAGCGGTTGCAATAGATGAGGTTGGAGGAGGTGCAGGTGAACCTTTGTCTCACCTGGAAAGACTGTTTGGGTCCTTGGATGGAGTTGAGGGGGGAGGTAAAGGGACAGGTGTTGCATCTCGTGCGGTTGCAGGGGAAAGTGCCCGGGGTTGGGGTGGTTTGGGTAGGAAGGGACGAGTGGACCAGGGAGTTACTGAGGGAACGGTCTCTGCGGAACGCAGAGAGGGGAGGGGATGGGAAGATATGGCCAGTGGTGGGGTCCCGTTGTAGGTGACGGAAATGTTGGTGGATGATATGTTGGATCCGCTGGCTGGTGGGGTGGAAGGTGAGAACGAGGGGGATTCTGTCCTTGTTGTGAGTGGGGGGAGGGGGAGCAAGAGCGGAGCTGCGGGATGTAGAAGAGACCCTAGTGAGAGCCTCATCTATAATGGAGGAGGGGAAGCCCCGTTTCCTGAAGAACGAGGACATCTCGGAAGCCCCAGTGTGAAACACCTCATCCCGGGCGCAGATGCGGCGTAGACGGAGGAATTGGGAGTAGGGGATAGACTTTTTGCAGGGGACCGGGTGGGAAGAAGTGTAGTCCAGATAGCTGTGCGAGTCAGTGGGTTTATAGTAAATGTCCGTCACTAGTCTGTCTCCTGTGATGGAGATGGTGAGGTCCAGAAACGGGAGGGAGATGTCGGAGATAGTCCAGGTATATTTAAGGGCAGGATGGAAATTGGCGGTGAAGTGTATGAAGTCAGTGAGTTCTGCATGGGTGCAAGAGGTAGCACCAATGCAGTCATCGATGTAGCGGAGGTAGAGTTCGGGGATGGGGCCAGTGTACGTCCGGAACAGGGATTGTTCGACGTACCCGACAGAGAGGCAGGCGTAGCTAGGGTCCATGCGAGTGC
The DNA here is from genome assembly GCF_053455715.1 of Rhinoraja longicauda. NCBI lineage: Eukaryota > Metazoa > Chordata > Chondrichthyes > Rajiformes > Arhynchobatidae > Rhinoraja > Rhinoraja longicauda. Next base: position 51,161,508 of record NC_135965.1, read on the forward strand.
CCATAGCTACGCCTCTGGTTTGGAGGAAGTGGGAGGAGTCAAAGGAGAAGTTGTTGAGGGTAAGAACCAGCTCTGCTAGGCGGAGGAGAGTGTTGGTCGATGGGGATTGGCTGGTTCTACGGTCGAGGAAGAAACGGAGGGCTTCGAGACCATCCTTGTGGGGGATGGAAGTGTAGAGTGACTGGACATTCATGGTGAAGATGAGGGAGTGGGGGACTGGGAACCAGAAGTTATCGAGGAGATGGAGAGCATGTGAGGTGTCTTGGACGTAGGTGGGGAGGGATTTAACCAGGGGGGATAGGATGGAGTCGAGGTAGGTAGAGATAAGTTTGGTGGGACATGAGCAGGCAGAGACAATGGGTCTGCCGGGACAATTGTGTTTGTGGATTTTGGGTAGGAGGTAGAATCGGGCCGTGCGGGGCTGGGGAACTATGAGATTGGAGGCACTGAGGGGTAGTTCGCCGGAGATGATGAGGTCAGTGATGGTGCTGCTGATAAAGGTCTGGTGTTTATCGGTGGGGTCATGGTCCAGGGATAGGTAGGAGGAGGTGTCTGATAGTTGTCGTCTAGCCTCTGTCCGGTAGAGGTCAGCACGCCAGACTACCACAGCCCCTCCCTTGTCAGCGGGTTTAATGATTAAGTCCGGGTTGTTGCGGAGTGAGTGGAGGGCTGCACGTTCAGGAGGGGAGAGGTTAGAGTTCGTCAGGGGAGTGGAGAATTTGAGGCGGGTAATGTCATGCCGGCAGTTAGAGATAAAAAGTTCTAGTGAGGGTACTTATCATGTAGACATTGTTAGGCTGTGACCTAAATTTGGATTCCTATCCAATCCTCATTCTGAGATGACTGGATTCCATACTGGTTGTCAGATAAACTGCTGAAAATAAATATCCAAAGATATGCTTATGTCTTTATCTAATGACAGAATCTCCAATCAAAATCATACTCACTGTAATGATGTGTAAAATTAGCTTGCATATCATAACGCAAAACCATATTGACAGATAGTGAGTTCTGTCCCCTAATATTATCCTTAGTATAAGAAAATAACTGCAGATGCTGGTACAAATCGATTTATTCACAAAATGCTGGAGTAACTCAGCAGGTCAGGCAGCATCTCGGGAGAGAAGGAATGGGTGACGTTTTCGGGTCGAGACCCTTAGTCTCTGCAGCTGAGCTAGAAGACAGCACAATTAAAGAATGAACAGCCCATAACCTCTCTTCACCAGGGTTATAGCAGTCTTTACAGCGTGGCAACATTAGTCCCCTTCCACCGAGATACCTTCCTTTGGCTTCACAATTCGCACCTCTTCTATGCTTATCTTCTTTTCAACTTTTACCTTTGTACAACCACCAACCCTCACCCCATCACCTGTATCCACCTAAAAATGTCCATTTTTAAATGTGCTATACAAATAAAATGGACCTGACTTGACTTGAATCACTCACAAGGCTTACTCCTGCCCCCATATGTCTTCCAGCTTTTTCTTCCCCCATCATAATCAGTCTGAAAAAAGGTCCCGAACATCATCTTTTCATGTTCTCCAGAGATGCTGCCAGACACATTGAATTGCTCCAGCACTTTGTGTCTTTTTTTTTTCACACAGATTGGCAAATAGATACCAGGGTTTTATCTATTAATTGATAGCAACTGAATGATTCTGATAATGGGATTTGCTCGTTTAACTTTTCATAAAAATGTCAATTTCCTTGTATCCTAATTTCCTCTCTCTAGTTTCACAATTCTCAACTCTGTAACCTGTCTCACACCGTCTGCTTTTATCTCTGGCCTTTGTTCCAACCATCTGCCTATCACCCCCCCCCTCGCCTGTATCCACTTATTACCTGCCACCCTTTGTCCTGCCCCTCCCCTCTGTCAGCTTTCTTCTCCCTCCCCACAATCAGTCTGAAGAAGGGTCTTGAACCAAAACATCACGTATATTCTCCAGAAATGCTGCCTGACTTGCTGAGTTACTCTAGCAGTTTGTGTTCTTTTGTCTATTAACTAATGTCGGCAGTTCCTTGTTTCTACATTCTTCCTCGATTTCCTTTGTCTCCTCCACTCTTGTGCACCTCTTTGATTTTTTTTTCTCAAATCATTTGGAGTGTTCACATTCAACCACTTGCTATCACTGGCATCTTTGAAGCAAAAATATCAGGGCTCTGGCAAGCCTAAAATAGAAATGATAAAGTTGCAAGCTGTTGGAGACATCCAGGACATGAATTAGAAAGATGAACAGAATAAATCTGCAAGTAAAGAGATAGAGGAACCGTGGCTGCAGTGATACAGCAAGGAAAAAGATCAAATAACCTGAATCAAGACAGGCAGTGGACAGAGTGATAAAAGGGGAATCATTACAAGTCACAACCAAAGTAAGGTTCAAAGCGTAGGGTCAGAGCTGCAGTAGAAAAAGAAATCAATTTCATATTTTATTCTTCTCTTTAAGATATCCTTAAAGGTTAGTTTAAAGTACTCTAACATTCAATGTGCTGAAATCTTGTATTCTCTTTCAACAGAACGGCATACATATGGAGGGTTCTATTGTAGGCAGTTAAGGTATTGATATACCAGAGTAGTGTTATAGACTGGAAGGAAGGAAGGCAGTGGTTTAGTTGCATTTAGGAGGCAGCCTTAGGATATTATGGAGTAACTGCAGAGTGCTTTGGAAAGCCAGTAAATAGCCAGTGGTCATGGCCCATACCGACACCAGTGACAGGTGGAAAAAGGGTTCAAATTCTGCAGGCAGATTGAAAGGAGTTAGGAAAGAGACTAAGCAGCAGAACATGAAAGGTGGTCATCCCCAGATTAGTCCCTCGGCCATGCATTAATGGGTGCGGGAATTGGAGGAAACACAGGTAATTGCATGGCACGGGAGGGGGAATGTTAGCTTGCTGGGGCACTGGTTTCACTTGTGGGAAAGAAAGCTAAAGCCAATGTTCCTGAGGAGAGGTTTGCTACTGTGGTGCAGGGAGGGGAGGTTTAAACTAACTGTGCACGAGCATTGTATGGAAAAGAAGCAAAATGCTGGGACAAGGAATAGGAGAAAAAAATACCACCAGAACAAGAAATAGCATGTTTTTTTTAACAAGAGAGAGTACACAAAGGTCTGAAATAAAAATAAAAAATGTCAGTAAGTTAATTGACCAGTAAGTTAAACTCCCCCTAGTGTGTGGGGAGTGGATGAGAACGTGGCATCACAGTGAATGGGTGATCATGGGCATAAACTCGGTGGGCCGAAGGGCCTGTATGACTTCAACATGTTGAAAACACCCAGTATCTCGAGCAGTATCTGTGGGAAGAGAAAATTACTTCATGTTTCGGGTCAGAGATACTTTATACTTAATGGATTGTCAAAACAATAGAGTGTAAGATTTCCCAAAAGCATGTGAACAGTAAAAGTCATAAGAGACTAAAAGAAAATCTTCTCATTGAGTGAGAGGGCGTGGCTGAGGGACCAAAGGAATCTTTTATGTTGCAGAAATAAGGAACTGCAGATGCTGGTTAATGCACAAAAGGACACAAAGTGTTCTCTGGATGCTTTCAAGAGAGAGCTAGATAGAGCTCTTAAGGATAGCAGAGTCAGGGGGTATGGGGAGAAGCCAGGAACGGGGTACTGATTGAGAATGATCAGCCATGATCACATTGAATGGCGGTGCTGGCTCGAAGGGCCGAATGGCCTATTCCTGCACCTATTGTCTATTGTCTGACATCAGTGGTGGGGAAGATGCTGGAGTCAATTATAAAAGACGAGATTGCGGAGCATTTGGATAGCAGTAACAGGATCGTTCTGAGTCAGCATGGATTTACGAAGGGGAAATCATGCTTGACTAATCTTCTGGAATTTTTTGAGGATGTAACTAGGAAAATGGACAGGGGAGAGTCGGTGGATGTGTTGTACCTTGACTTTCAGAAAGCCTTCGACAAGGTCCCACATAGGAGATTAGTGGGCAAAATTAGAGCACATGGTATTGGGGGTAGGGTACTGACATGGATAGAAAATTGGTTGGCAGACAGAAAGCAAAGAGTGGGGATAAATGGGTCCCTTTCAGAATGGCAGGCAGTGACTAGTGGGGTAGCGCAAGGCTCGGTGCTGGGACCGCAGCTATTTACAATATACATTAATGACTTGGATGAAGGGATTAAAAGTAACATTAGCAAATTTGCGGATGACACAAAGCTGGGTGACAGTGCGAACTGTGAGGAAGATGCTATGAGGTTGCAGGGTGACTTGGACAGGTTGTGTGAGTGGGCGGATACATGGCAGATGCAGTTTAATGTGGATAAGTGTGAGGTTATCCACTTTGGTGGTAAGAATAGGAAGGCAGATTATTATCTGAATGGTGTCAAGTTAGGAAAAGGGGACATACAACGAGATCTAGGTGTCCTAGTGCATCAGTCACTGAAAGGAATCATGCAGGTACAGCAGGCAGAAAAGAAAGCCAATGGAATGTTGGCCTTCATAACAAGAGGATTTGAGTATAGGAGCAAAGAGGTCCTTCTGCAGTTGGACAGGGCCCATGTGAGACCGCACCTGGAGTACTGGGTGCAGTTTTGGTCTCCAAATTTGAGGAAGGATATTCTTGCTATTGAGGACGTGCAGCGTAGGTTTACTAGGTTAATTCCTGGAATGGCGGGACTGTCGTATGTTGAAAGACTGGAGCAACTAGGCTTGTTTACACTGGAATTTAGAAGGTTGAGAGGGAATCTTATTGAAACATATAAGATTATTAAGGGGTTGGACATGTTAGAGGCAGGAAACATGTTCCCAATGTTGGAGGAGTCCAGAACCAGGGGCCACAGTTTAAGAATAAGGGGTAGGCCATTTAGAACGGAGATGAGGAAAAACTTTTTCAGTCAGAGAGTTGTAAATGTGTGGAATTCTCTGCCTCAAAAGGCAGTGGAGGCCAATTCTCTGAATGCTTTCAAGAGAGAGCTAGATAGAGCTCTTAAGGATAGCGGAGTCAGGGGGGTATGGGGAGAAGGGAGGAACAGGGTACTGATTGAGAATGATCAGCCATGATCACATTGAATGGTGGTGCTGGCTCGAAGGGCCGAATGGCCTACTCCTGCACCTATTATCTATTTTCTATTGTCTATAAAGTGCTGCAGTAACTCAGCGGGTCAGGCAACATCTCTGGAGAACATGGACAGGCAACGCCTTGGGTCAGGATCCATCTTCAGACTAATTCATATTTTATGTGCATATGTGGGAATGTGTGCATCTTGAGGCAAGGAAAGTGGTAAAAAGCGCAGGTGGAATCTTGATGAGTTTATCGGTAGAGATAGAGTACTCAAGCAAAAAGTCCTGGTGAACCTTTACAATGCAATGATTTGACCGCAAATGGAGGTGTGTGTTCATTTGAAAAGTTGTCATTTATAAAGGCTTTAGAGAGGGTACTAAGATTTACTAAAAATTATTTCAGTATATAAGGGAATTTAGTTATGGAGATAGAATGGCGAAGATTAATTTGTTCTCCTTGGAACAGCAAAGGTTACAAGTGGATCTTATAGAGATATTTAAAATCTGGAAGATGTAAACAGAGTGAAAGTGTTCCCTTTGACACAAATGGACATAGCATAAAGAAAAAAACCTACTTTATCTGGTTACTATGCAAGATCTGATGTGCACGCACAGGGGTAGGAATTTGTGCAGTTCAACTGTAGCACTCAAAAGGCAGCTGGATGTGCATCAGAAAGGAATGGATTTGCAGGGTTTTGGAGAGAGGGTGAGGGAATGGGACGAGCCAGAATCAGTGAGGACTAGATGGGCTGAATGGCTGTTCCAAATATTTTTCGTGAAATGTTTTCACTCGTCATATGTGACATAGAATTCAGAATCTTCTTCTCCACCCAACTTCGCCTTAAATTTTATCTTTGTTTATCGGCATCAGTTCAAATTGCTGATGTTTGCTTCATCAAAATAATAATCAAATGAGTATTTAAGTGGGGATGATAAGGCTTTGGTGTATCAGATACTGATGTATCCATTTTGCAAACTTTCCAGTTTCAATGAGTCAGAATCTGCTTTCATCGACAGAATATTAATGAATACCTAATAACTCGTGCAATGAAGTGTATTCGAGGGTCATTATGTTGGGTTAAGTAAGTCTCTGGCAGACTTGGGATTCTGAGAATAGCTGATGCATTAATGTCAATAAATAGAATAAGTCTGAGATTTAAATATGACCAAGTTACTAGAATACTGAAAACGAGCCTTTTCAAGCTTGACCAAAACCCAGTACTTTGAAAAAAGTCTCATTACTGTGAAAACAGGAGTTCTCAAACAAGAAAAAAAAAGCTTATAGCACTCAGCAGGTCATGAGGTATTCTATTGAAGGATGATTCTTGAAATGTTAATGTGTTATCCTTTATTGAAATTCACTGGAAATACAAAATATATTTAGGACTTTCAGTTTTTGTACATGTTGGTAGCACTAAGTGAATCACCACGCACATCATATTATTTTGGATGTTGAGGGCTACTTAATGTCTTGGCAGTGGACTACTAAGAGCAGATGTCTGAACTCCAGACTTAGAAATGCCTTCGTTATTCACTGGTTCTGATAATATTGTCCCACTACTTTTAACTTCCCATTGTGTAAAACCTAAATATTTTGTCTCTGACAAAATCTCCAAGAGATTTATTTAGGAAGATGCATGAAGATTCTAGATTTAGTTTTTTAGTTTCAGAGATAAAGTATAGAAACAGGCCCTTCGACCCACCGAGTCTGCACCGACCAGCGATCCCCGTAGACTAGCACGATCCTACACAATAGGGACAATTTACAATTTTTACCAAAGCCAATTAACCTACAAACCTATATGTCTTCGGAGTGTGAGAGAAAACTGGAGCACCTGGAGAAAACCCATGCGATCAAAGGGAGAACGTACAAACTCCGTACAGACAGCACCCGAATACCATATTCGGTTATAGCAGACAATCGGCAATATCGGACACCATCCCTTTCCCCTCCCCCCCCCCCCCCCCCCCATTAGTCCATTATAACAAGGGTTTATTGTTTTAAAAACAAACTCCCAATGGGTGGATCCTCTAATCAGCAGATAGTCGTGCTGATAAATGTATATAAAATTATGAGAGGATTAGATAGGGTAGACAGTCAGAACCTTTTTCCCGGAGTGAAAATGTCAAAGACTAAAGAACATATATTTGATATGAGGGGACAAAGTTTAAAGGTGATGTACAGGACAAGTTTTTTATATGGAGAGTGGTGAGTGTAGGCAATTCAAAGCACAACAATTATGTATATGTGGATAAACAACTCTATAATAGAGAGAAAGGAAATGAAACAGATTTTGTAAGAATAGGTGAATTAAAAGCATTGATCAAAGGGATATTACCATTTTATAATTCATCAGATTAAACATTGAAGACATCCTGAAGAATCTAATTCAGGATCATTCAAAGCTAATATATGTTGAGGGACTGAACTCACAACCCAGTCCTCTACCTGATTTGTTGAACCACATGTAGAGAATTCCAACTTACAAACTTCCTTCTGGCCATCATCATTATTCTGTACTGTCTACGGATATATTGGGATTTTCCACATAATGTTCGCCAAGATCGATTCTATATTTTTTAAAAATCAGATGAAAATGATTAGAATCTATTTAAATGCAGAGGTGACGCAATGGTGTAGGTAGCACACCCTGGTTCAATCATGACCTCCAGTGCTCTGTGTGTGGAGTTTTCACATCATTTAATGACTGTGTGGGCTCATCAGGATGCTCTGGTTTCCTTCCACACTCCAAAATTGCGTGAGTTGGTAGGTTACTTGGCTTCTGCAAATTGCCTCTACCTTGTTCGTGAATGTGGCAAGATTCAAATGGAATTTGCATAAATGGGTGTTTAATGGTTATCGAGAACCAGAGAGTCTGGTTCAGTTCTGTATGATCTAATTATTATTTTTTTGCTTTTCATCATCTTAATTGCACCATTTAGTTTATGCAGTTTATTCTGAGAACTTGCACATGCAGTTCTCCAAATCTACAATCTGAAAATCTGATTTTTATTGACATTTTGCTGGAAGCTTTTATTTCTTGATTGGTTCAATTATAACAAGGAAACAGTTTCATGTGGAAGGTAAAACAAGTTGGATCACCATCCCTCAAAAAATACAGCATTCTGACTAGCTGAATGCTGGCACTGACATTGAATTTATTGCCTTTGCTTTTGCAATATCTTGCAGTTAATGATGCTGTGTTGTTGCATCTGTACACTCCTGATGCTAAAATAGTGATGAAGTGTTGTCACACATATCGTTGATGGATGACCACTTTACATTAGTGGGAGAGACTAGGACCAGAGGCTATAGTCTCAGAGTAAAATAACATATCAAAAGATAGGAGATGAGGAGGAATTTCATTAGTCCGAGGGGGGTGAATCTGTGGAATTCATTGCCATAGATGGTTGTGGAGGCCAAGTCAATGGGTATTTTTAAGGCGCAGATTGACAAATTCTTGATTAGTAAGGGTGTCAGGGGTTATGGGGAGAAGGCAGGAGAATGGGGTTGTGAGGGAAAGATTGATCAGCCATGATTGAAAGGTGTGGTAGACTTGAAGGGCCGAATGGCCTAATTCTGCTCCTGTCTTCTGAACTTGTGAACATATCACAGACATGAGGGGAACACATAGGGTGAATGCATAGGCTTTTTCCCAGGGTAGGGGAATCAAGAACTATAGTGCATAGGATTTATCATCATATCATATCATATATATACAGCCGGAAACAGGCCTTTTCGGCCCTCCAAGTCCGTGCCGCCCAGCGATCCCCGTACATTAACACTATCCTACACCCACTAGGGACAATTTTTTTTTTTTTTTTTAGATTAACCCAGCCAATTAACCTACATACCTGTACGTCTTAGGTGAAAGAGGAAAGATTTAATAGGAACCTGAGGGGCAACGTTTTCACAAAGCGAGGGGTGGGTGTATGGAACGAGCTGGTAGAGGATATCGTTGAGGCAGGTACTACAACAACATGCTCCATGGAGCATAGGAGGATGAGGGGAGATCTTATAGAGGTGTACAAAATCATGAATGGAATAGATCGGGTAGATGCACAGAGTCTTTTACCCAGAGTAGGGGAATCGAGGACCAGAGGACATAGGTTCAAGGTGAAGGAGAAAAGATTTAATAGGAATCCGAGGGGTAACCTTTTTCGCGCAGAGGGTGGTGGGTGTATGGAAAAGCTGCCAGAGGAGGTAGTTGAGGCTGGAATTATCCCATCGTTTAAGATACAGTTGGACAGGGACATGAATCGGACAGGTTTGGAGGGATATGGACCAAGTGCAGGCAAGTGGGACTAGGGTAGCGGGGACATTGTTGGCCAGTGTGGACGAGTTGGGCCGAAGGGCCTGTTTCCACACTGTATCAATCTATGACTTTATGGCTAAGTAAAGGAGGTCCTCAGTCAAATGAATGGAGGTCTGGATCCCAGACAAGATCCATGCTGTTCTTTTTCAATATTACTTACTAGGGTTAATTTAGCATTGCACTGTTTAAAATGTAATTACCAATTTGAAATATTTAAATTATTATTTAACAGGTCCTAAGTGTTATTCACTGAAACTTTGAAAGGAAGAAGGTGGAAAGGGATGGGGATGTGAAAATGTGACTGGTGGCTGGATCACATAGAAGATGGCGGAGATGACGGAGAATGGTGTGTTGGATGGGGAGGCTGGTGGGTTGGGATCAGGATAACTCTATCCTTGTTCTGTCTGGGGGCGAGGGGAAGGGAGAGCAGAACTACAGGACATAGAGGAGACATGTGTGAGTGATCCAACTCCTTGATTCACTCATCCCATCCCACCCAAAACCTCCCTCCCCAGGTGAGTGCGGAGGCTGGGCCTAGTTTGCAGTAGAGGAAGTCCTGTGAATCGAGCAGGTGCCCAGTGCCTGGAGCCTGCATCTCAATAGACAATAGGTGCAGGAGTAGGCCATTCAGCCCTTCGAGCCAGCACCGCCATTCAATGCGATCATGGCTGATCACTCTCAATCAGTACCCCGTTCCTGCCTTCTCCCCATACCCCCTCACTCCGCTATCCTTAAGAGCTCTATCCAGCTCTCTCTTGAAAGCATCCAACGAACTGACCTGCACTGCCTTCTGAGGCAGAGAATTCCACACCTTCACCACTCTCTGACTGAAAAAGTTCTTCCTCATCTCCGTTCTAAATGGCCTACCCCTTATTCTTAAACTGTGGCCCCTTGTTCTGGACTCCCCCAATATTGGGAACATGTTTCCTGCCTCTAATGTGTCCAATCCCCTAATTATCTTATATGTTTCAATAAGATAATGTTGAAATTGTACAGGGCATTGGTGAGGCCGAATCTGGAGTATGGTGTGCAGTTCTGGTCGCCAAATTATAGGAAGGATGTCGACAAAATGGAGAGGGTACAGAGGAGATTTACTAGAATGTTGCCTGGGTTTCAGCACTTAGGCTACAGAGAGAGGTTGAACAGGTTGGGTCTTTATTCTTTGGAGCGTAGAAGGTTGAGGGGGGACTTGATAGAGGTTTTTTAAATTTTGAGAGGGACGGACAGAGTTGACGTGGGTAGGCTTTTCCCTTTGAGAGTGGGGAAGATTCCAACAAGGGGACATAGCTTCAGAATTGAGGGACAAAGGTTTAGGGGTAACATGAGGGGGAACTTCTTTACTCAGAGGGTTGTGGCTGTATGGAATGGGCTTCCGGTGGAAGTGGTGGAGGCTGGCTCGATTTTATTATTTAAGAGTAAATTGGATAGGTATATGGATAGGAGGGGATTGGAGGGTTATGGTCTGAGTGCAGGTAGATGAGACTAGGTCAGGGAGAATGGTCGGCGTGGACTGGCAGGGCCGGACAGGCCTGTTTCCATGCTGTAGTTGTTATATGTTATATGTTAAGATCCCCCCTCATCCTTCTATATTCCAGTGTATACAAGCCTAATTGCTCCAGCCTTTCAACATACGTCAATCCCGCCATTCCGGGAATTAACCTAGTGAACCTACGCTGCACGCCCTCCATAGCAATAGCTGGCCCATGCTGGAACAGACTTTGTAGGCCAGATATCCGTTAGTCCACCAATTAAGTTAGTCCACAAGCTTACTCCAGAGAAGATAGGCACAAAAAGCTGGAGTAACTCAAGTCAAACAGCAACACTGGAGAAAAGGAATAGCTGTCGTCCACCTATTGCAACATCTGCTGATCTTTGACAGAGAATTGGAAGTGTTGCAATCAGCATCAATGACATATATAGGGCAGCCGCAGCAGCCCAGCTGGGAGTGTTGCTACTGCATAGCCCCAGAGACCCAGGTTTGATCATGATTTTGGATGCTGTCTGTGTAGAGTTTGCATGTTCTGCCTGTGATCAAGTGGATTTCCTCCGGGTGCTCCGGTTTCCTCCCACATCCCAAAGACGTCCGGGTTTGTAGGCTGTTAGACCTCTGTAAATTGCCACTATTGTGTAGAGAGTGGATGTGAAAGTTTAAGAATAAGGGGTAGGCCATTTATAACTGAGATGAGGAAAAACTTTTTCAGTCAGAGAGTTGTGAATCTGTGGAATTCTCTGCCTCAGAAGGCAGTGGAGGCCAATTCTCTGAATGCATTCAAGAGAGAGCTAGATAGAGCTCTTAAGGATAGCAGAGTCAGGGGGTATGGGGAGAAGGCAGGAACGGGGTACTGATTGAGAATGATCAGCCATGATCACATTGAATGGCGGTGCTGGCTCGAAGGGCCGAATGGCCTCCTCCTGCACCTATTGTCTATTGTCTATTGTCTAAAGTGGAATAACATAGAACTAGTGTGAACAAGTGATCGATGCTCGACACAGACTCTATAGGCCGAAGGGCCTGTTTCCATGCTGTATCTCTAACATTAACAGAGAAAAAGTTACGCTTCAAGTGAATGAACTAACATCACAACTGAAAACCATTCAATGATTAATTTGTCTGAAGCTCGCTGAGCTGATGGATTGCTAACTGCACCAATTTGCAGGTTTAAAATGAAACTTTACAGCAGGAAAACATGATTAAGATTCAGTTTGAAAACTGAGACCATCTGTGCCATTTCCCCTCAGTTCGCAGGTAAATTCTTACCAACATATTCACCAATTTACTATCTTCACTCTGTACACCAAGACTGCTCATTTAGCAGTTTTGTCCAGCACTACTTGCACTTATTTCTCTGGCCATTTTCTAATTTCAATTTATTTAAAAAAGAAACTCTATTTGTGTTTGGAAATCTAGAGGATTTTAGATAGGCACAGGGAATGAAGGGATATGGATCACATGTAGGCAGGACAGATTCGCTTAACTTGGCATCCTGTTTGGCAGGGACATTGTGGGTCAAATGGCCTGTTCCTGTGTTGTACTGTTCCACATTCTATGTTCCATCTGCTGCCTCCACAGATAAAGTGAGTACATCGCATGTGTACTTCTCTTGATGTGAAATGATTTGGGATGTCCTGAGGTGCTACATTCACATCCGGTTCTCCTTCCATCTATTTCAGATCAAAAAACACACACCTCCAGATTCAGGGACAGTTTCTTCCCAGCTGTGATAAGGCAATTGAACCATCCTGTCACACTAGAGTGCAGTTAGCACGTAACAAAAGCTTTTCACTGTACCTCGATATATGTAACAATAAACTAAATTAAACTAAAATGGAAAAACCAAACTAGACATAAAAAATCTGCAGATGGCAATTTACAATAAAGACACAAAAATAGCCCACATCTCTCTTCCAGCTTACTCCCCCCCTACCACAATCATCCTGACCCACTGAGTTACTCCACCACTTTGCAACTTTAAAAAAACCCTATAGTTAAGCCGAATTAACAAATAATTGCGAAGACTGAAAATCTCGATCACTGCTCGACATGGTAAATTACCTTCAACACTTCATCATTGATGCATTACGGAAATAGTCCACCAGAAAATATCTACAGCATTTGCAACGTCTACAACAGCATTGACCTTTGACAGAGAATTGTAAGTGCTGCTATCAGGCATCAAAGACACACATCAGATGAGCAAATGTTGACAGAGGAGGTGGCCAGTAAAACTTGCACTGTGAACAGACAATAGTTGTGTAAGGGGGATGGAGATTGTAAACAGTCTGGAGATCAGCACTCTGCTGGCATCCAGTGGGAAGTTATTAGTTATCGACAACAAACAGAGACAGCAGAAGCAGAAGCAGCTTCATAACTTCTGCTGCCTCAAACACAAGAAGTTATTGTACAATGGCATTCTTCCAGGAAATGCTAAGTAGTTTGCCTTTTTGCTACCTTGTAAGATATATTGATCAGAGCATTAAATGTACCTGATTGCTGTCAACTGTTGTTAACTGATGTTATCTGATGCAAGTGAATTGGAAGTACACTTTAGACATTAGAGATACAGCACAAAAACAGGCCCTTCTGCCCACCGAATCTGTGCTGACCAGCAATCACCCAGTACACTAACGCAATCCGACTCGCTCGGGACAAATTTACAATTTACCAAAGTCATTTCACCTACAAACCTGCACATGTTTGGAGTGTGGGAGGAAACCAGAGCACCCGGAGAAAACCCACATGGTCATAGCGAGAATGTGCAAACTCTGTACAGACGGCACCCAAGGTCAAGATCGAACCCGTGTCTCTGGCGTTGTAAGGCAACAACTCTACTGGTGCGCCACGGTGCCACTCCGATTAAAAAAAATGAGTCTTCATTTTTTTTGGAAGGCTGAGATGGATTCTTAGAACAGCTTGTAATGGAGCCTACCAGAGAAAAGGCAATTCTGGATTTAGTGTTGTCCAATGAACCAGATTTGATAAGAGAACTCGAGGTAAAGGAACCGCTTGGAGGTAGTGATCATAATATGATTAGTTTTAATCTGCAATTTGAGAAGGAGAAGGTTAAACCGGAAGTGTCAGTGTTGCAGTTGAACAAAGGGGACTATGAAGGCATGAGAGAGGAGCTGGCCAAGGTCGACTGGAAAGGGATCCTAGCAGGATTGATGGTGGAACAGCAATGGCAGGAATTTCTGGCCATAATCCGGAAGACGCAGGATCATTTCATTCCAAAAAGGAAGAAAGATTCTAAAGGGAGTAGGAGGCAACCGTGGCTGACAAGAGAAGTTAGGGATGGAATAAAAATAAAAGAAAAGATGTATAACATAGCAAAGAATAGCGGGAAGCCAGAGGATTGGGAAACTTTCATAGGACAACAGAAGGTAACAAAACGGGCAATACGGGCTGAAAAGATGAAGTACGAGGGGAAGCTGGCCAAGAATATAAAGAAGGACAGTAAAAGCTTCTTTAGATATGTTAAGAGATAAAGAGTAGCAAAGTCAAATGTGGGTCCCTTGAAGGCAGACACGGGTGAAATTATTATGGGTAACAAGGAAATGGCAGAAGAGTTGAACAGGTACTTCGGATCTGTCTTCACTAAGGAAGACACAAACAATCTCCCAAATGTACTGGAGGACAGAGGATCTAGGGAGGTAGAGGAACTGAAAGAAATTTTCATTAGGCGAGAAATAGTATTGGGTAGACTAATGGGACTGAAGGATGATAAATCCCCTGGACCTGATGGTCTGCATCCCAGGGTACACAGGGAGGTGGCTCTAGAATTAGTGGACGCATTGGTGATCATTTTCCAATGTTCAATAGATTCGGGATCAGTTCCTGTGGATTGGAGGATAGCTAATGTTATCCCACTTTTCAAGAAAGGAGCAAGAGAGAAAACGGGGAATTACAGACTAATTAGCCTGACATCGGTGGGGAAGATGCTGGAATCAATTATTAAAGAGGTAATAGCAGTGCATTTGGATAGCAGTAAAAGGATAAGTCCAAGTCAGTATGGATTTATGAAAGGGAAATCATGCTTGACTAATCTTCTGGAATTTTTTGAGGACATGACAAGTAAAATTGATGAAGGGGAGCCAGTGGATGTAGTACATCTAGACTTTCAGAAAGCCTTTGATAAGGTCCCGCACGGGAGATTGGTGAGCAAAATTAGAGCACATGGTATTGGGGGTAGGGTGTTGACATGGATAGAAAATTGGTTGGCAGACAGGAAGCAAAGAGTAGGAGTAAATGGGTCCTTTTCAGAATGGCAGGCAGTGGCGAGTGGAGTGCCGCAAGGCTCGGTGTTGGGGCCGCAACTGTTTACCATAGATATTAATGATTTAGAAGAGGGTATTAGAAGCAACACTAGCAAGTTTGCGGCTGACACGAAGCTGGGTGGCAGTGTAAACTGTGAAGAGGATGTTAGGAGGTTGCAGGGTGACCTGGACAGGTTGAGTGAGTGGGCAGATGCGTGGCAGATGCAGTATAATATAGATAAATGTGAGATTATCCACTTTGGCGGCAGAAACAAGGAGGCAGATTATTATCTCAATCGAGTTAGGTTAGGTTAGGGGAAGGTGCAGCGAGACCTGGGTGTCCTTGTACACCAGTCACTGAAAGTTGGCGTGCAGGTACAGCAGGCAGTGAAGAAAGCTAATGGCATGTCGGCCTTCATAACAAGAGGATTTCAGTACAGGAGTAAAGAGGTTCTGCTGCTGTTGTATAGGTCTCTGGTAACTCCACATCTGGAGTATTGTGTACAGTTTTGGTCTCCTAATTTGAGGAAGGACATCTTTGTAATTGAGGCAGTGCAGCGTAGGTTCACGAGATTGATCCCTGGGATGGCGGGACTGTCGTATGAGGAAAGATTGAAAAGACTAGGCTTGTATTCACTGGAGTTTAGAAGGATGAGAGTGGATCTTATAGAAACATATAAAATTATAAAAGGACTGGACAAGCTAGATGCAGCAAAAATGTTCCCAATGTTGAGCGAGTCCAAAACCAGGGGCCACAGTCTTAGAATAAAGGGGAGGCCATTTAAAACTGAGGTGAGAAAAAACTTTTTTACCCAGAGAGTTGTGAATTTGTGGAATTCTCTGCCACAGAGGGCAGTGGAAGCCAAATCACTGGATGGATTTAAGAGAGAGTTAGATGGAGCTCTAGGGGCTAGTGGAATCAAGAGATATGGGGAGAAGGCAGGCACGGGGTATTGATTGGGGACAATCAGCCATGATCACAATGAATGGCGGTGCTGGCTCGAAGGGCCGAATAGCCTCCTCCTGCACCTATTTTCTATGTTTCTATGAATATTCTTTGGTCTGCACTTACCAAGCATGCAGGTGAGCTTCAGAAACTCATCCCTCACAAAATATTTCTATAGTATTTACACAAGCTTAGAATATTCAGTTCTGTGAAGTATTTATACATCTGTGCAGGGGCAGCACAGTGGCACAGTTGGTAGAGCTGCTACCTCACAGTGCCAGACACCCGGGTTTGATCCTGACCTTGGATGCTATCTGTGTGGAGTTTGCACATTCTCTGTGTGCCTATATGGGTTTCCTCTGGGTGTTCTGATTTCCTCCCACATCCCAAAGATGTGGAGGTTTGCACGTTAATTGGACCTCTGTAAATTGCCCTCGGTATATAGGGAGTTGAGAAAATGGGATAACATAGAATGAGTGTTGGTACACGATGGTAATCAATTATATCTTGGATTTGGGAAAAATACTGCCCGCAAATCAAAACAAATATCTTTGGGTTTATGAGGGGAAATGATTAATGGATAGACAGATAGACAGTAGTCTATCCATTAATCATTTCCCCTCATAAACCCAAACATATTTTTCTAAAATAGCAAGAAAATGTAAATTATGATTGTGTTACAGGCCAGAGTCTCTGATATTATATGTCCTGTTGTGATCTGTCTCTGACCAATTCCCAGAGAGACCTTGACTCTTTTTAAACGTTGGGCAGACAAAAACGTTTACCTTTAGAAAGGAGATAAGGAGGAATTTCTTTAGTCAGAGGGTGGTCAATTTGTGGAATTCTTTGCCACTGAACGTTGTGGAAGCCAAGTCAATTGATGTGTTTAAAGGGGAGATTGATAGATTCTTGATTAGTATGGGTGTCAGGGGTTATAGGGAGAAGGCAGGAGGATGGGGTTGAGAGAGAACGATAGATCAGCCATGATTGAATGGCGGTATAGAATTGATGGGCCGAAAGGCCTAATTCTGCTCCTACAACTCATGAAAACCAATTTGATTAGTTCCCCAGTATTTATACCTTTCACCTCCATTTCCTCCACCTCAGACAAAATCACAAATCGCCCTTTAAATTGCCCTTTTCAACTATAAATTAATTTTCTGATGCTAATTTCTCTACACAGCATCTTATTTATCTGATGAAGGGTCTTTGACCTAAAATATTAACACTTACAGAGTATTTCCAGCACTTTCTGCTTTTACTTCAGATTTTTGATTTGCATCCTCTCTATCACAGAGACTATCCATCTTTCTGTGTTTATTGTCAAACCCGAGCTGTTCTCACCTCCAGGGTCAATTACCTCAGTGTTCCATTGACTTCAAGCTCTGTAAACCTCAGTTAATACAGTCCTAACCTACCATTACTCCTGTCCTTATTAAATTAAATTAGTCTGAATGTTCTTTGTTACATTTAATCCATGACTATGCTCCTTAGTTTCTCCATGATTTGCTCCAAACGTTGTGATCTTCTCACTGAATTTTCTATTAACATCAAGCTTAAAATCCATGCCTCGGTTAGATTTTAGTCAGTTTTCTTAATTGTGTCTTTTTCTGCTCTGTAAACAATATATTAATTACAACTCTGTAAAATATTTAAATATGTTAAGCATCATAAATATAAAACTAAATGGCACAAAATGACTCAAAATATACTGGGCAATGAAGGCTAAGAAAAATGTGATTTGATGTTATATTGTTTCATTATTGTTTTACAAGTATAACGCAAGTAGACATCTAATTTTAATAAAGAAACCCATTATATAAAGTTTGATTTACACCGAAGATAGAGAAGATAGAGTCTGAAGAAGGGTCTTGACCTGAAACATCACCTATTCCTTTTCTCCAGAGATGCTGCCTGACCCGCTGAGTTTGTCCCCATTATGTAAAGACTTGGAGACACAATGAACTATAGAGGCTGGAATCTTGAGCAAAACAGAAAGTGCTGCAGGACCTTAGTGGGTCAGGCAGTATCTGTGGAGGGAACGGACAGAAGATGTTTTGGGTTGGGACTCTTCTTCAAATTCTATTACAGCTTGCCTTGAAGGATTGTGGTTAACACCCAATAAAATAACATACATTTATACATACTATATTAATCAAAAGATGAAGCTTCAAATTGTTTTTAGAAATTTTATTTATACAATAATAAAACTATATACAGATATAAACACTGTAAATTGACAGTATAATACGGTACAGAGTTTTAAACTGCACTGTTTATCAGGCTCGGCAGCATTAGCAAAGACATCAACGTGTAGGACAACTGAATACACAATAACATCTTTTCATTAAAAAAAATTAGATTTATAATGTGCTCTTATAGTTGAGAGTTGTTCAACCTGGAACGGGAATTTGTGCATTTTGTATCTGCTGTTTGAATTCAGTCAACATGCACTTCAGGTCAGAAGTACTATGCAAAGAACTTCCTTCTGCTTCCATGGAAAGGAAAATCAAGCAGGTCAGAGTACAGAGCTAATTGCCATCCTGGAAGTTAGAATCGAATGTTTGCTATATTGTTCCAATATTGCATTTTTATCCCACATCAGAAGACCATTCCCTTGCTCCCCAAAATTAATATTCTATATTTTACCCCGAGATCTATCGTCAGTGAACTCTCTGAATAACATTGCATGCCAATTTGCAGTTTTGGACTAGAAAGAATGAGAGAGACAGAGACAGAGAGAGCGTGAGAGAGAGAGAGAGAGAGAGAGAGAGAGAGAGAGAGACAGAGACAGAGAGAGGGAGAGAGAGAGAGAGACAGAGACAGAGAGAGGGAGAGAGAGAGAGAGAGAGAGAGAGAGAGGGAGAGGGAGAGAGGGAGAGAGAGAGAGAGAGAGAGAGAGAGAGAGAGAGAGAGATCCGTAGAAATAGAGATAGACAGACATATACATACAGAACCAGAGAGACTGGCAGAGAGATAGAGAGGGAGAGGGAGACAGACAGGCAGAGAAAGCGAAGTAGAGAGAGGTAGAGTGAGAACGAGACGGAGAGTTTGAGGGTGAGGGAGAGAGAGTGCGAGAGAGAGCCTCCTGCAAAATCACAATTCAATAATGGCAGCCGCCTGTTATGTTTTGAGGTCATGTAATGGTTTACTATTTATACTGCAGTGCTGCGCCAAACAGATCAGGAAAAGTAGAGTTTGGATTCATGGTTCCTATGGACAGTGGAAGTGCTGTAAACTTAACCAGGGTTCATGGTCTTGCTAACCAGTGGCTGCTGTTGGCAAATGTTGTTAGTGAGTGGTTTTATGTGTTTGTCTGTGTGCACGTGTGTGTAAAAAGGGATGTATGTGAATGGAATGAGAAATATATTTGGGTTAGTTATAATTGATATCCTTAATCAAACGGGCTGCTGCTAGCTAGACTTTCAGATGACTTCACACCATCTGGTATACAATGCCAGGAAGTTGTGATGATATACATTATACCATAGTTCATTACAAATTGCCATTTTTGGGAGAAACAGAGAATATTGGAAGGATTTATTGCATACTAAATGGAAAATAAATATACTCTAAAGCAAAAAAATTCCTTCCATAAAATTCTGGAAATAAATTTAGCTTAATAAAATATCTAACAGGGACTCCAGTCACAGAGTATCAAGAAACTAGATAACAATGAGGAACAGCCTGGACAAGTTAAAAAATATTATATTTATTAATGATATTAAGAAATGTTTAAGTCATGGTCGTTCAGACATAAATTTCACAGTCATTTGAGGGTATTATGCCTTTGCAAATAAAATTAAATGATTGTTTCTGCAAGTGATAAATGGCAGGGAGATATTTGATGACAAAAATCATTCGATTTGTTAAAACAAAAACTTAGAAACATACTGTATACAGGCTGTGAATTATACCATGAACTCTGTTTGGGAAAACACCCTGAACAAATGCTTTTTGTGCACTTCAATAATCAAATGGTTTTTGGCAAATGTTCACTCAAACTATCTAATGTCGCTTACATTAAGTAGCAATACTCAAATACAACTTATCATTGGAAAATGAAAAGGGCAAATTACCTCAAACAGCACAGGAGAAACAATTTACAAGCAACAAACTGTCAGGGCACTTTTGACAGTCATATTATTTTAATTTCCCCAGTTGTGTCACAATATTCATGTGAAAGACACGCAATAAATCTCATGTTCTGCCTTCTTACAACAATTAAAGCTGCAATATGTCATAAATTCAGTTTAAGTTCATGATATCTTGTAATTTAATTCAAAAAAATCCAAATTAACAAAATTGTGAAGTTATAAAATTGGAGTAAAACGTTTTTAAGTATTCATTCCCATTCTAATCCTTCTTTCTTGTCAGATTTCATAAATAGCATGTCCATACTGAATGTATAAGTAATCACAACCAATGCTATACTGCATGCCTTCAACTATGAACAATTTTAAAACCTTCTACATACATTTTACAGATAATGTCACCAGGAGCTCTTAGAGCAGAATACTCATTTGCAAATATTTACAAAATATGTAGATTTCTCACATTGAGGTTCCTCGAGAATAAACAGAACCGGACTTTTCTTTGTGAACAAAATATAAAAAAAATGTTTTTACAGGTGGTTACAGTTCTAATGTCTATTAGCGAATAGTAACTGCGCAGCATCTTTTTGATATTTAACACAACAGAAGCAATGTGCAAGTAAATTACAGCAATTCCAAGGTAAATAATTTACAGAAAGCACAGCACAATAAAGAACATTTCTGTTCCTTAATTTTGAATGTATTTCAAATCAAATTAGCATGTTGTTACTTATGCAAAAAAAGTCCAGAGACTTTCCAAAATAAATCACTTAATGAAATTAAGTAAACAACTGCTTTACAAACCACAATCATTTATATGAGAATTAATTAATTGCTAGGAGTCTAGGGAAACCATAAAACTCAAAAGTTTTATTCTAAGTTTTAACACTGTATCGTAATTAGTGAGCAATATCCATTCACATCATAAAATGCCTCACATGTTGCAAAACTACTTGGAAACATTTCGTCCTATTACTCATTTTTTTCCAGATTACTATTCAAAAGCTTTCTTGAGTAAAAGAATTCCAAATCAGTTCTGATACTTGTGTTCATTAGGAAATAGTTTAATAAGCAGCAAATATCTACGCTGCACTGTTATTTAATTTAATTGATTTCATTTAGGTTTGTATGATTTACGATAAACCATATGAAATCTGTTACACACTGCTTGTATATGTGGAGCAGATGATCAGGGGTAATTCAATGGCTATTATATAAAGATACCCGCAATTAATATATTTTTTAAAGGGGCAAAAGATAAATTTTTAACATGCTTTCAGTTAAACAAAAAGTGTTTTTAGGCATGCATAACAAAATCAAATGTTGTAAGTCATTTATACAACAGAAAATAAAAATAATTTGACGAAGGTTCGTCTGGCAATTTTGATGTTCTCCTAAAAGTGGCAGTGGTGTTATATCCAATCAATGCTATATGGTAACATGACATTAAGCAGGTTGTAAACTTCAATTCACATAACTAATTGAAAAAAGGATGGTTAACTACATTCTGCTATTTTGTTATATATTTTATGCCAATATTATTGCAAAATAATCTGAATTCCAAGTGAACACAATATCCTTCCCGTACATTGGCATTCTGAGAATATCTGATTAACCTGTTATTTAATAAAACTAACTTCGACACCGACTTTACTTAAATCTTTATTTATTTTGGCATTGGGTCTCATTTCTCAATAGCACATTGTTAGAATGAACATACTGCTCTCAACCACTGTCAAGGATACTTGCGAACGAGAGCAAATAAGATTCCTCTTACTTCAGATCTGTTTGATAAGCTGGCACTAAATAATTTGAAAAGGGATGGAATTTGATGAAGAAAAATTACAACACCGAAAATTCCCTTTTCTAGAATTTATGACTGTGTTTACGTCAACAATTATTCTAGCACATTTTTGTACAAAACTACTTTCTTTGATCTGTTTATTGAAACTACCAAGAAGTTATTGATTGGATTTGCATCAAACTCTTCCTCAGGTTGTCATCTGGTGAAGGAAGTGTTTTTAATACTAATTTGAATGGGGAAGCAAAGTATGTTCTTATTGAGCAGCTTATTGAGCAGCACAGTCACAAAGCAGATAAATAATCATGCGTATCGTGCTAAAAATGTCCTGTCGCATGTATGCCGAAATTGTGTTGAAAGCACTTTGCAAAAAGCTGTTCATGGCAGTAATTGGTCTATTCTTCTGTCTGATTGAAAGAAAGCAGTCATATCCTTGGGCATGAATACTCTACACAAAACTTAACAGCATGTACTTAATGTACATTTCATTAGCAAATTTGAACAATGGCATTGTTCCAAAAAGAAAATAGACAGAATTTGTTTCATTCTAGGAACTTGCTCCTTGTGCATTTGTGCAGTCTTCAAAGTTATTGTTTGAAATCCTTCTTCATTAGTGCAACACATGCCTGATGGGACAACATTGCTTTTGGCACCAAAGCAGAACGCGTAGTTCAAAGTCTTCAGAGAAAAATACTTCTCCTTTCCCAAGTGAACTGCAAAATATTGCCATCTACTAGAATTTTTAAAATTGATCAGACGGGTCCAAACTTACTTGCCTTTTAGGAATTTATCCAACTGTATTAGAGACAATTACCACAGATTGTTTCCTCTTATTATTTAGTAATGGTCATGCACCATGAACACCAATTCACTCGCAATCTCACACTTTTTGAGTTGTTGTTATCTTCAGATCTTGCCTGGCTATACCCTAGTTGTTGAATGTGAGTGGGGATGAGGATGAGGAAGGGTGTTGTTTTGTCCTCCTGTAAATGTGTTGAATGTGTGGAGAGGCTGCATACCAGGTATGGTATTTGGAATCATAGTAATGGTCTTCGGTGTCATTAAAGGTATATCATCTGGGGATCGCCTCATTGCTAATGTGTAATCCGGAGGACAGGCTGTTCGCAGAACGACCTCGTGGGGATGGATGGAATCACATTCGTGATCAAGATCAGTGTGCTTCATCTGCAGGGACATAATTTCTTCTTCTTGTGCATGAGTTAGGTCATTGGCGGTGTTGCGTTGCGGGCTGCATCTTCTGTGAACATCGTGCCTCCTTTTATCCTTCTTATAATACAACGCTGCAAAGGCAAGGATATTTAAGAACAAAAGGGAAGCTCCAACAGCAATGGTAACGCTTAACTCCGTTGAGTAGTCCCTTTGGTCAACCAAGAAAGGGCCCGCTGAATGCTTCTGGTCGTCTTGCTTGACAGTGGGAAAAACTGAGGTCACAGGGCGTTTCGTGGTAACAGACCACTTCTTTGATGGTCTGTTTGTAATTTCAGACGGGACTTTAGTAGTTGTAGATGTATACTGGGAAATGTCATTCAAACTATGTAAGTGAGGAACCAGCTCTAACCATAAGTTGACTTTATTCGCTCTGTAATGCTCTTTAACGCGGGGTTTCAGTCCAATGTGCAGGTAGAGTTGATCTTTCTGAGTATATCTTGACCAGGCAACCTCTTCGAAACGATTTGGTTTGGTGTGGATAAATTTGGTATCCTGAGGGACCGGTTGATTTGGGTCACTGTGGGGGGGGGGGGGGGGGGGGGGGAATACATTTGTATTTTACAGATCATGAATGAATCGCACAAAAAAGCAACAAAAAAATCATACTTTTTCCAGATATTCTGTTGTTTTACTAATTAATCTTCCCTGTGCGGACTTAGAAATAAATGTAATTGAAGCTTTTTTGGAGAAATGATTGGTAATGAAGTGAACAGCAATGCTGAAAGTACGTCGGCACTTTGTGCAAATTTATTTACAATCATATTTTCCCAGACATCATTTTCATTTTTGTTCACACACAAATGTAAAATTCACTCTGTAGTTTTAAACTGGGATCAGCCAATGGGCAAAAACAAACCAATTCAAGAGTTGCAGTGCTCGCATGTAAATATAAGCAATATGGCAAACAGGATCACTGAGCTGCAAGCACAATATGCCACGTGGTGCAATGAATGATATGATGGTATGAATGCAAATAAGGCACAAAGAAGGACTGGAAATCTAATAATTCTGAGCACAAGGAAAGAAACATAGGGAATAAAGTAAAGAAATTATGAAGTCAATAAAAGATTTGGCAGTTAAAGAGTTAAACTAATAGCATTTAAACTAGGGACAAGCAAGAAGCTACTACATTATGCAGAAACAAGGATCTGCTGATGCTGGTTTACCAAAAAAGGGACACTAAGTGCTTGAGTAACTCAGCGGGTCAAGCAGCATTTCAGGAAAACATGGATAAGAGACGTTTTGGGTCAGGACCCTTCCTCAGTTACCACCTTCTATGCCCGCACCTCCAGACTCAGGAACAGCTTCATCCCCAAGGCTATAGCTGCTATGAACCGGTCCTGCTGAGCCGGATGGCCACAACGCATAGATCAACTTGCACTTTACCCTGTCTAAAAACTGTTACAATTGTTTCGTTTCGTTGGGTTGCTGTTAATTACTTAAATTATTGCATCATATGGGAGGCGCATTCCCAATCTCGTTGTACCCCTGGGTACAATGACAATAAAGATATATTGTATTGTATTGTATTGTATTGTATCAATGGCCACCAAATAGTGAGCAGAATATTGATGAACAAACTTGTTGGAAAATTACAGAAAGATGCATAAATTTCACACTATAAGAAACTAGTTGAGGCAGATGCAATAACAACATTTAAAATACATTTACGCAGGTACATGGATAGGAAAGGGGCACGGGCCAAACATAGGCAAGTGGGACTAGCTTAGATGGGGCATCTTGGTCACCAAGGACAAGTTGAACCAAAGGGCCAGTTTTCATCTATAACATAAACTTGAAGAGAGAGAGAGAATGGGAGAATTCCTGAACATTGCAGGGAACGTTCTTGGTCAATTAACAAAAAAACAGTAGAGGAACAGATTCAAGGTAATTAAAGGTAATTAAAGAAAGGAATGCAAGAAAAGATCCTTGGAAGGTAAAATGTTAAAATAAAATAAATTTGAGGAAGTAGCAAACATTTTGCATCTATCTCCAGAATCTACTGGAGCAGTAAATAAGACAAAAATGATTTCTAATAGAATATGAATAAAGAGGAAGTAGTTTAAAGATTGTAGTCCATGAAGGCGAAAAGGCACCTGATGGGATTGCATGAAAATCAGATTTTTGTGGGAAGGATGGAATCTCCTGATCCAGGGACCATAATGTATTAACTGTCCCTGGGTATGGAGATGACATCAGAGGATCAAGTGGTATATTTTTGTTTAAAGAAAACACAGAAGTTTAACCATGCCAACTACGGGCCTATTAAGATATCATCAGTTTTGTGGAAAACTTTGGAGGCAATAATCCAGGACAATATTAAGTGTCGGTTACAAAGGTACAGGTTATAAATTAAAGTCTGCACAAATGTGTTCATGCAACAAAGAAGGATCAAAAGTTCAAAGGTTCAAAGATATTTCATTGACACATGTACCAATTAAGGTACAATGAAAAACGGAAATGTGGTTAACCTGGATCTTCAAATGAAATTTGAAAACTACCGCAAAAAGATTTTCACAAAATTATACCCCCAGGGTATAAAGGTATTTAAGGATTGCAAAGCAGAGGTGAATGATTCTATTTCTCAGTAGAGGGGAGTATAAAAAAAAAGCTAATGGCACGTTGGCCTTTATGACAAGAGGAGTTGAGTAGAGGTCAAAAAGAGGTCCTTCTGCAGTTGTACAGGGCCCTAGTGAGACCACACCTGGAGTACTGTGTGCAGTTTTGATCTCCAAATTTGAGGAAGGACATTCTTGCTATTGAGGGAGTGCAGCGTAGGTTCACTAGGTTAATTCCCGGAATGGCGGGACTGTTGTATGTTGAAAGACTGGAGCGACTGGGTTTATATACACTGGAATTTAGAAAGAAGAGAGGGGATCTTATTGAAACATATAAGATTATTAAGGGATTGGACACGTTAGAGGCAGGAAACATGTTCCCAATGTTGGGGGAGTCCAGAACCAGGGGCCAAAGTTTAACAAAATAAAGGGTAGGCCATTTAGAACGGAGATGAAGAAAGACTTTTTCAGTCAGAGAGTTGTAAATCTGTGGAATTCTCTGCCTCAGAAGGCAGTGGAGGCCAATTCTCTGGATGCTTTCAAGAGAGAGCTAGATAGAGCTCTTAAAGATAGCAGAGTCAGGGGGTATGGGGAGAAGGCAGGAATGGGGTACTGATTGTGAATGATCAGCCATGATCACATTGAATGGCGGTGCTGGCTCGAAGGGCCAAATGGACTCCTGCATCTATTGTCTAATGTCTATAAACAGTATTTCACTGAGCCGTGTTAGAATAAATACACTCCAGAGATTTTCTCCAGAGATGCTGCCTGACCCAACATGTCGAGGAACCAAGAGAGAGCAGGCCATTCTAGACTGGGTATTGAGTAATGAGGAAGGGTTAGTTAGCAGTCTTGTTGTGCGAGGCCCCTTGGGCAAGAGTGATCATAATATGGTGGAGTTCTTCATTAGGATGGAGAGTGACAAAGTCAATACAGAAACAAGTGTTCTGAACTTAAAGAAAGGTAACTTTGAGGGTATGAGGCGTGAATTGTCCAAGATAGACTTACAATTGATGCTGAAAGGGTTGACGGTGGACATGCAATGGAAGGCATTTAAAGGTCGCATGGATGAACTACAACAAGTGTTCATCCCAGTTTGGCAAAAGAACAAACCAGGAAAGGTAGTGCATCCGTGGCTAACAAGGGAAATCAAGGATAGTATTAAAACAAAAGATGAAGCATACAGATTAGCCAGAAAAAGTAGCATACCAGAGGACTGGGAGAAATTCAGAGTCCAGCAGAGGAGGACAAAGGGCTTAATTAGGAAAGGGAAAATAGATTATGAGGGAAAACTGGCAAGGAACATAAAAACTGACTGCAAAAGCTTTTATAGATATGTGAAGAGAAAAAGATTAGTTAAGACAAATGTAGGTCCCTTGCAGTCGGAAACAGGTGAATTGATCATAGGGAACAAGGAGATGGCAGACCAATTGAACAAATACTTTGGTTCTGTCTTCACTAAGGAAGACATAAACCGTCTGCCGGAAATAGCGGGGGACCGGGGGTCTAATGAGATGGAGGAACTGAGGGAAATCCAGGTTAGTCGGGAAGTGGTGTTAGGTAAATTAAATGGATTAAAGGCAAATAAATCCCCAGGGCCAGATAGGCTGCATCCCAGAGTGCTTAAGGAAGTAGCCTCAGAAATAGTGGATGCATTAGTGATAATTTTTCAAAACTCCTTAGATTCTGGAGTAGTTCCTGAGGACTGGAGGGTAGCTAATGTAACCCCACTTTTTAAAAAGGGAGGGAGAGAGAAAACGGGGAATTATAGACCAGTTAGCCTAACATCGGTAGTGGGGGAAATGCTAGAGTCAGTTATTAAAGATGTGATAGCATCACATTTGGAAAGTGGTGAAATCATCGGACAAAGTCAGCATGGATTTACAAAAGGCAAATCATGTCTGACGAATCTTATAGAATTTTTCGAGGATGTAACTAGTAGAGTGGATAAGGGAGAACCAGTCGATGTGTTGTATCTGGACTTTCAGAAGGCCTTCGACAAGGTCCCACATAGGAGATTGGTGTACAAACTTAAAGCACACGGTATTGAGGGTTCAGTGTTGAGGTGGATAGAAAATTGGTTGGCGGACAGGAAGCAAAGAGTAGGAATAAACGGGTCCTTTTCGGAATGGCAGGCAGTGACTAGTGGGGTACCGCAAGGCTCAGTGCTGGGACCCCAGTTATTTACAGTGTATATTAATGATTTGGACGAGGGAATTGAATGCAACATCTCTAAGTTTGCGGATGACACGAAGCTGGGTGGCAGTGTTAGCTGCGAGGAGGATGCTAGGAGGCTGCAGAGTAACTTGGATAGATTAGGCGAGTGGGCAAATGCATGGCAGATGCAATATAATGTGGATAAATGTGAGGTTATCCACTTTGGTGGCAAGAACAGGAAAGCAGAGTATTACCTGAATGGTGAACGATTAGGAGAAGGGGAGATGCAACGTGACCTGGGTGTCATGGTGCACCAGTCATTGAAAGCAAGCGTGCAGGTGCAGCAGGCAGTGAAGAAAGCGAATGGTATGTTGGCATTCATAGCAAGAGGATTTGAGTTTAGGAGCAGGGAGGTTCTACTGCAGTTGTACAGGGCCTTGATGAGACCGCACCTGGAGTATTGTGTGCAGTTTTGGTCTCCTAATCTGAGGAAAGACGTTCTTGCCTTAGAGGGAGTACAGAGAAGGTTCACTAGATTGATCCCTGGGATGGCGGGACTTTCATATGAAGAAAGACTGGATAGACTAGGCTTGTACTCGCTGGAATTTAGAAGACTGAGGGGGGATCTTATAGAAACATATAAAATTCTTAAGGGGTTGGAGAGGCTAGATGCGGGAAGATTGTTCCCGATGTTGGGGGAGTCCAGAACCAGGGGTCACAGCTTAAGGATAAGGTAGTTGAGGCCAGTTCATTGGCTATATTTAAGAGGGAGTTAGATGGGGCCCTTTTTGCTAATGGGATCAGGGGGTATGGAGAGAAGGCAGGTACAGGCTACTGAGCTGGATGATCAGCCATGATCATATTGAATGGCGGTGCAGGCTCGAAGGGCCGAATGGCCTACTCCTGCACCTATTTTCTATGTTTCTGTTTCTATGTTTCTATGTCTATGACCCATTGATTTACTTCAGCATTTTGTGTCTATCTTTAGAATAATTGCTATTCTTCATTAACATCTTGCACCTGTGCTTAAAGTGCAAATGATACAACATTTCAAAACTTCACAAACAGATAAACTGGGTAATACATGGACACGTGTAGGAAAGAACTGCAGATGCTGGTTTAAATCGAAGATAGGTACAAAATGCTGGAGTAACTCAGGGGGACAGGCAGCATCTCTGGAGGGAAGGAATGGTGACGATTCGGGTCGAGACCCTTCTTCAGACTGGACACATCGGATAGACATTTGAAATCTGATGCAGAACAAGGTTAAATTATACGTTTTGTGAGGAAACACAAGGTGAAGCAGCCAGCACAGTTCATGTAATTTTGAAGGGAGTCCAGGAACAGTGATGCCTGGTACTGTGTGACAGGCAATCCTTGCATTAAGCCAATTTAGGTCATGGAAATTTGCCCATATCAAATTTACAAATCAAAACCCCCAAATATGCTCTTACAAAATTTATGTGAAAAAGGTAAATACATAAACACAACATTTTTTTCCAACTCCTATTTCTTGACATACAGTGCCCTCCATAATGTTTGGGACAAAGAGCCATCATTTATTTATTTGCCTCTGTACTCCACAATTTGAGGTTTGTAATAGAAAAAAATCACATGTGGTTAAAGTGCACATTGTCAGATTTTAATAAAGGCCATTTTTATACATTTTGGTTTCACCATGTAGAAATTACAGCAGTGTTTATACATAGTCCCCCATTTCAGGGCACTATAATGTTTGGGACACAGCAATGTCACGTAAATGAACGTAGTCATGTTTAGTATTTTGTTGCATATCCTTTACATGCAATGACTGCTTGAAGTCTGCAATTCATGGACATCACCAGTTGCTGGGTGTCTTCTCTGGTGATGCTCTGCCGCCTGTATTGCAGCCATCTTTAGCTTATACTTGTTTTGGGGGCTAGTCCCCTTCAGTTTTCTCTTCAGCATATAAAAGACATGCTCAATTGGGTTCAGATCGGGCGATTGACTTGGCCACTCAAGAATTTACCATTTTTTAGCTTTGAAAAACTCCTTTGTTGCTTTAGCAGTATGTTTGGGATCATTGTCTTACTGTAGAATGAACTGCCGGCCAATGAGTTTTGAGGCATTTGTTTGAACTTGAGCAGATAGGATGTGTCTATACACTTCAGAATTCATTACGCTACCACCATCCGCAGTTGTATCATCAATGAAGATAAATGAGCCAGTACCTTCAGCAATCATACATGCCAGGCCATAACACCCCCACCACCGTGTTTCACAGATGAGGTGGTATGCTTTGGATCTTGGGCAGTTCATTCTCTCCTCCATATCTTCATCTCATTTGTCCACAAGACTTTTTTCCAGAACTGCGGTTGCTCTTCTAAGAACTTGGAAAACTGTAACCTGACCATCCTATTTTTGTGATTAGTAAGCTCACCAGTGCGATTGCGATTAGATCACTAGTCCCTTTGCGATTAGTAAGCTCACCAGTGCTCTCTTTCTTCTTAATGATGTTCCAAACAGTTGATTTTGGTAAGCTTAAGGTTTGGCTGATGTCTCTAATAGTTTTATTCTTGTTTCTCAGTCTCATAATGGCTTCTTTGACTTTCATTGGCACAACTTTGGTCCTCATGTTGATAAACAGCAATAAAAGTTTCCAAAGGTGATGGAAAGACTGGAGGAAAGACTATGTGCTGAGAGCTCTCTTATACCTGCATTAAGGAGGCATTTAAACACACCTGAGCAATTACAAACACCTGTGAAGCCATGTATCTCAAACATTATGGCTCAGAGAAATGGGGGGACTATGTAAAAACATAGCTGTAATTTCTAAAACTACCCTTTAATAAAATCTGACAATGTGCATTTTAACCACATGTGATTTTTTTTCTGTTACAAATCTCAAATTGTGGAGTACAGAGGCAAATAAATAAATGATGGGTCTTTGACCCAAACATTATGGAGGGCACTGTATGTGCAGATGATATTTATTCACACTGGGGAAAATTGCGATACGGACTGTTTTCTAGGAATGCAATACCACCTTGTTGTGGGAGTTGCCTGTACACTAAAGAGTTAGTAAAGACAAACAAATCCTTTGCTTGGTAGATGGGGGGGGGGGGGGGGGGGGGGGGTGCTAAAGAAAAGGAGGTATGAAGAATCTTTATAAACCTAATGGTAAGGCTTAAGGCTTGAGCCAAAGTACAGCACTGGGGAAAAAAGTGGTTATTTCAGTAATAGTAAATCATATCAACAATAAGTAACATATCTGAATGAAATGAAAACATCATTGCGAGCGTCTCTGGAAATGAAAAGCAGTATAACTAGACAAAGCATGGATACAGATAACAGTTAATATTAGAAATACTGTGTTCAATATCAAAATTTATGAATGAACAATTGTTGGTAGCATTTGTAATAGTACGATAGTTCTTACCCGTGACTTACCCTGTTTTTGCAAAGTTAGTCCAGTAGGTCATCACTACAGCACTTAGCATGACATCGTTTTTGGAGAAATTACACGGGAAAAGTTCAGTTGGACCAATCATTGGGACCCCAAACACATAAGGAATTTCATCTCCATGAGATGCATCAGCCCATGCTGGCATCATATCACTCTGGCAGTGATGGTAAAAGGCATAGAAGAAAGTGGGAGAACCAAAGCCCGAATGTAGGTCAGCTGTAGCCACTGCTGGTGCCACCCACTGATGGTCAGTAAACAAAGCCAACAATGTTTTCCTCCGTGTTTCGGGATTATGCCGGTCCGCCCAATCTGTGTACATGAATTTGATGGTCTCCCTTAGGACATCCTTGCCTTCAGGATAACCATACAAGTTATCCACAAAATTAGACACAGCAAAGTCGAAATCACTGGCTGAAACTCCGTCGTCGTTGTCCACTATGCTTTCAACAAATTTATATCCCTCACCTTGATTTACTCCCAGCATGATGTCATAGTTAAGGAATTCCCCCTGTTCCATGAGAATCTGAGGATCATCTGGTATAACATCTCCATCAATGACTGGTCCAAAGGCAATATGGTATCTTGCAGGTTGTATGTCTTGTTCAACAAGTTCCTTGTACTGTTTAGAACGTAAACATTCAATCAACTCAATGGTATCTATCATGTTGCAGCCAACTTTTGTGGCCAACTGCCTTGCGAACTTTGCTGGCTGATAGCTGACTGCCCAGCTGGACAAAGCAGTACCACTTTGTGCTATTGCTCTCTGAAAAAGGCCTGTGGATAGATATCACAAAAGGTACTAAGAAAGTCATCCAAGTTTATTATAACATTTAATTGTCACACTTTAATCAGAACTAGAAGTGGCACGATCATCAAAGAGGTTCAATAGTATTGTTGAAACACGGAACTGCAGATACTGGTTTACACACAGGGACACAGGTGCTGGAGTAACTCAGCAGGTAAGGCAGCATCTCTGGAGAACATGCATACGTGATGTTTCAGGTCAGACTGACTGAATCAGTCTGAAGAAGGCTTCCGTCCCGAAACGTCACCTATTCATGTTCTCCAGAGATGCTGCCTGACCAGCTGAGTTACTCCAGCACTTTGTGTTCTTTTTAGCTTCAATTGTATTATTCCCTTTAAAACTCAAAATTGCATAATGATTTAATTAACTGGTCACAGCACTTGACAACACTAAAATTGAGGTAAATCAAGAAAATTAAAGGATTTATAACTATTTATACTTTACAATATGTTACACTTAATTTTACATTCAGTTTTTGGATTATTTGGTGCATTCATTTAATGTTTGATGGTGACTATCAAATTTCCTGGCAATTTTGGAGTTGCTAATCCCACCATAGTTGTATTAGCATAGCTAGGAATTATTAAGCAAAAAGTTCCATATTCACTGCTACTGCTACAATATATTTATGATCACACGTTATTAAAGAATTCTGACATTATCACACACATAAGCATTCGATTTTACCAGAGGACATAACTTTGAATTATATTGTAACAAATTTAAAATACACAACATTTTTCTTCCATGGATTCTGCTGAAATTTTGACACCTGTCTTTTCTCTTTGCAGGTGCTGAAGCATTTATCTCTTCATTCTTTTCTCACTTTATATTTTGGACAGCATATTAAGAATATGTTGTCCAATATAAGAATATAAAGATTATATTATGTATCAACATATTAAGAACTAGCAAGATCTATAACCAACCACATTAACAAACTCATTATCATCTCATCCTTTGTCATAATCAATGACAGAAATGTTCTGTAAAATGTCATGATTATTTTCACTGTTTTAGTACCTGTTGTAAGAATATTTAAAACGTTACAAATTATAAACAGTAATAATAACTGAAAAGGGTACTTAACATACTCTTATTCACCAGCTCCAACTGCTGAAAAGTATATTGTAGAGAAAAGGAAAAATTGTCTATGAAATAGAATCATAGAGTCATAGAATAGAATCATACAGTGTGGAAACAGGCACTTCGGCCCAACTTGCCCACACTGGCCAACATGTCCCAGCTACACTAGTCCCACCTGCCTGTGTTTGGTCCATATCCCTCCAAACTTATCCTGTCCATGTACCTGTTTACCTGTTTCTTAAACGTTGGGATAGTTCCAACCTCAACTACCTCCTCTGGCAGCTTGTTCACACACACCACCCTTTGTGTGAAAAAGTTACCCCACAGATTCCTATTAAATCTTTTCCCCTTCACCTTGAACCTATGTCCTCTGGTCCTCGATTCCCCTTCTCTGGGCAAGAGATTCTGTGCATCTATTCGATCTATTCCTCTCATGATTTTGTACACCTCTATAAGATCACCCCTCATTCTCCTGCGCTCCAAGGAATAGAGACCCAGCCTACTCAACCTCTCCCTTTCGCTGACATACTCTAGTCCTGGCAACATCCTCGTAACTCTTTGAACTCTTTCAAGCTTGACAATATTTTTTCCATAACATGGTGCCCAGAACTCTAAATGCGGTCTCACCAACGTCTTATACAACTGCAACATGACCTCCCAACTTCTATACTAAAGAAAATGCATTAGGTATTATGCTTCAGAGTGAGCAATGGTAAAAATAAACAATATTTTATAGATTCATAGAGTGAGGAAACTGGCCCTTCGGCCCAATTTGCCCACACTGACCAACATGTCTCATTTACACTAGTCCCAAATAGGTTTTAAACTCTTTGTTGATACTCTTGAGTTTTAGCAAAACCTCAGGTTAAGGCAATTACCCAATGCCAGTGTTCTGCAGAAGAGAAGTATTGCACATTTTTCAGCAAATAAGTTCACAGTATGGTTTAAAAAATTATTCACAGGAGGATCCACTGAAACACAAATTAAAATGGATTTCTGAGAAACTAAATGAGGTTCTCTTTAACTCAAAATGTTTCCAGTGTAAATTATCATACTTGAGAACATAAAATATACAGAAAACCCATAGTACTTTAAAGAACAAATTTCCTTCATTGAGAATATGTTTAAACAAAGAGGAAACCAAGAGAATTAATTTGCAACCTTGCAAGCCACCATCAAGTTAAACACATGAAAGAAGAAAACATTTCAGAAACTTTCTGTATTTACGTTTGACTTTTTCATAATAAATTATTTATATTTGCTGAACTACATAGTATCTCTAATATATACACACGATAAAAATATTTCCATTTCTGAAAAAAAATTAAGTACTAAACTGCAATCTACACATTAGGATAAAATGAAAAGCAACTTCAGATCTTTTGACTCAACTTTTGCATTGTGTGACAATGGTTCTGTGCATCAGCATGACAGATGATAACTGAAGATGAAGTATTCAAAACTTAAAATACACAAATTGATTAGGACATTGATGGACTCCCTTTACAATGGTTTAAGGTGGAGTTCAATTCATAAAATAGCTTTCAATAAGTCAACAAAAATGTGATCATAAAACATTTTATCTGATCATTTTTGCAGCACTTTTCGCACTGTGCAGGATAAATAAAGTATATTTAAGATTGTTGAAATAGACAGCAAGGATTTTGAGGCAGGAGATTCCTTTCAAATGTTCCCATATATTTTTAAACATATAAGCCACAGCACAACAGGCTTATGCTTTGCCTCTTTTGATATTGTGTATTCCATAGATAGTAAAATATGAAAAAGCAAGGAGTAAATTTGCCAGATAATTATTGGTCAAAGCCACAAATTTGCATTTGCGTGACTCTTTCAGGAGATTGTCTCCTAATTAAGTTTGTTTTTCAAATTTAAAATGTAAAGAAATCGCACAACATTAATGACAGTGAACAAACAGAACATAGGCAGGCAATGGGCATGCAAAAGAGTGAGGAATGTATGTGGAGCAAGATGCAGAAAAGAAGTCTTATGAATTAATGGATGACCAGGTTGGCTTCTACCTCAGAACGAATCTACTCTTGTAGTGGTAGGCTAATGGGGTAAACAGATACTCACGCACATAAACATCTGCTTGTGACCTCGATGCTTTGACAATTTTGGATCATGCATGCAAAACATTCAAACATTTTTCAAATGACAGCAAGCGGCTCATGCATTCTCAAACAAAAGATTTCTGAACCAGGCACTGAAATTTTTTTTCCTTCATTTTATTTGAAATTCTACAATCCAATAACATCACTGATGGAAGAATGAAAGTAGAGAGTGGAGTGGCATGACAAAAGGACTTTAATATATCTGCCATCATTAGTAATATCATTGGCAGCATATATTTCAAGAGTGGGTTTATTTTGACAAACAACCACTTTTATAAGAAGGGGAAATAACCAAAAGCATCAGCTACTTTGATGTGCTGGTGTGCTGTTCAGAAGTCCACTGGAAAATTTATTTTGCTGTTGTTTATTAAGATCAATAGGCTAGAGAAAATGTGTCACTCAAAATGTGAGCATGCACATAAGAATTGACTCAGAATAAAAAAACATCTAATACAGCCAAAAAGATTGCTATTTTCTGAGTTTCGGTCAACAATTATATATCAATATATACAGAGTGTCACAGGATACTAATGGCAGTAGCATGCAGACACCAAAATTGTCAAAATTTTCAACCTGCTTAATACCTTTGGTTGAATTGCTCCAACGGTTACCTTCAGAATAATGGGACAAAGTCAACAAATTGACGCAAGAGCCACCAGCACCAGATCCAAAAACAGTTATTCTTAATGGATCGCCGCTGAAGAAAGCTATATTTTCACTAATCCATCGTAAAGCTTGTATTTGATCAAGAAGCCCATAGTTTCCTTTCGCGGCTTGGTCCCCAGTGCTCAGGAATCCTGTGGCAACAAAGCAGAAGCAGGGAAATTTAGGAGTAAACGCAAACAATTTAAAAGTCAACACAGTGAATATTTGTCAGAAAAAGGGCACAAAGTGCTAGAGTAACTCAGCAGGTCCGGCAGCATCTCTGGAGAACATAGGTGAAGTTTTGGGTCGAGTCCCTTCTTCAGATTGATAGGACCTCAACCCAAAAAGGTCCCAACCCAAAACATCAACTATCAATGTTCTCCGAAGATGCTGCCTAACCCTCTGACTTACCCCAGCACTTTGTGTCAACTAGCATCTGCAGCTCCTTGTTTCCCAAGCATTTGTCAGATATATTTTAAGGATTGTATTATGTTGCTTTCAATAGTTTCATCCAAAGTTTTAGATGTTTCAGCCATTCAGAAACGAATAAATGATAACAAAGTGCTCCACATCTCGTCGCTTTCTCATCAGGAAAACATTCCTCCTGTAATAAAGAACTTTATTTCCTAACATGAACTTATTTTCAAGTACCCAAAAAGCTCTGCTCAGATTCTGTGGAGGATAATGGTTTCTGCTGTTTATGCTCAGCTTTAATTGTTACAATTGTTCCCGCTGCCATCCCGCATTCCTGTTTTCAATTTCCATTACGACAAATAATTATCATTTGCCAAAAGTGGAATTATCGATTTGCTTTTCTTTTCTTTTCATACAAAACGGGGCATGTCCAATAGTACAAAGCAATGGTACAAAGCAAACAGCCACAATCATAAAGCATTGGCAAAACTGTATAGCACTGACACATTCACTTTCAACAGAAATAAAATGGGGGTACTTTAATTCTGATTGAGTATATCAATTTGCTGATTTCTATTATTTTGAATGTTTGAGAAGCAAACTATTCAGTGAACAAACATCATTGTTTTCTTGGATCAATAACATGCAGTTGAGATTGATTTACAAAATAGTATGGAACATGCTCATTGTCAATTGTTAGTCCATCTTACATTGCACCAAAATTATATTTCCATTAACTTCAATGCAAAAAGAAAATAGCGTACTGTGTAATGCAGACGGTCAATTTCTCTGAGCCTGTTTTAACAAGGGATACAAGTGAAATTGTTCATGTTAGAGATAACATTAAAAAAACATAGCTTCTAACTGATAAGAGAGCCCATTTGCCAAGTCATCAGATGCCAAGGTCATTTGGATAAGGACTTCATTGAGGCAACCTTTGGGTGAAGCTGTCAAGAATGTAGATTGGGATACTTGGGGAATATAGACTGAGATGTTCTGGCCCTGCCAAAAGTCTGAATGAAGCATAAAAGCATATGGGATGCTGAATTTCAACTTGGACAGAACCTGAAGCTCAATTCTTTCCACATTGAAGAGGTGCCCAACACTTGGACACTATAATATTCCAGGCTCTGAAGGAGGCAATGCAATCGTGTGATGGGGTGGAAATTTGCATGAGTCACAGCTAACTCCGTTTCATTGCAGGTGTGTTATCCATAATGGACCACAGTAATAATTCAGGGCGATTCCATGGGCTTGGCAAAGCTGCAGCTCTCTACATCCTGAGTGAGGTCAAACCACAAGGAATTGCAGCGAATTGTGGATGCAGCCCAGACCATCACACAAACCAACCTCCCTTCTATTGACTCCATTTAAACCTCACACTGCCTCGACAAGGCCAACCGCTTAATCAAGGACGAGTCACACCCTGGCCACCACCTCTTCTCCCCTCTCCCATCAGGCAAAAGGTATAGAAGTGTGAAAACGCACACCTCCAGATTCGGGGACAGTTTCTTCCCAGCTGTTATCAGGCAATTGAATTATCCTACCACAACCAGGGCGCAGTGCTGAACTACTATCTACCTTTTTGATGACCCTCGGACTATCCTTGATCGGACTTTGCTGGCTTTACCATGCACTAAACGTTATTCCCTTATCTTGTATCCGTACACAGTAAATGGCTCGGTGGTAATCATATATTGTCTTTCTGCTGACTGGTTAGCACGCAACAAAAGTTTTTCACTGTACCTTGGTACCACGTGACAATAAACTAAACGGAAACTATTCAGAGTGGATACAATTAGAGGCATATATGCAATCCTGGCAAATGCATATGCCTGTTGCTTTTTACTCAAGCAGAGGATGAATTTTCTGACTGATTAGAGAGCCTCTGTTGTGCCGTGAGTGTAGCGATGTGATGCAAACATTGAAATGTGGTGTATATCAGTAGTTTCCAAGGATGATTCAGAGTTTCTGTTGACTGAAACAATCTTAGTTTCCAGATTTCTTTGGCTGGCTGGAGGTAGGAACATGGTTTCTGATAACTTACAGCCAGAATTCATTTATTGCTCCTTCTTCAAACACTTTTGAAAATACCTTCATACATCTCCTCCTGTATTAGGTCATGCTGGAAACCTGAAGGACCGGTGTTAATTTTTAGCAACAAAATGAGGCAGCCTTGTGCTTATTGATCACCCAGACTATGACATGGTACATAAATTTGACTTTTCTGTCCATGGAATGAAGAGAGCTCAGCTCCAACCTAACTCCTAACAAATATGTAAGCGATCGAGGTTCTCTTTAAATAGTGCAGATGTTGGGCATACCCTGGTGTAAAGAACAATGTTTCCATATGTGATCTACACTGGGACTAAATATATAAATTTGATTCTAATTCACAGAAAATTAATCTGCATTAGAGCATTGTATGAGGATGGACAACTCACATGGGAATTCTTTGTTCTCTCCCAGCATGGAAGCTATTTTGCATTATATACTACATCTGTCATTAGTCCTCAATTGTGCATTGTGATCAGTTTCCCACTAAAAATCAATTAGAAAGCATTTAAAGAACATTAGCTAACGTAGACTGTATACTCTTAAAATTACAGGGTGAAGTGATCTTAAAATCATAATGATTTAGATTCAGGAAATTTGCACATAGACAACATTGGCTGGATTATGGCTAATGGTCTGCCACCTGTCTGTGATCTACCCATTGCTACACACCTCCCGTGCCAGATGGGGAAGGCCTATTTTGCTGGCTCTCAACATCCTGGAGCCCAGTAAAGAAGCCTGAAAGGTGTCAGGGCTCAGGCAGCACAGTGCATAGCTCCCAATACTGGGATACACCCGAGGCCAGTCATCCAACCTGGGAGTTGAACTTTATAGTGATTCTATAAGAAAAGACACAAAGTGCTGGAGTGTCTGAGTATGTCAGGCAGCCTCTCTGGAGAACATGGATAGGTGACGTCTTGGGTTGGGACCCTTCTTCAGACTGATTGTGGTGGGACGTGCGATGGGTGAGAGGACAATAGACAATAGGTGCAGGAGGAGGCCATTCGGCCCTTCGAGCCAGCACCGCAGAACAGGCAGAACAAAGCCTGACAAGTGACAGGTGGACACAGGTGAGAGGGCCTCTCGATAGGCAGATGGTTGGACAAAGGCCAGAGATGAAAAGACAAATGGTGTGAGCTAAGGATTGAAAAGGTGCGAGTTGTGAAGCTAAAGGAAGGAATGTAGGTGGAAGGGGATGGGGAAGGGAGAAATGTGTGCATGTCCAGGTGGGGCATTAAGGAGAAAGAGGGGTAAAAGAAAGGGAGGTGGGTGAAGGGAGGGATTTAGTTAGTTCTCTAAATTGTGAATTGTGTGTTTCAGTCTTCATACCACAGTCTGGCTTTCCTAGAATTAAATGGCTGAACAGTGGAAGCTCCATCATAATCACTGGCAGGAGTCAATATGATTATGCCCAATAATCTTTTCAACATTTTATGGAAACCAAGATGTTTTCTGAGCAGAAAGGAGAAACAATTGGTGCTGTTAAAGTCTGATGTAAATGAGTTGCATTTAATTTATCTCATAAAGTCAAATTGGAATTTGATAGCATTCTACAAGTATTTAAATTAAAATCAGTTGTCCAAGGCAACTCTCACAGTCTAATATGTTTGCCTTTATTTATGGAATAACGATATATAATGCGCATAATGGAGAAGTGACAAACTGGGATTGCATTGAAATAGAATATATAAACCCACTTGATCCACTTCATGCCAGAAACCATGCAATACCCAATATAAGGATGTTGCACTATTACAGTTACATCAGAATTTATTTTTCTTCTAATTATGTGGATTATTCATGAGATCACTCCTTCATTCAATACAATACAATACAATACAATATATCTTTATTGTCATTGTACCCAGGGGTACAACGAGATTGGGAATGCGCCTCCCATACGATGCAATAATTTAAGTAATTACCAGCAACCCAACGAAACGAAACAATTGTGACAGTTTTTAGACAGGGTAAAGTGCAAGTTGATCTATGCGTTGTGGCCAAGCTTGTGTATGAAGCAATAAAAGAAGAAATGGTACTAAAGTTAAATTTTACATAAAATGCCTGTAAATACAAGTTTGACATGAATCACTTTAAACAGTCCATGCTGTAGTTTGGAACAAAAATAACCCATTCTGCAAAATGTACATTGTGTATAAAACTGATCTCAGCACAAAACAGCCATTCTGGGTATTCTGATGGACACCCAAGCCTGCTGGTAATGTGGGTCTCAGGTCAGCCAGGCCAGATATTCTTAGTGATATATGTTAGGCAATCAGATTTCTTTGCAAAAAAATGATCTTGGTTAAAATCTCAAAACGCAATGGAAAGCGATGCGTAATTTGTATAAAA
Organism: Rhinoraja longicauda; assembly: GCF_053455715.1. NCBI lineage: Eukaryota > Metazoa > Chordata > Chondrichthyes > Rajiformes > Arhynchobatidae > Rhinoraja > Rhinoraja longicauda. Next base: position 51,202,313 of record NC_135965.1, read on the forward strand.
TCATTTTTACCCTAAAATACTTCTACATAAAAAATAGTTGTCACTATGGCAAATCAATTTGATTGAAACATTTTAATCATTTGCATTCATAAAGATGCTGCCTGCTAACAAATCATTCTACCATTCCAATTCTAATTAGTATTGAGATATTATAGTTGACTGAACCATGAACATATGTGGAAATTAAAACTATCAGTGGGAACATCAGGATAGTTGAAATTCAACAACATAATCTAAATACTGGTTTCGGGAATTTGCCATCTGCCTTTCCAAAATGATTCCAATTAAAACAGGTATTCGAAAAGGCATTCAAAGTCCTGTGGAACATATTATCCTAGAATTGTAAAGAGACATCTGTTCAAAATCCATATTAAAAACCATGTAAACTCACTAACGTTTACTTATTAAAGAAAGCCAAGTGATATCATTTTCCTACCCAAATTAACTAGCAATAGTAGTGTTCTTCCAGACCTTTGACAATTCCATACTAGGTACCTTAATTAAAGAATAATTAGTGAAGTATTTGTATGTCTTACATTAGATGTCAACTGTTTCAGTTAAAGTTAATGCTGGCTTCCAGAACACAGGTCATTTTCTCAATTGAAAAGTTTCACGTGTCTTATTTTCACTTGCAACTAAAACTTTTCAGGGATATCAACACAATTATCAAGGCTTTAAAATTCAAGTTGCAGTTGTAAATTATCTTTAATAAAGTCAAATTTCCCATGGCACTTAACAGGTCCATCTGTTGAAAAACCATCAGAGCTAAAAGAGACATCAGGCTGGGTACCCAAAGTCTTGGTCAAAGAAGGATATTTTAATTCAGAAAAGTGGTGGGGTGGAGGGGATTAATGAAGGACTTCCTGGAGTTCTGGCCCAATGACTGAAAATATGGCTCCCCATAGTTAGCCAAGAAAGTGGAGAGGTGGAAAACATAATGGTTTGAGAAGCCTGCAGTCTTTGGAAGATGGAGTTTACAGAGATGAGAAAAGGCACACAATAAGAGATGATGTGCTCAATTATCTTAAATTATTATAGTTTCTAAACTGTTTTGCATTTCCATTTGTACGTCAGCAACAGCACTGGAGATATGAACAGACTTCCATGAGCTAAATGCAAAATGTTGCTCTGCATTTAAATAAACAAATAAATCACATTACCAAATTAAACAAATCCAACCAAGGCAAGTATAACAAAGCAGGTGTTGATGCAATGACATATAGTGACCACTGTGATCCATTATGACCATATGTCCTGTAAATGTCTGCAGCTTGAGAAAGTTTGGCCAAGAGTTCATGAACATTGTTTTTCATGTTCAGTTTGCTGGCAAAACAACACACAGAAGCAGCAGAACAACTTAGGCAACCATTCGCATAACTGTTGAGGCAACAGATGGAACAGTAGTTTATAGAAATCAGTATACATCTGTGAGGCTGAGTAAGCAGGTGGTCAGTCTCAGAGCTTCAGCAAAGTACAGTTAGAACAGGAACAAAAATCAGACTGCTGGTCGTACTTGACAGCTAATGCAGCATCTCTGGAGGCATGATAGAAGTATATAAAATGATGAGAGGCATAGTTAGGGTAGATAGTCAGAACCTATTTTACAGGCTGGAAAAATCAAATACTAGAGGGCACAACATTAAGGTGAGAGGGGTAAATTTAAAGGATATGTGTGGGGCAGTTTTTTACACTGAAGACTGGGAAGTGCCAGGAACGTGCTGCCGGGGGTTGGTTGAGGCAGATACGACACTGGCATTTAAAGGACTTTTGGATAGACATATGGAAATGCAGGTAAATGAGGGGTGTTGATTATATGCAGCAGATAAGGGTTAGTCTTGACATTATGTTCGACACAGGCATTATGGGCAGAACAGCCTGTTCTTCTGCTGGACTGTTCTATATTTTAAAGGGTGTAAGTTGACATTTTGATTTGAGATCCTGCATCAGAACTGTTCTGATTCCAGTATCTACTGTTTCTTTTGTCTTTGGCAGTCAGAAGGGCAATGGATGACAAGCAGATAGACAAAGCAGGCAGGTAGATCAGGAAACCTCTGTGGACATTTTCTTTCTGCCAGTATGTGTTTCTGAATGTGGGACAGGGATCCCCTGGAGAGTGCATTCAGTGCTGAGAACATCACACCATGATCACTCAGCTGTATAGGGAAGGGGAGAAAGGTCAAAAGAAATATAGTTACATAGGAATCTGGGAATCCACAGTTCGGGAGGCAGATGGGCATTACTGCAGTCACAGATATGCTTCCAGGATGGTTTTAACACAGCATGCAATGACCACTGACTGGCAAGAAATAAAATGAAATATCTTTATTGTCATTGTACAAGTCCAACGAGATTAAGATTGCAACCTCCGTATCGAAGCTATAAAAATAAATAAGGTAGAAATAAAAATGAAAATTAAGGTAAAAGTACAAATAGGTATTATGGGGGGCACTTAGCAGATTGATTCAGTGCAGTTATAGCTCTAGGGAAAAAGCTATTTCTCAGTCTGGAGGTGCGGGCGTAGAAGGCCTTACAATGTCTACCAGATGGAAGGAGTTCAGACAGACGGTGGCATGGGTGTGTGGGGTCCTTACAGATGCTGGTGGCTTTTCTGAGGCAGCGTGTGTTGTAGATGTCCTCCAGGGCTAGGAGCTGTATCCCAGTGATCTTCTGTGCTCTGGAGACGCCTCGCTGAAGAGCTCTCCTATCTGCTGCTGTGCATGAGATACCACACAGAGATGCAATATGTTAGGATGCTCTCTGTGGCGCAGCAGTAGAAAGTCACCAGCATCTGTTGGGGCAGACCAGCTTTTTTCAGCATCCTCAGGAAAAACAGCCGTTGCTGTGCTTTCTTGACCAGCGCAGCGGTGTTAGTGGACCATGTGAGGTCCTCTGAAATATGTGTGCCCAGAAACCTGAAGCTGAACACACTCTCCACTCAGTCCCCGTTGATGAAGACTGGAGTGCACTCATCATCCTGTGACCTTCTAAAGTTGTACAAAAAATGTATGTGGACTTGGTGAGTAAGGGATTTTAATGAGATAAGTGCAAAATGTAGCTCTGTATTTAAATAAACAAATAAATCACACTAATAATACAAATCAAATTAAGTTGATAGAGAGTTACTAAACTAAGTTAACTAAGTTAAGTATAGAGAAGCAGGTGATCACGCAATGTTGCACAATAACCACTGTGATGTATTATGACGCTATCTACTGTAAATGTCTGCAGCTTGAGAAAGGCTGGCCCAACGTTCATGAGCTGGAGTTTAAGATTTGGACACTGTGACACAGCAGGGAGGGGAACATTATCTGGACACCATTCCAAAAGGCAGAATCAGTCGGTCAAGATGAACATGAGGCTCTGACTGTAACTGAGAGGGGGCTTTGGCAATCTCAAAAATAGTATTGGAGAAGTTCAGTCCTTGCCCTTAAGCGACAGTTGTGTAATTCTTATAGACTTTGGACGAAAAGGAACTGTGGGATAGAAAAATTAACTGATCACAACATCGTGGAAAAAAGGGACTTTTTAAGTAGGGGAGTGAATAGAAATGTAATACTGATAGGATATAATATTGATGGCAGGTAATGTACCGAAGGTAGACACAAAGTCCTGGAGTAACTCAGTGGCTCAGGCAGCATCTCTGGAGAAAAAGGATGGGAAACATTTTGGGTCACAACCCTTCTTTAGACCCGAAACGTCAACCATCCTTTCTCTCTAGGGATGCTGCCAAACACACTGAGTCACTTCAGCACTTTGTGTCTATCTTTGGAATAAACCAGCATCTATTGTTCCTTCCTACACAGCAGGTAAGATACCGTTCTTTACAGAGAGGAGTATGTTTCCCGAGAGCTTTACTTCCTGCATGGTGATAGAGTAAGGACATGGCCTTAGAGCTGGAGAGGAACTTGGAGTGGGAAGTTGGAAAGAGCAGGAAAGATCCACTTGTTCTGGTTCATATGGGAAATAATAAGATTAACAGGGCAAAGACGAAGTTTCTGCAGGCAAGCATGAGCAGCGTATGTCCAAATGTAGAATTGGAACTGCAAAGATGGTAATCAACACTTTGGAACGGTTCAGCGCCCGGCGCGGCCGCGGGGCCTTCCATCGCCCGGCGCGGCTCGGCCGCTGGACTTAACATCGCCGGCGCGGCTCGGCCGCGGGACGTTTCAGTGCCCGGTGCGGCTCGGCTGCGGGGCCTTCCATCCCCTTGCGGGGGCTGTGCGTGTCGGTCGCCTCGGTAGGGGTCGAGCTGCCTGTCCGTGGGCGTGGGGGGAAGAGAGTGGAAGTTTTGTTCCCTTCCAGTGAGGGGGTGTTTGGAGTCACTGTGATGGATGTTTGTGTTGGGGTCGGGTGTCTTGTGTTCTTTTCTTTTTTGTTGTGTTCTGTGACTGCTGGAAATGTAATTTTGTTCGGTATCTCGGTACCGAATGACAATAAAGTTCTGTACTGTAACCGATAATTGGCATACGATCAATGAATTTAGGTCATTAGATTAGTAGCTCAGATTATTGTGGAAAAAATGAGATTCAATATCAGCACTGGGGAATGAGAGAATAGTTGGGACATGCTTCACTTGAAACAGACTGAGACTGGTTTCTTTGAACATTGACTAAAAATGTTGAGAAAAAGCTTTAAACTGAATAATGTAATGAAGAGCTATAGGGAAAGAACAAGGTGATTATACAGGGTTGTGAAATGGGTAATGAAAACTGGAATCTGCCAGCACACCAAGCAAAGTAATGCATTCGGCACTTAGAAAAATCTGAATGCATCAATGGCATTTATAGAAATAAACGTAAACAGCTAATAAGTTGAAAGTAAATCAGCCTTAAAAGAATTTAGGAAGCGATTCAGATTATATATATCCCCAAAAGGAACAGGGGTGGGGACTTCCAAATCTAATCTTCACATATCACAAAGTGCCACACAAGGCCAAACAGGATAGCTTGCAGCAGATACTAAGAGTGAAATATAATAGAAAACTTGGAACAATATAGAAAATGTAGGAATGAAACTAAAAGGAAACAGGAAAAACACAGATGACATGAAAACATATTTGCTAGTAAAATTACAGATAATTCCATGTTTATTTGTATGTGTATCAGGAGCAAGAGGATAATGACATAAAGAATATTGCTTGGAGACACAAGGAACTGCAGATGCTGGAAACTTGAATAAAACACAAAATGCTGGAGGAATTCACCAGGTCAGGCAGCATCTATTGAATGGACAGGTAATGCTCCCTGATCGGAAATGTCGCCTGTCCATTTGCCCCATAGATGCTGCCTGACCCACTGAGTTGCAGTATAGGTTATTGGGAACCAAACTATATAGCTTCTGTGCGAATGTAGAAGATGTCGGCAAATTCCTGTATCGCAGCTATCTTCACAAGAGGGAGGTGGGGGGAGGGGGGCGGATGCTGCTGATGGTTCAGTTTACGTAAACAAGTGTGGAATTTTGGAGATGATAAACATTATAAAATAGGAAGCATTATGGGGGAAAGCATCTCTGAAAATTGATAAATTGCTGGGTCTGCATGAAACATATTCCTGGCTGTTAAAAGAAGGAAAGAATCACATTGCAGCGGCTTTAATTCTCCACAGCCTCGCCTAACATTCAAGGCTCCAGGGGATTGGAGAAATGCTAATGCTGTACAGTTGTAAAAAACCATTAAATGATAAAACAAGTAATTACCGACCAATTACTTTAAATTCAGGGTGGACAACTTACTGTAAATCATTCTAAGGTTCAGTAAAATCCTTCACAGAAATGCAAAGATTATTTGGGGACGGTGACTTTGTCGAGAGTCAAGAGGCAAGAGTTTTTAAATACCATATGTACCAAAAACCGAACAATAAAATTGTGACTTGCAGCAGCGTAACAGGTCTGTAAACACAGTACTCATGGATAACATAGATGAATCTGCATCGCCAGACATGAATGCCCAAGATCTGATTCTCAGAAGATTGGATCTTATAGAAACATATAAAATTCTTAAAGGATTGGACAGGTTAGATGCAGGAAAAATGTTCCTGATGTTGGGGGAGTCCAGAACCAGGGGTCACAGTTTAAGAATAAGGGGTAGGCCATTTAGGACTGAGATGAGGAAAAACTTCTTCTCCCAGAGAGTTGTGAATCCGTGGAATTCTCTGCCACAAAAAAAGGCAGTGGAGGCCAATTCACTGGATGTTTTCAAGAGTTAGAATTAGCTCTTAGGGTTAAAGGAATCAAGGGATATGGGGAAAAGGCAGGAACGGGGAACTGATTTTAGATGATCAGCCATAATCGTATTGAATGGCTATGCTGGCTCGAAGGGCCGATTGGCCAACTCCTGCACCTATTTTTCTATGTTTCTATTTTTCTAATCTCCTAGTTCATCGAAGGCTTCTTGTTGGGGAACATTCGAATAAATAAAAGAAAGCTCAATAGATTAAAAAAAACAATATTAGTGCAAATGAAAGGCACAATGTCCCTAGCGTAACCAAGACAGTTCATAGTAGGGTCTCGACCCGAAACGTCACCCATTCCTTCTCTCCCGAGATGCTGCCTGACCTGCTGAGTTACTCCAGCATTTTGTGAATAAATCGATTTGTACCAGCATCTGCAGTTATTTTCTTATACTCATAGTTTGTACATTACTTGGTGTTTGTGAGTAGTAGACCAGGTGATGTTCAAGAACTCTGCAATGGACCTGAATGAATATGCCGCAGTTGTTTTCCAGCTTCATAAGGAAATGTTTGAAGGAGTGCGTTCCCACAAACACCATCCGAGTGTTCTCCAACAAGAAGCCTTCGATGAACAAGGAGGTTCGCAATCTTCTGAGAACCAAACCTTGGGCATTCAAGTCTGGCGATGCAGATTCACACAAGAAGTCCAGATACCACACCTCAAATATTGAGGTAATAATGGAGTCTGTGGATATTACAAAAATTGACCATGTGCCTGAATGGAGGAAAACTCTAGGCTGAAGAAAATATAGGCGGTCTTGTGTGTTGAGCAGAAAAGTTAATCCAGGGAATTGTGAGGCAATGCACTTATTATGTCCATAAGGCAAAGGAATGCAAAATTAAACAATAACACAGAGAGGGTTGGAGGAAGAAAGGGACCTAGAAATGTTCATCTAAAGATTCTTAACAATCGCAGAATATGCCTATAATATATTTTTTAAAAGACCACACACAATGCTTACCTCAGATAATCTCTTTATTATCAGAGGTATAGAATATAAGGGCAGTCACTTAAACTGGTCCCTTGAATCCCTGCCACCAGGCATTGTAACTATCATAGGGAAACAGAAAACAGAATGGCTCAGTTCACTGTCATGGACCTAATAATGAAGCTTTCCCGCAATTCACCAGCAACTCCAGTCTTCAAATCAAAATTCTTTGTTTTGGAGGCATTTGACCTCAATGGGAATTAACTAGGGACGATAGCACACTGCACAAGTTGTCATTACAAAATAAGGTGTAGAAGCCTTAGGGCATGGCAATGCACAGAACATTGCTATGTCAAGTCATTGTCAAGTCCCTCGCATGGAAAATCTAACTAATAACTAAGATTTTCACTGAGGTGACACTGAAGCAGCACAATGTCACAGTTCTAACAACTGAGGTTCAATCTTGGCCTCCGATGTTGTCTGCGTGGAGTTTGAATGTCCTGTCTGCCTGCCGAGGTTTCCTCTGGGCATTCTAGTTTTCTACAACATCCCAAAGATGTGCGGGTTGATAGATTAACTGGCACTGAAAATTGCTCCTGGCGTGTACGCGGGCGGTAGAATCTGGGGAGAGTTGATCGGAATATGGAGAGAATAGATTTCAAGAAAAATGACAAAGAATAGGTTACAAGGTATAAGATACAAGGAATTATAAATGATTCCTTGTAAACAAAGACACAAAGCGCTGGAGTCAGGTCAGGCAGCATCTCTGGAGGACATGTGTTAGAGACTCCATCTGACCTGTTGAGTTACTCCAGCACTTTGTGTCTGTTTTGCAAACTGGCATCTGCAGTTCCTTGTGTCTACAACTTATCTCTTGTAACCTATTCATTGTAAATAATTTACAAGAAAAAGATAGTTCAACCCACAAACGCAATGTGTGTGTGTACGGTACTCTGAAGCACCAATTGCCACTTTTGAGTGTTGTGGTTGGCATACGAAAGAAAGAAAGAATGTGCTGAAAAGGCATAAGAAATTCGGGAAACAATGATGTGATTTCCTTTAAAGGAGGAGGAACTAATTTGATTTTTAAAAAGCAGAAACAAAGGCACAGTATTATTTAGGAAACATCATTTACTGCTGAAATGGTGCTTTGAGACGTGCTGTGGAGAAGTAATTTATGGAAAAATATATTTTTTGATGGAAGTACACTTGCCTTGAACCTAGATTGCACTATTTGTTGATATGCATAAGCATGCTTCTGTTCAGTGCGATGCCAAAAAAAACCTCTGGAAAGAAATGCCAAAATCCACTGAAAAACAGCATTTGTGGAGTGTACACCCAGAAGCAAGGCTAAAATAGGACCTGTGTAATTCCTGCCAGGTTCTTAATCATTTAGCATTGCACCTGACATTGAGCTGTGCAGTAATGAGAAGGGCACAGACCTTGAAACATACACTTACTATAACAGCCACACAGCAGCAACATACACCCCCGACCGCAGATGAGGAAACAAGCTGCAGGGGCGGGAGAAAATTTGCATATTCATTAACGGATGTATAAATCACTAGACCAAGTGGACCCGTTGGGCCCAAACCTCTCCTGCATTGATGCAGCACCCTCTCCTCCCCTCTTCCTCCCCCAACCCTCTTCCTCCCCCAACCCTCTTCCTCCCCCTCCCCCTCCCCTCCCCCTCCCCTCCCCCTCCCCCTCCCCCCTCCCCCTCCCTCTTCCCCTCCCCTTTCCCCCCACTCCATCCCCCTCAACCCCCCCTTATCCTCGCTGCACCCCCCTCCCTCCCTCCCTCTTCCCCCCTCCCTCCCTCCCTCCCTCCCTAGGAGATAGATTTAAATTTTAAAATGTGAATAACTTTAAAAATATAACACCGATTTCAATGAAACTTCTTCCATTGGCACCAAAGGGACGACGGTGAGTAAGGTGGGCCTAAAATTGTCACGCTATGCTGTAACATTTTGGCTGTAGTTCAGGAACAAACAAAAAAACAAACAAGAGTTTTAGTATATAGATGGTCTACAAGATATATACAAGATAAGCCACAGACATCTGTGGAGGCCAAGACAATGGATATTTTTAAGGTGGGGATTGACAAATTTTTGATTAGTAAGGGTGTCAGGGGTTATGGGAAGAAGGCAGGAGTATAGAATTGAGAGGGAAAGATAGATCAGCCATAATTGAATGGCAGAGTAGACTTGATGGGCCGAAAGGCCTAATTCTGCTCCTTGAATTTATGAACTTATGAAGAAGAAAGTCCAGGGTACCAGGGCACCAGAGAAGAGCTTGGCATGTGTGGCTAAATTTGAAGCCTCTGTGATCTCACAATGGAGGAATGTGGAAATATCACAGCCTCGGAAAATATATCAAGATGTTCGACACACTCTTTACAGCTGCAGAGTGAACCTCCACACTAACAACGCATTCTCCATCGAGGTTTTGCAAAGGGGCAGCACAGTGGCACAACTTGTAGAGCTGCTGCTTCACAGCGCCAGAGACCCAGGTTCAATCCAGACCTGAAGTACTATCTGTTCTCTCTGTGACATCGTAGATTTCTTCCGGGTGCTCTGGTTTCCTCCCACGTGCCGTAGACGTGCAGGTTTGTCAGTTGATTGGCCTCTGTAAAATTGCCCCTTATGTGTAGGGACTGGATGAAAAAATAGGATAACATAGAAGTAGTGTGAACGGGTGATCAATGGTTTGCATGAGCTTGGTGGGCCAAAGGGCCTGTTTCCATTCTGTATCTCTAAACTAAATTATAGTCTGAGTTCCTTAATTATGGTTCCATCCATCAGGAAACGCAGAAATGTCAGAGCAAACCACTTATGTAATTAGAACAGGGATTCATTTATTCATTCCTCTGCTATACACAGTGCAAGTAACAAACAAAGTAGATGTGTCGGAATTTCATGCATCATCTGAGTTCCCTGCCTGTGCTAATGATTGGACTGTCGCAAGGGAAGCTCATGAGTGAAGTGTCTTCCTATCAGGGAGTCCCTCGTACTTTGTGTCAACATTGTTTTTCTTCTCTGCTCAATTATAACACGGGGCTGTGGATGCTGAGCAGGGACATCCCCTGGCATCTGCCTTCTTCCTCCTGCTTTTACTAGCTGTCACAGAGTTATACAGCATGGAAACAGGCCCTTCAGCCCAACTCCTCCATGCTGCCCAAGATGTCCCATTTAAGCTGGTCCCATTTGCCCGCATTTGGCCCATATCCCTCCAAACCTTTCCTATCCATGTACCTGTCCAAATGTTTTTTAAATGTTGTAATGTACGTGCTTCAACTACCTCCTCTGGCAGCTCATTCCATATATTCAATACCCTCTGAGTGAAAATGTTGCCCCTCATTTTCCTATTAAATCTTTTCCTGCTCACTTTCAATCTATGTCCTCTGGTTCTTGACTCCCTTACCCTGGTTAAAAGACTGACGATTCTCTGGAAGCAGATACTTCACTGATAGGTACACTTTTTTCTTGCCCAGTGGTCCTTAATCCACACTGATTGGCCAACCATGGTCATCATGATGCTTTGAGAGTAGAACATCATGAGTAACTCAGCGGGTCAGACTAAATCTTGGAGGACATAGTTATGCTATGTTCCGGATCTAGAACTTTCTTCAGAGTCTAAGGAAGTGTCGCCCATCCCTATCCTGAGATCCTGCTTGACCCACTAAATTATTCCAGCACTTTGTGTTCGATACAAGATTCCAGCATCTGCAGTTCCTTTTGCCTCCATGATGCTTCCAGTACTGGAGAGTTGCCAGTGGCATAATTATGGAGGCATTCATCTCAGCAGTTAAATGCCGGGGAGATCACTTCCTGCTAGGCTAATATTAGAAGATGTTTGAACAACCTGTTGTCAGTTCTGAAGCTGGCTAATCAAGTCTCACAATATCAGCACTATGCCCTGTGAAATAGAAAAGAGCAACAAACTAACCCAACGTGCCCCTAGTTCTATGGGGGGTGTTCCATAGCAGTCAGTGAGGATCTTTGATTTCCAATTTACGTTGGCATTGCTGGTAAAGGATATTATGCAAATAATCAAGTCAGTGGGTAGCAGGAGAATTAGCGGACAGCTCATGTGGATGTGAGAGAGAAATTAGTGGGGGTGAGGGGTTGCTGGGATTGCTCGGTGAGCTGGCATTGACCTGATGAACTGAATAACCTTCTTCTGTGTTGTGAAGGAAGATGGCATGCGACCTGAAATGTCATTGCTGTTGAGTATTTCCAGCTTTTTCTATTTTCTTTGAACATTTTGATGTAGAAATTGTTTCAATTTGTACTTATCTTCTTTGAAAATGGCAAATGGAAAGGTCAAATTTATATTGTCTTGAATACCCACTCAGAGATTTGATGATTTGAATATTTAAATCAGGTTCCTCACATTTGTATTTCCCCAAGATTGAAATTTACCATCGGCTGGGAGGCTGTAACCAAACAGGCTCCACTCAATCCACTCAATACTATTTTTAATGACACAACTGCCTAACTAATAGTCTTTTAGTTTGGAGAAACAGTGCGGAAACAGGCCCTTCGGCCCATCGAGTCCGTGCCGAACAGTGATCCCCACACATTAACACTATCCTACACATACTCGGGACAATTTACAATTTTTACCAAAGCCAATTAACCTACAAACCTGTACATCTTCGGAGTGTGGGAGGAAACCAGAGATCCCGGAGAAAACCCAAGCAGATCACGGGGAGAGCGTACAAACTCCGTACAGTACAGCACCTGTAGTCTGGATCGAATCTGGGTCTCAGGTGCTGTTGTCTTAAAAGTAATCAATTCTTTTTTATTTGGTTATAAAATATAACAGCCAGGAAAAGTGTGAGTTGGAGCAGACAAGTTTCCTGAGGCACAATAAGTGTGTTTAATTGCAAAATGCAACTGGCATCTGCGGCCTGTCGGTTTTCTACAGAAATGGCCTGAAGCCCAATTTCCAGTTAGGCTGTAGTTGATGCTGTCAACTGTGCATTTGTGACACATATTTCATGCTAATTTCTAGCAGAACACAAATTTCAATTCTCAAAAATCTCAGGATAAACAACATGGCCTGAAAACAAAGTAACTTCTGTCACCAAAGCCCTGGGAAAGCAGACAGTAAATTTCCATTCTTTTAATTGCACATTCAATAACAGATCATTCTAATGTATATCAACACTTTGATGTTGTATAATTTCCGGCAAAGTAATAAAAATAAATGGAAACACAATAGTACATCTATATACTAAAACTCTTGTTTGTTTGTTCCTGAACTGCAGCCAAAACCGTGCATGATAGCGCAACAATTTTAGGCCCACCTTACTCACCATCATCACTTAGGTGCTAATGGAAGAAGTTTCATTGAAATCGGTGTTATATTTTTAGTTATTCACATTTCAAAGTTTAAATCTATCTCCTAGGGAGGGAGGAGAGGTGGAAAGAGGGGGGGAGGAGGGAGGGAAGGGGAGGAGGGAGAATAAGGGGGGTTGAGGGGGATGGAGTGAGGGGAGGGGAAGGGGGGGTGGAGGAAGCGGGAGGAGGGGGGGAGGAAAGGGTGGGGGAGGAGGGGGAGGGGAGGGGGAGAGGGTGCTGCACCAATGCAGGAGAGGTTTTGGCTTAGCTTAATCCTAACTCTTCAAAACAACATACTTGCTCATTCTTGGGACCGGATATAGCTGCCAAGACTGGCATTTATTTCTCATTCCATTTACTCTCAGAGGCTCCTTCTTAAAATGCAGCGCTGAAGGTGGTGATGATCACAATTTTTAGGATTTTAACGACACCAATTAGCAAAGATCAAATTGTGAAGAAATTTAAGCAAACAAAATGACTTCACTGACATTGGTCACACAATCACGATGGACATGCTGTATTAAAGCTAGATTTCAAGCCGTTTGTGCAATCAGCTTTGGAACTGCAATCATGTAGCCACAAAACACTGGCTCACTCATGTGACATGTGGGGCCAAACAACAGTGGGAGGGCATATGCCAAGCAAGCTCCACTCTGGTAAGTATTCCCACTGAAATTAGCTGTGCTTCCACTTCAACAGGTGGTCCTATTTCCTCTACAAGTGGTTTTAGTTTTAGAGATACAACAAGGAAATAGGACCTTTGGCCCACCGATTCCACACTGACCATCAATCACCTGTTCACACTAGCTCTATGTTATCCCACTTTCCCATCCACTTCCTACACACCAGGAGCAATGTACAAAGGCCAGTTAACCTACAAACCTCGCGTCTTTGGGATGTGGGAGGAAACCGAAGCACCCGGAGGAAACCCATGTGGTTACAGGGAGAACAACTCCATACAGATGGCAGCCGAGGTCAGAGTCGAACCTGGATCTCTGGTGCTGTGAGACAAGTCAAGTCAAGTCAATTTTATTTGTATAGCACATTTAAAAACAACCCACGTTGACCAAAGTGCTGTACATCAGTTCAGTTCAGTAGCTTTCCTAGTTGCACCACTGTGCTACCCTAAGCTTGCATCATCCTAATATTCAAGCCATAGACAACACAAAACATGGACATTTCTGATTACTCTTTCTGACTTCCTGTTATTGGAATAATTCATATATGGCCTCTGGTGATATTTCACTCTTGGTGGGGCAACGAAATATGTAATGGAGTGTGTGACATATTATAACCATCTTATAAATTATGGAATTGAAAATTAAAATAAACCATGAAGGAAAACTTTATTGGATGTATTAGGATTTTTTTTTTAAAGGAAAAATATATTGAAGCTGATTGTTTTAACACAGGTTTTATAAATAACACGTGATGATGCATTTTTTAGCCGATTTACATATTTCTCACATTTGTTGGCAAGCATGGCCCTTTTATGATTGACAGGGAGTATTTTGAGAATGTTGATAAAACTTTCCAATCTTTAAAATTTCCAAGTCATATCTGCTTAACTGAGTCAAAATGTTGGGTTATTTGAACTTGCGAAGAAGTGTCAATAATATCATATTCATTTGTGCGATACCTAGGTCAACCGAAACATGTTCATAGTTTCCCAGGAAGAATTGACAATATTAGACGATAGTTATTGGTTTGGTTGATCAAAGCTGTCATTTTGTTTTCTCCTGGTTCAGTCAATAACTATCTCCTCCCATGGCTCATGTTTTAATTTGAACCAGACTCAAAGGCCATAAACAATGCTTGCATTTCAATATTCAGTTTATCACTGAGCTCAGTCTTCCAAACCACCTTTTCTCAGGCTTGAGAAAATCTTACTTCCAGTTTTTTCAGGTTCCTGGGCAGGGTGAGGGCATAGGTTTAATGCTTTATTTTCTGATCACCACTTTGAAACATTGTCTTTTTCCTACAGATGCAGCTTAGTCAGCTCTTTCCAGGGATTGTTTGCATTTGTGTCATATCTACAGTATTTTGCATTCAGATATCTATGCTGGCCCAGTATCTTTATTTTTGTCAAGTATTTATCTAATTTTTCCATAAAACCTGTAAGGGTCTCTGCCTTAACTATTACTTGTAATAAATCATACCGTGCTTCAAAAACTCAATGTGGAACAAAAGCTCTCCGAATCTTTGCACTTCAGTATTAGTTTTTAGATTTAATGACATTGCGGCACAGGAAAGGCGATGTTCCAATTCAGTGATTTATAATTTTAGTAATTAAATATTATAGTTTAATTAAATATATTAAGTGTTTTAGTTCTTCCTTCTGTAGTCAAAAAACTCTCAAGAATTTCCTAAGATCCATAATTTTCCAGAAGAAAATGTATGCCTTCCTGAGCTTTAAAACCTTTTAAAAATACTAAAATGGATAATCTAAAAATGCACACAACATGATTCAATACCAAACAAGTGTTTTGTATAAATTGACCATCATTTAATTCTCTAGAACTTTGTGCTTCTGTTTCGAAGAGCACAAAATCTATTGACCTTGTCATGGGTCTAAGGTCATACACTACTACACTTGTAGTCCATATGCAATGAATGCTCCTAATCCAAATATCATGCTGTATTTCATTTCCATATTTTGGCTGACTTGTCACTGGAGATCAACAAGAATCACTGCCAATCTGACGGACAGGTGCTGCAAACCCGCTGCAGGTGACTGCCTCCAGGGGCTATTGAGAAGACCTTGTCAGTTCAAGACTCTTCCTCTGGAATCACATTAGCTTGGTCTGAATCCTATAATCACATTCTAAGGGCCCGGATCATCAACTTATTTTTATTTGAAGTGACATGCACCTGAATTTAGAATAAGATTACTTTGTCTTCTAAAATGTATCCATAAGTTTTTACTCAATGTAGAAATAGCTGTGTGATTTGCTGCCAATTTAGTTCGTTTCTGATTATCCAATGCACGTCTAAATCATTGACAAAGACATGTTAAAAATCTGCTCTTTTGTGAGGTAAAAAATGAGTGCTAGAAAGTTATGTTTTTATTGAGTTTAAGGGATAAGAATAATTAACAAGTGCCTTGTAACCTAATGAAATAATTCTGTACAGCTTAATTTCAAGAGACAAAGAATATTATTTGAATAACGAATACTCCATATGATGGTTCCCAATGTACCGCTCAACAATGCAATTTTATGTCGTTTATTAATGAAGCACATTGTGGAATATGTGCAAATGGTATTCCTTCAGTTGTCACATACTGTTTGCTAATTACATCAGGGCCACTCAAGAGGAAGAAATAAAATGTATATCTCAAATACATTTGTAGGAGGGGCGATTGAGGAAAAGGCAGGATATAAAATGAAAAGCAAGCAGACAGTTCCAAAACAAGTAAAATGAAAGGTAATCTCTGAGTCAAAGTTCCTCAGTATTCATTCTCCATGGTAACTGTCGCAACAGTTGAAACTTCCTGCATGAGGTGGTCAAACTCAGATAATAAATTACCAAAGTTATACTAAATTTCTATGAAAAGATGCATTACAGTATAAACTAATTAGGAATTAATTAGTTAATTAATTAATTAAAAAACAATTGGATCAGTCATGAGCGTGAAGATGATGCCAATCATGGTAGATTTATAATATAAAGGAGGATTTAGCTTGCATTTTAATTTCTTTCCTTCTCATTGCATAAAATGTTTACCACAATTCATAATTCCCATCCTAACCAAGAAATTGAATAAATTTGTGAGACCTCCCCCTCAAATTGAGGGATCACTGCCACTAATAACTTTAAAACATACAGGACTTTAAAATAATAAATAGCTTGAAGCATTTTTCTTTTATCTGAATATTCTTCACAGTAAATCTGCTCATGAAAAGTTTGTATGTTGTGCCTGTAGGCAGGAAGCAAACTTGCCTCAAATTTGTGGCATGCTTCTTTGAAAATATTAGGTCCTAAAGGCAACTGCTGGTGCCATTTTCACAGAACTGGGGATAATGAGAGTTCAACTCTGACATCTCATACAAAGAGGTTATGGGCCCCTTTACTGGGTTCTCTCTCCCCTTTTCCTGATTACAATGCATTGCCGAATCCTCTCCTGACAACCATCTTGACGTCAAAAACCATTACTTTCATCCTTGGCAGAGGGCTCCTGATCCCTAACATTTGGCTTTAGCCCACTTGCTCACTTGTTACTTGTTGTCATGTGCAACGAACCGAGAAGGAAGGGAGGACATGCAGAAGGGAGACAATTCTGGGAGTCAAAACTGCCAGCTTCGTGCAGACAATTTAAATTGATAGTGATAATGAAAATCCACTGTTCTATCTTCTGGGATTTTTTTTAACTTATCTCACATTTTGCTGTGCGGAATATGTTAAAATTGCTAGAAACAATGCTAACACTTAAAGATATTTTACATCCGGATCTACTTAACAACTCTTTATATGTAGAAATACCAGTAATAATAGTGTTATGACAGGAATTTTCATAAGGTTTATTTTTGGTAATGAAACTTTTAAAAAATGTGACTATGGAGCTGCAAAGCCAATTAAATGATTAAACAATCATCCTGCTGATTTAATTGGATTTTCTAGGGCTGTGTTTGCCTCAGAGGATTCATGACTGATCATTCTCGTCATCTGTATACATTTATTTCACATGGACAACTTTAAATAATGTAATCATCTATAAAAATTCCAAAGCTTAACTAGTGCTTCAGGATCAAGATCGACCAACATATTTGGGACGAGAATTCTTTAAAACAAAAGAGCTTGTAATGAATACAGCAGAACTTATTTATCGCCTCTGGCTAAAGGAATTATTCATTTCCTGCAGCAAGGATGAAAAAGATACTTAATAGAAACCATTAGGCATTTCTGTATAACAAGTATATTCTTGACTTTGGCTTCCCAGTCTAATACTAAGCTTGATCTATTTCTGATTCCCTGGTGCTGTTTCTGCTTTCAGTCTCTACATAATGCATGGTCTTTTGAGATGAGTCTTTCTAATCTTCCTGCATAATAGGATGTGGTGTATATTAATTTTAAGAATGAACATTTGTTCCTTATCAGGATATACAATCTCATCCAAATACCTGTAGGATTCTGTAGGATTTTACAAGGAACAGCATTGGACTGAATGTATATCCTGCAGTGTTTTTCCCGCCTGAATGATCCTGTTTGATTAGTCTCATTTCCAACTCTCCCTTGAGCTATTTACTAGTGTACTGCAATCATAGTTAAATCTAGTGACTGGACCATATTTAATTTTCTTTCACATCTCCTAGTTTGTATTTCACAAACGTTAAAATAAAGTCACTGCAACTCATATATGAAGCAGATCTGACAACTATTTCACAATAAGGCATTGGTCATATACTTACATAAAATCATTTTTTAAATCATCATTCCTTCAACAATCATACTTATGGAACATTTTTCAAGTCAACCTCAATTATTTTATACTTGTTCCAAAATAATGGTCCTTCCATAAGCTAGGATACTGTCTGATTCACCTCTATTCGATTGCAGACATTGAATGTATTCTTTTGAACTGTGTAGGAAAAAACTGCAGATGCTGGTTTAAATCGAAGGTAGACACAAAAAGCTGGAGTAACTCAGCGGGACAGGCAGCATCTCTGGAGAGAAGGAATGGGTGACGTTTCGGTTCTTCAGACTGACTGAATTCAGACTAGTAAATAGCTAAAGGGAGAGTTGGAAATGAGACTAATCAAACAGGATCATCCAGGTGGGAAAAACACTGCAGGATATACATTCAGTCCAATGCAGTCTGAAGAAGGGTCTTGACCCGAAACGTCATCCATTCCTTCTATGGAACTGTGTTCTATAATGTTTGGGGTTGGGGTTGGAGTTGGAGTTGGGAATGGGGTTGATCGGGAAAGAGTGTTCAGCCATGATTGAATGAAGTAGATTTGGTGGGCCGAATTGTCTAAATCTGCTCCTAGAACCTATGAATGCTGTTAACTATATTCTGCACTCTGTATCTTCACCTTTGTTCTCTCTATTGTACTTGAGTTTAACTTGATTGTATTTATGTATAGATGTCCACCACTGATTTTCCAGCAAATGGTGGTCCGGCATCTCCTTTAAACTGGATAAAATGACAAGAGCACGCTTGAATTCTTCCCCGGAATTCCCCCCGAAAATGTGGTGCCTCGGCCTGGTGAGACAGCCAATCACGACTTCATTGGCACTACCACATCGATCCGTTCCCATTATGGCCTTCCATAGCCAACTTTGTTGCCGGTATCTCAGCACCCTGATGCCGTGACCTCTGATGGTCTGAGTAAATAAATAATCCAGCAAGGCTCCGCCAAGACAGGTGCCAGAAAATCGGTGGTGGTCCTGTAGTATTATTATCTGATCTAATTTGATAGCATGCAAAACAAAGCTAATAAACCTAAACTCAAGCCTAAAATCAATTCCATGTCTGTACAGATTAAACTATTATTTTTGGATTTGTACATATTCGCAAAATATCAATATATGAATACATGCTGCTTAATTTTTTCCCACAGTAGGAGCATTGGATAACCCATATCTGAGTCTTAACAACAATATTTCAATGACATCATAATCATTTTTCCAAGCTAATTATTTTATCTTAACAAAACAAATCCAAATGCATGAACAGGTGCTAAATTAAACAAATCACAAGTGGATTTGATTTGCATTTTTAAATGATCTAATCTGTATTAAAGGTCAAGGACAATTTGAATAGAGGAACAAGTGGCGTAATATATTCTGTGAGACCTTCCTTTAAAGTAATGCTAATCATGTACTCAGTAATATTTTGTACCTTCATTGTCCGTGGACTGGTTTGTGCAGGACATAGACAAATAACAACAGAAATCCAACCTCAATCTGTACAAAAATAGGACAGTATCACACAAAAATGTGCATCAGCAGCATCAGGCAGCCACTGATTAATGTGACTGCTCCCATTTTGAGCTCATATTAATCTAATCTGTTCAAAATCCTGGCCAGGTTCTATCACTGTCATCGACCTCTTTGCAGCATATCAGCAAAACGGCATTCCAGTCATGGAGATATGGTGATAAATTCTTGATAAGGAACATCTGAAATACCACTTTATTTCCACTGATGTGAAGTAAACAAATTACCAGCAGGACATGTTATGAAAACCAAGAGTAAACAAGTTAAGGCTCAGGCCAAATATTTCTTCTTAGATAAAGATCGTATCAATGGTACTCAATTACATGCAGTTTAAAGATACATCCAAGCCCCAAGTTGAGATGATATAATGATATAATTTTTCTAAATTACATTAAGACTCAGAACTTATTTCATGTTGGAGGATGAAAATGACAGTGGCCTGAATGGGTCTCTCAAGAGGGTCAGTTTGTCTGAGGGATCACAGTCTCTTAATTATATTTCAATTTTGTTCCCCCTCCCCCTACACTTAAAAACAAATATTTTTGGGGTCTAAAAGGTGATCTCAAATGCTCAGATGGCTCCAGAGTTGAAGGGCAAGGGCCCTGGGCAAAGTAATGTAAACGTGTTTGAGACAGAACAAGCCCCGCTGATAAAATACTCTGAAAATCTTAAGACTGATGAAACAGACCTGCTTTCAGCTTTGTCACCTGTCAAAATAATTTAGTGTTTCTGTATGTTTCCATTGGCAGCACAATGGTACAGCAAATGGCCAGGTTTATTACTTATTTATTATTTTTAGCTCTGAATTTTCCAGGGATAATGCAGTGGATCTTTGCAAATATATTTATTACATTTATAGATCATGCAGTACATTTCAGGAGCAGTTATACAGACACAAATAGGCATGGCATAGAAGGGTGTAAGTTCCTAATATGTTATGGAATGAGTCTAGAAGGGAAAAAATGGTCTTTATTGCAAGGTGCATTTAAAGCTAATTTCTTTGCTGCACATCTCCATGATCCAATGTCACTTTCCATGATATTTTAATCCTTCTGCTAATGGTGCTGCAATCGAATATTCCTTCTGCCAAAATACAGCAAGATGTCACATTGACTATAAATTATAACAATCACAAATTCAAAGTTATTAATACATATCTGCAACTCCTACTTATAATCAAACCCACAAGCAGAAACATGTGCACTTTTGGCTTGGCCATCTATTTTATAAACCGTTTTACTCTTCTCATAATTATATTTGAAGCTTAAATACAAAAATAATTGGAATTTCCATGTGGAAATTGTATCAGGATCCACTGTGATGTGACACACCTCTTTGCCCAGAGCCCACTGGATGCTTAGTCATTAAATCTGTCAGCACATTATGGACATTTGATGTCACTGTTGCAACATTTAAGCACATAAATGCGCTTACACCGACAAGGAGAAGAAGTCTGAATGAAGATAGAAGTTCTGCGCTTGTGAGCATATTAAATGGCTTTCCTTACTTGAACCACCGTAAAGATGCCTGCCGCCAAAGATAAATATTTTGCAACAGGCCGTATCTCGCCAATGTTTAATGAAGAACCTCAGCTTTATGCTTCCTTTCTGTGTGTATTAGGGGTGGAGTGGGTTCTTGGTTCTTGGTCCTCCAAAATATTCCAAATGGAATTTAAACTGGAGGTGGCGGAGTATGGACTTAAGCAAGAAGAGCTTCTTGGAGAAGAAGAGATACCTTAAATTTAGTTGTGTCTGGTTGAGTAACTACAGTAGGGTGAAGACTATTCTATGCTTTAATTGTGCGAGGGAAGAATGAATTGCAATACACAATGTGTGGGGGGAGAGTGGGGAATGGGCATTCTGCTGATTTCCCAGGTACTCACTGCAATCGCATTATTTCACAATGGCCATCCAAGATGCAAGGTGCCATCTCTCATCTCTGGCCTGGGAAAAGCTAAATCAAATGCGTCCCACCACATGAAACAAAAGTTCATCTTGAAGACAGCTGTCCGAGAGCTTTTGGCATCGTAAGAAAATGCATCTTAAGTTTGTTATTCGTAAGTGACATTTTGAAGACCCAGGATTCATGATGCGTGCATGCATACCTTACACGCATGCATATTGGAAATTTCTTTCCCCCAGCTGCAAAAGAAAGTGCACAACATTCTCCACGGTGCTATTATAAAACCCATTTCTATGCACTTCATCATCTCTTGGTCATGTTTTACAAAACTTGACAGGTTATATGAAATAATAAAATAGTATTGCTTTATTGCACACCATATGCCTTTTGGGGAGCTTTAAATTGATCACTACTGAGGATCCAAGAGGGTAATAATGAAGACTTTGTGATATTCTACTTCACAACCTCATTGCCTTGGCATCTGAAGCACCCATAGCATTTGTGCACTTGCTATAAACATAATGGGCCAGAATTTTCAGATCAAAATGGCAAGGCTTATGGCACTCATTGTTATTTAAGCATAAGTGTGGTATTATATATGAATGTACAAATGTTGTCTTTGGAGTTGTGAAATACTGTTTGTTATCTTCTACAATGACAGCCACTCAACCTCCTGCATTGCCAAATTTTTGATATAAAACATGTCACAGATGTTTAGGATGAGTAAACTACCAATCAACCAATCTCTCTCACCCTGAATAGAGTCATAGTCATAGAGTCCTACAGCACAGAAAGAGGCCCTTCGGTCCATCGTGTCCACGCCGCCCGTTACCAAACACAGTCTAATTTTAATCCCATTTTCCCGCATTTGGACCGTAGCCCTGAATGTTGTAGCATTTCAAGTGCCCATCCAAATGCCTCTTAAACGTTGTGAGTGTTCCCGCCTCCACCACCACCACAGGCAGTGAGTTCCAGACTCCAACCACCCTCTGGGTGAAAAAGTTCTTTCTCACATCCCCCCGAAACCTCCCTCCCCTTACCCTGTATCTATGTCCCCTCGTTGTTGAACCTTCTACCAGTGGAAGAAGTTCCCCGCCATCTACCTTATCTATGCCCCTCATGATCTTGTACACCTCGATCATGTCCCCTCTCAGCCTTCTCTGCTCCAGGGAAAACAACCCCAGTCTGCTCAGTCTCTCCTCATAGCCGAGGCCCTTCATCCCTGGCAGCATCCTGGTGAATCTCCTCTGCACCCTCTCCAATGCTATCACATCCTTTCTATAATGTGGTGACCAGAACTGTACGCAATACTCCAGCTGCGGCCTCACCAGTGTTCTGTACAATTCCATCATTACCCCTTACTTTTATATTCGATGCCCCGGCTAATGAAGGCCAGTAACCCATATGCCTTTTTGACCACCCTGTCCACCTGTCCTGCTGCCTTCAAGGACTTGTGTACCTGTACTCCAAGGTCCCTCTGTACCCCTGTCTTCCCTAGGGTCCTTCCATTCATGGTGTACTCCCTCTCCAAGTTATTTCTGCCAAAGTGCATCACCTTGCACTTTTCAGGATTAAATTCCATCTGCCACTGCTCCGCCCATCTGACCATCTCATCTATATCTTCCTGCAGCTTGCAGATCCCTTCCTCGCTATTCACCACCCCCCCTAACTTTGTGTCATCTGCAAACTTGCTGATCATGCCCTGTACGTTGACATCCAGATCATTAATGTAGATTACAAACAGTAAGGGACCCAACACCGATCCCTGCGGCACCCCACTGGACACCGGAATATTATAGGTTGTAAATGCAGATTATTATTACAACATTTTTTTAATATTTTAAGAAGATCTTAATGGCCTAAAATGTAATATAAATTATTATATTACATCCTTTATTTTTTTTTTCTCTTAATCCAATCTATTTTTTCTCTGTTCATTATTGTTTTTGTTCATTATTCTTTTTGTACCTGATTTCAAATTTGATTCCCCACTTGTAATTGACCCACAGTACAGGGGCAGACTTTATGATGGATTCATGTTTGCAGGGAAAAGTGTATTGAATATGTAATTGGGGCTAAGGGAGAGCAAGCCATGATGGTGGGAAGGGGGGGGGGGGGGAGATTGGAGGTAGGAATTGTTTATTCTTGAGCTTTCTTATCCACAAGTATGAAAAGAAGATAATTTCTCATTATTCTCCATCTCAAAGCATGAAATAACAGGGAATTGACGAATGCATGTGTAATTTCTTTTGAGAATTCACATTTCCTTACAAAAGTCAACATGGTGGACTTACTGATTCCTGAAATATAGACACTTTTGAAAAAGGTAGTAGGAATAGGCTATTTGGAAGTTTGAACCTGTTTGACAATTCAATATGATAATAACTGATCACCCCGATGTAGCACCCCATTCCAGCTTTCTTCCATCTCCATGGGCCCTTTAACACAGCATTGGATAAACGCCAAGATTAATGTAAACTAATCTTGGCCTCTATTTTAAAGGACATTCCTTTCGGAAAAAGATGAGGAGGAATTTCTTTAGGCAGAGGGTGGTGAATCTATGGAATTCGTTGCCACAGTAGGCTGTGGAGACCAAGTCAATGGATATTTTTAAGGCTAAGATAGGGAATGCAGGAGAATGGGTTTGAGGAGGAGAGATAGATCAGTCATGATTGAACGGCACAGAAGACTTGATGGGCCGAATGACCTAAAGGGAGATATGTGTAGGAAAGAACTGCAAATGCTGGTTTAAATTGAAGGTAGACACAAAATGCTGGTATAACTCAGCGGGACAGGCAGCTTCTCTGGAGAGAAGGAATGGGTGATGTTTCGTGTCGAGACCCTTCTTTAGACATATTCAGACATAAAGGTAGATATATTGTGTTCTATTTGTTTTCAAGGTTATTAACATTTAAGTGGAAATGTTTAAGTCTCATGCACATTGCAGATTAAGTGAGAAATGGAGGTCAACACAAGCAGTGATTTTACAATTGCACACTGAAACACATGAAAAAGAGGAAAGAGTAATGAAAAAGGTTGATTTGGGTAGTTTAACACGCTACCTTCTTTTTGCATTAAATGCAAATCCAAGGGATTTTGGAGTGATACTGGCTCTTTCAGCCACCTTCATCCTACGGCATCTCCTGTCTTCACTTTCCCCGTTGGCACTACTATTGAGGCATCTAAAAAGCGGGGAGCAGCTCTTTGGCAAAAGTTATTCCGGAGTTATGTTAGCAAAGATGAAAGCAGGACTTTCAGCTACATTTAAGGAGGAGAATCCTCATTCTAAGGTGCAGATGCTCCAGAAATTACACAATAAATCATGTGGCCAGTTTGTGATGCAGTCAAGACAATAGTCTGACAATCATATTAGAAGTGTGCGGGTCTCATGCCAGTTTTGATGTGTATTTGCTCTCTAATTCGCATACCCGTCTGTCACAAGCAAATTCATATCCAAGAATCGAGAGTGTTTAATTGTCATATTTATCAATAACTGAACAATGAAATTCTTACTTGTTGTAGCATAACAGGCCTATAGCACAGTGCACATGAATAATATAATAAACAAACAAGTCAATAAATTAATAACCCCAATATTAATGCAAAAAAAGCCCAATGTCCTGAATGCAACCAAATACAGTCCATAATCCATTCGTCTGTGCTGTTAAAAGCACGAGTCAAAATCAAGCCTAACATGCATTAAATGATAAAAAAATTCACTTCAGGTTATTGAATAGGTAAATCAAATTCTTACACATTCGTTATTTACTTGCTGCCAAATAAATGAGTACAGCTCACAACAACAGGAATTGGTCTGGATGATAAATGGCTCTTTCACCTCCAATCAATCATATACATTTCAGCAACCAAGAGTCATGGGTTTGTTATTTTCTAGTTACCACCATTCCTGTGTGCCAGTTTACTAACAGCCATCAACCTAATTTAATTTTAACTATTTAATTTGACTCCACACTCAAAATTTCATGGTACTTTTAAACCTAATCACGGCTAAGATCCATGGAATAACAAACCTAGCTGTATTACATAGTCTTGTTCTATTTGTTGCTACATATTTCAAGACAGAGGGTTGAGGATAATCATGTGGGAGTGTCAGCAGCAGTCATAATGATCCAGGGTCTTTACACCTTCCAAAAATATTAACAACTGAAAATTTGGCCATTTACGAGGTCCTTTGGTGAACTATAGTGTCAAGGGAGATTCTCGGTTTTAACATTTTTTTCCTTAAAATTCTTCAGTAGGGATTTACTTTCAATTGAGACTTCCTGGGGATTGATTAGAGAGCCAAATTGTAATTAATCTGACTTCAATGTTTTACTAATTACAAATGAAGTGAATTAATTTATTTAAAAATACAAAAGTATTCACTGGAAATCGGACTTAGGTTGTCAGGGCTAATGGAAATAAATTCAGTGCAGGCAACCCAAAAGATGTAATTATTTGCTAAAATGCAAGAGTGAATAGACAAAGCCATAAAAACTGGATTTCATTAATCTACAGTTAATCTGCAGAATGAGAACAAACCTGGAACAATCGATAAGCGAAGGATCCTTGGGTCAAGAAAAGCACAGGAGCACTTAAATTCATAAAAGAAAATGGAACAGATTGGTGGGGAGGAGATTTATGTGGAGTATAAACTCAAATGTAGACCTTAACGGTGACATTTCAGTGCTGTGGCTGCCCTATGATTTACTCTTGGGCCAGAGAAGGCTAAAATGATTTTGCAGAGGTTAATAAAACTATACGGAATTAAATAATGAATAGGGGAAAATAATTTCCCCTGCTTGGTGAGAAAGTGACAATGAACATTAGTTTTAAATTATTCTCAGAGGGAGAGGTATTTAATTATATCAGGTGTTTGTTGGAGCACGAAATGTATTGTCCCGGGCAACGGTTAAGGTAGTGACCTCATTGCTTTCTTTAAGGGTCGTTCGATGAATACCTGAACAGGAGAAAAATGCATGCAATGGGGAAAAAATATGACCATTCTAGGAATACGCTAGAAGAGCAATTTGCATTTGAAGCTAAGAATCCGTGAATTCCTTTGCAATTGATTGCGGCATAATTAATTAGACAGCCATAGATCCTGCAGATAAGGGCAGGTCTATTGGCTTTTAAGGGGAAGATCATGGCTATCGAATGACTTGGATCAATTATAAAACAAAGAAACAAAATGAATACAAATAACAAAGTCATAGTTTAAGTCATGAACAACAGAGGTAGTCTGAAGTGAACTTGTAACTCAGCAGGTTGATCAGAGCTCAATAATTTATGATGCAAAAGATGCTTACTTATCTGGCTGTTAATTACTTACTTAAAACTCTGTTAATCTCTGCTGACTTCTCATGTAAATTATAATCTTCTATTCCTTGACTAAAATTAGTTTTATTTGCATTGTGTTTAAATCTAATAAAACATTCTCCCAATGATTCAGCTGACAAATTAACAAAAGCTTGCTCAAAATGATATTTAAACTCTTGATGCATATGATTTTTCAAATATGAATTTTTGATGTGATGTTTCAATTGCTGGGAACATTTATTGCAGAAACTATATGTACACTCTTCATTTTTATGTCCATCAATTTTAATGATTGAAAAAACATAGTGAATATTCCTTTGAGATCTACAGCAATGTCATTTTTTACTTAGCCATGGTGAGAAGGCCTCAATGAAAACGTCAATGTTCTGCATTCTGCTTTCTTTTCAAATGTCCAGAAAATTGTGTGCAATTAATGTTTGAACTCGTAATGCATACTGTTAGCGGGAAAGACACCCTGCAGGGAGGGTGAAATTGCTGCAAAAATATGTTCACTGTGGATGAGGCTCTGCATTTAAAACATATATTAGAAAAAATGGGTTTTATATTTATTGCTGCCTGTATTGTCGTGCGATTCATTCTGCATGTTAGTATTTTTACCTGAATCTCCCAGTTATTTTCTTTAGATATTCTCAAAGATAACAATATGACATGATACAACTAGGATGCAATATTGAGCTGTAATGGCAGGTCACCATCCTGTTTTTCCTTCCCCAGCTTCTGACTGACCTGTTGAGTATCTCCAACATTTTAACTTTTAATTACAATTTTCAGGTACCAGCTGGTGAAGCACATTCACAGATGTTCCATCCACTGGTACTTGGCTATTTAGTGGCCTAACCAGCAAAGTTAAAAGAATGCCTGCAGGCTTTTCTGCAATTAATGTTCATTTAAAAAATATATCTCACACTTCAAATTCCCTGCACTGGAGGTGGGGAGTTGGACTCCATGCTGATGCTACTTTTACAAAACATTCCAATCAGTCCAAATAGCTTTTATGGATTATTAATAAAGTTCAACCACAAACCTGGTGCAGTCTTCACAATGTTTCAATGATGGCCACCTTTTGTACTTGTGTTTGGCCAGCTGGGAGCAATTACATAGAACATGCACAGAACAGTACAGCACATGAACAGGCCCTTCGACCCTCACTTCCAGCTTTTACCACCCTACTACTAGCAGTCTGAAGAAGGGTCCCGACCCGAAATGTCACCTATCCATATTCTTCATAGATGCTGCCTGACCCACCCGCTGAGTTACTCCAGCACTTTGTGTCTTTTTTTGTAAACTAGCATCTGCAATACCTTTGCAGGCTTTCGGACCACTATGTCCATGACAAACTAAAAGTCAAATTAAAATAATGATGCTTACTCCAATAATTAAAATAAAAGTAGCAACACGATGTAAATATTTTATGCACCGAATCAAACCATAATGTATATCTTGTATTGTGAAATATAGGTCGTTTTGGTGCAGTTTAGTGGAAAATATTATTAACCACAAAATCTTCATCCACAAAATTAGTAGCACTTTCACTCTCTAACATTGACTAGTGATAGAGATATTGTTGTATGATCAGCCAGCCAAATACCCTTATCTCTGCCTCCTATTTACTTATTCAAACTAAGACGGTATTTCATTCACTATGTTTTTGCTGTTCAGTGCAGATTGCAGAGAGGAGTATCAAGTCCCTGAATGGAATTTTAAATTAATTTGCTTTCCACTGATAATAACTGGTGAACAGATTTTATAGATCCTGTCATTCTATTGATGGATAGCAATTCCAACAGTTTATATGCATAGTTTGGGTTGAAGTTATGGTTAGACTGTTATTGCCTGCTGTTTGCAAGGAAATTTGAAAGCACAGAGCATGTAGACGCATCACCAAGAAGTATAACGCTATGTTGAAAGACAGACTGCGCATGATTCCACTCTCGCTGCAGTGCTATCTGCAGTAATAGGAAAACAGCAATCAAACTGATCTATTGCTTCAAATCTAAAACAGATTTTTACCTTGAATAAATCACGGAATTTATTAAGAGCATTTTCAAGATAACCATCAAAAAAACTAATGCACTAGAAAAAAAAAAAGAAATTTAGGACATAGATATAATGGTGAGTTCAAACTGGAACTAGATTTTTACTAGACATTAATTGGCATCTGCTTCTATTTGAACCTATAATTCATCAGAGCAAAATGTATGAATGAAATTATGCACACAGTCCCCATGTATATTTATTACATTAAAAATCACTTTTAACAGTTATTGCACACCGGGACAAACTACCAACATAATATAAGATATTATTTAACCCTCTATTCTCCAGATTTTATAAAAACACTTCACATAAATATGGGAACAAACCTTTAACCCTGTAAACTTAGGTCTTTCTTACCATCATCATCTTATTCTTCAACCTCTTCTCTCCAGAAATGTGCTTATCTTTTAAATCAATTTATACTGCCCCTATCAATAATGTTTCCCACGATTTATTACAACTCCTTTACCTGTTAGTAAATCTGTACTTGATTTTATCTCCTTCTTCTGAATTCCTCAAGTGTAACATGTAACTGAATATATTTGAGGTGAAATAAGTGTGCCCGGATTAAAACAACCAATTAACCAGAGCAGCACTGTCCAGTCCCTTCACGGGCTTGAAAACCTCCGATATTCCTCCTTTCTGGAAAAAAGTACTCCCAAATTCTTTAAATGCTTTATCTTTATGTACTTGATAGTGCAAATACAGTCTATAGAGGAATAAGTATTGTGAAATTAATTTCCTGGTCCAAAATTCTGCAAGCTAAAGCAGCACATTCTGAAATGAGATCAGACATGATCAGTTTATAAACATATTTATTCCACAATGCAATTTGTACATGACCAAATGATTTATTGATGTGATTGCATCAATCACTTTTACACATTTAAACATGTCGCTGGAAAAGCAAATATTCTTCACAAACATCTTTGCTGGAGCTAGTAAAAATATTAATACAAACTAAACGATCCATGGACCCGTTGGGTCCAAACCTCTCCTGCGGGCCCGGCAACCCACCCCCAACTGGCGACCCGTCCACCCGTTGCCAGCTGGGGCGTCTCACTCGGGGCCAGGGGCGGGCGAGGGGGGAGAGGAAAGGGGAGAGGGAGCCACTCACCCTGGCCCCAGGCTGCCACCGCGGCGGCCAGCAGCAGGAGAACGGCCGCAAAGCGCTGCCGCATGTTCGTCCTGCCGGCGGCCATCTTCTTTGACCCTCTGCCGCCACGCTGCACCACAGTAGGAAGGTCGGGTGCGGGGCACGCTGGGACGGGCACCGGTCCTCCCGGCACTGCTGCACGGGGGAGGGGGGGGGGGGGGAGCGCATTTATTAAAGTTTATTAAGTTAATGACTTTTAACATGTAACAAAATTTTATCAATGCTCACTGCAGGTGAATGTTGAGTAAGATGGGCCTAGAATTGTTGCGCTATCCTGTGCCGTTTTGGCTGTATTTCGGGAACATATCTATATACAATATATGCCCATACAAGATGAGACTTTTAGTAATATACTATACCAAGTGGGCCCAAACCTCTCCTGCATTGGTGCAGCACCCTCTCCTCCTCCCTCCTTCCCTCCCCCTCCCATGCTGGATTAGTAGAAATATCCTCTAACTAAATATTAGGAAAATGTGTTCATGTCCCTTCAAATGTTTTACCCTGACACTGTTCCTATGTCAGGCAAATGTCTAACACTCAATCAGGCTTTTCACAACCTGGGTCTCCTTTATGACCAGTAGATTAGCTGCATCATCACTAACAATAACTACTCCCACCTCTGCAATAGTTCCCAACTTAATTTTCACCTCTATTCATTTGATATTCATATCCAGACCCATGTGTTCATTACACATGATTCTCCCTGTGCTCTCCTGGTGGCCTCCCACATTTGACTCTCCATTTTCCTCATATCCTAACTCACAACTAGCCATGCCACCCCTGACCACAATGTGCACTGACATGGTTGATCCATATTTCAAGAGTACTTTGATTTTAAAATTCTCAAATTTGATTTCAAATCCCTTCAGAATCACACCCATTCCTCTCTGTATGGAAAAACACTTGTCATGGATGTCTCTTGTTGTGTAATAATACTCAAGCTTTAATGGTTAATGTATCGTGCAAAGGCTAAAATTGGAATTTGCGATCATTCATAATGACTGCGTCCACATGAACTTATTTCCAACAGACGTACTTGCTAATGCAGGTTCCATTGCAATCTGTTTGACTGTCTAAAGGAAGGGGCAGTCCATCTGATAGTGGGACTTCTCCTTTAACAGGGTTCTCAACCAGTGCTATTGAACTTGGCAAATTGTAAGTCTGAATAAGGATCTCAACCCCAAAAGTCACCCACTCCTCTCCAGAGATGCTGCCTGAGTTGCTCCAGCATTTTGTGTCTATCTTTGGCAAATTGTAGCTCCACATCTCGGCATCCTCTATTGGAGTTTAGATTTTTAGATACAGCGCGGAAACAGGCCCTTCGGCCCACCGAGTCTGCGCCGCCCAGCGATCCCCGCATACTAACACTATCCTATACCCACTAGGGACAATTTTTACATTTACCCAGTCAATTAACCTACATTACCTGTACGTCTTTGGAGTGTGGGAGGAAACCGAAGATCTCGGAGAAAACCCACGCAGGTCACGGGGAGAACATACAAACTCCGTACAGACGGCGCCCGTAGTCAGGATCGAACCTGAGTCTCCGGCGCTGCATTCGTTGTAAGGCAGCAACTCTACTGCTGAGCCACCGTGCCGCCCATCAGAGTTCTCTGATGGGAGGAGGAGTACCTTTATTGCTATGATTAGAAACAATTGCAGCTTCCCTTTACCATAAAATTGAAATTTGGTGTAAATTTCTAGTGTACTTATTTTTTCTTTCATCTATATCAATCAGTTTGGAACCATAACTAGAAATATCAATGCAATGTAACCCTCCCTTATAAATCTTTGCAATGTACAATCCCCTGCGATATCATTTTTTTCCCATATCTGGGTTCTTCATCATTAAAATAATTTCATCATCCTACCATTGATGCTCATGCTTTGTTCCCATGCTCTGAAATGTCCTCTGCCTCATAGCCTCTTTCCCTTTAAACTCACTTCCTTAATCAAGCTTTTGGACATCCACCTTAATGGTCTGGTCATCGACTGGCAGCTGGTAGTTACTGTAGTATTGTTTTGTCTTGGAAGATACGACACAATAAGCAAGAATCCCAAGGAGCTCTGTCTCCCAGCTCATACATGGGTGGAAGGTACCTGGTACCCATGATCCAGATTGCATCAGTATGAGTCATTGCAATATAAAAATAACACAACTTGTCAAAGTCTCCCAAACAGCATCAGGCAAGGAATCTCTGAACGTTAAACTTTTATTACATTTGGATTTAGAGCAAAAAAATTAATGGCATTTGATATGTATGAGGAAAGTATTTTAGTTGCCTAGTCTGTGAGCAAGGAATCAGACTGAAGCACTGTCTTTCACGGAGGTAGTCTTCTTTCACTCCCGAAGAAATTTAATGGGGATGTTAATGCATCCTCACTATTGTTACATGTACATAATATATTTTTCTCTCAAAAGGACACAAAGTGCTGGAATAACTCAGTGATTCAGGCAGTTTCTCTGGAAAATGTGGATAGGTGATGTTTCAGGTTGGGACCCTTCTTTAGATCCTTTTTCTCTCATTTTGCCTTGAGAGCCAAACTTAGCTATTCTTCCTTTCCAAGCTTACAGACATTAAGTATGAGTAAAGAACTGCTGCTATTCAAACTAAGATCTTCAATATCAACAAATCTTTTTCTTATTCCCAATAAAAGCATGCCTCCATTTTGGGGCAAGACACATGTTGGCGTGTGGCACTGTTCACATATGGCTCTCATGGGATGCAACCCCTCTTCACCTGAATCTGAATCTTTTAGTTTAGCTTTGAGATACAGCATGGAAACAGGCCCTTCGGCCCACCGAGTCTGCACCGACCAGCGATCCCTGCACATTAACACTATCCTACACACACTGGGGACAATTTTACACTTACACCAAGCCAATTAACCTACATACCTGTAAGTCTTTGGAGTGTGGGAGGAAACCAAACATCTCAGAGAAAACTCACGGGGTCATGGGGAGAACATACAATCTCCGTACAGACAGCACCCGTAGTTGGGATCGAACCCGAGTCTCCAACGCTGCAAGTGCTGTAAGGCTGTACTGCTGCGCCACCGTGCGGCCCGGAAACTGTGCCACTGTGCCGCCCTAAAACTGCGCCACTGTGTCGCTCTGTCGTTTAGTAGATTTCATTCTGTTTTTCGTGTGTGGGTACAGATCTAATTGTACACAGTTTTACCGGTATATAGTTCTTCGTCAGTATGGTTTGCTGGATATTGTTCCAGAAAATATGCCACAGCTGGCGTATAGCACTAAATGAAGTGTGGTTCGATTGCACTACGATTCTTCAGAGGTAAAGCATTGTGATATAGTATTAGATTTAGGACGAGTGGATATGGTTTTGCTGAGGTAAGTAAGGTGCACCTGGAGTATAACTGCATTGAAACTGTTGAAGCAAGGACTTGCACAGTTTATAGGGAAGAATGCTCCTTCATTCGCCATGAAAAAAACTTGTCTGGTGTTTTCTCCAATTTGGCGGAACTTTGAAGTCTAAAGTATGTTTCGTTCACTTATTAAGGCAACAGAATGAGAATTAGAATTCAACTGAATGTCAATGGCAGAGTGAGGGGTAGTGGCTTTATAGTGCGCTGAAGCTGTCAGCTTTGCGGTCGTGCTGTGCAGGATTCACCAGAGAGGTGGGCTGCTGAACTCCCATCTTGTGTGTGCCAGGTAGTCCATTTGAGGACGGGGTCTTAATTTTAACAGCTGTTGAAAAAATAACCAACATACAATGAGTTGCACAAGACGGCCCAATATTTCCTTTGAAGATAGCATGAGTCTGAAGAAGGGTCTCAACCCAAAATGTCACCTATTCCTTTTCTCCAGAGATGCTGCCAGATCCGGTGAGTTACTCCAGCATGTTGTGTCTATCTTCAGTGTAGGCTAGCATCTGCAGTTCCTTCCTATACTAATATTTCCTTCTTTGGTTCAACGTCATTTTTTTCTGAATAACGCCCCCATGGAGCATTGTGAGATGGCTTAGTACATTAAGGATGCTATAAAATCACAACATTTTCTGTATTTGGAAAATGAATGTTAAACTTGTTTTGCAGAATCTAAAACCGAGATACATTGAACAAAAATTCTAACTTTATTGTCACAGAAGCAGAATGTAAAGCCATCCTGGGACTGGAAATAGGAAATGGCCCATTTTTTGTTTGAATGCCATCCGTGACATTGGATCGATATTGGCCAATCCTTTTACTTAATACAATGTGAAATTAGTGGAACAGAAGGCAGTAGAAGCCAATTCGCTGGATGTTTTCAAGAGAATGTTAGATTTAGCTCTTAGGGCTAAAGGAATCAAGGGATATGGGGAAAAAGCAGGAACAGGGTACTGATTTTAGATGATCAGCCATGATCATATTGAATGGCGGTGCTGGCTCGAAGGGCTGAATGGCCTACTCCTGCACCTATTTTTCTGTGTTTCTATTACAACATAGAACATAGAACAGTACAGCCTAGGAACAGGCCCTTTGGCCCACAAAGTCTGCACCAAACATAATGCCAATTTAAACTAAACACCTTTGCCTGTACGTGATCCATGTCCCTCCATTCCCTGCACATCGATTGCCTTTCCAAACTCCTCCTGGATGCTGCTACCACATCTACCTCCTCCACCATCCATGGCATTGCGTTCCACACACTCTGTGTATTGTCTTATTGTATTCAATATTAGGGGGAAATAATGGTTTAAATGGTGTCAGAATTATTTAAGAGCTACTGACCTTGTCACAAAGATTATGTATAATAAACTAAAATTATACCCATTCCCACTAACCTGCTATTTTACAACAATTTTACTTAAATAGAACAAACATTACAAGATTCTGGAAGAAATTCAATGAATCATTTGATTTTAAGCATTATTGACCTTGGTATCAACTTATTCACTAGCCCAGTTTTAAATATATGATATGGAAGCAAGTGACAAAGAAAAGGAAAGGTTCCTAACAACCATTTCAATAGACTGTCTAAAGCTAATTGTGATTCATCACATCACCAACATGCCAAAACAGTGCAGTGTGCACATAAAGGGGACAGACGTGCATCCTTTAATGCTGTATTTTCATTCCCCAGGTGGAGAAAACTTTCTGGAAAAAAAATTACAGGGGGATCTGAGAAATCACTGCTTGCAACTCTGCATCCGCTGGGAAAACAAACTGTTTTAATTTAGTATGAAGATCATTAATCTGTTGCTTCTGTTCAATTGATTATAAAGGGTTTAAACTACCAAGGGGAAAGAAAGAAAATCAGAAATCCAAGGACCACTTGAAAATTTGAAATATCTAGGCCAACTGAAAATTTGAACAGCTGAGAAGGTCTTCTGAGACCAGCTGCCAAACTAATCTTAATAGAGCAAGACAAATAATTTCTATGCTTGCATATGCATACTTCAGCATTTAACTATCAAACACAAAATTAGGGAAGGACCAGTTGAATTGGCTACGAGGCTGCATCTGTTTCAAAAGAAAATTGAGTGTTTGAGGCTTTTTTTTGAAGATTGATGAAGTTCTGCATTTAAGTACATTTGCAAGAACTATTTTTACATCAAAATATGATTTTAAAATAGCCAAATTGTTTCATCAGCAAATCGCTAGGTCCCTAGCATCTGTGGAGGCAAAAGGATAATTGACTTTCCGGGTCTTGACCCCTGTATCAGTGTCTCTTCATTTTTGTTAACACTAATCCAGTGTTAAGCAAAATTTACCAATCGTTTTTAATTGATTCAAAATATTCCAGGCCGTTTTATCTTGTTTAAATCATGACTGTTTAATTTGCATGAAGCTTGAAGGGGAAAAAATAAAGCGGAGGCACAAGAAACTGCAGATGCTGGAACCTTGACCAAAACACAAAGTGCTGGAGGAACTCAGCGGGTTCGGCAGCATCTGGGGAAGGAATGGACAGGTGACGTTTCATCAGACTGAAGCAGGCTCCTGACCTTGTCCTTTCCCTCCACAGATGCTGCCTGACCCGCTGTATTCCTCCAACACTTTGAGTATTCAGGCTTTTTGATATATTTTGAATCTAACATCTGTACGTATATTACCTGTATACTGACAGATGTTCGACAAAGAATGTCAAAAATACTTTACGCTCAGATTATTTTAAGCCATGTTTGGCCTCTATCCTTTCCCCTTGCAGCCCTACATTTATGAAGTGTACTCTTTCAGCATGAAGGACAGTACGTCATTGTTCAGCTTGATTCCTTCAGTGTTGCTTCAGTCCTAGTTCTACAGGGCATTTTCTCAATTTAGAACCGTTTTACTTTGATGGAACTGAATTGTTCCTTTCAGCTACAATATTTGTGACTTATGGGTCAGACCATAATTTAAACGTTCACAGAAAAGGACACAGTGAAGGGTTATGAAGATAAAATGCATTAAAAAATAACTTTGACAGATGAAGGAAAGTATAAGTTGTCTCGTCACGAGACACACAAATTCCCCCTTTCATCTTTGAACAGAGCAATCCAAGAAGAAAAATGCATTATTCTCAGATGAAATGCTGCTTGACCCTGTGAACGTTTTAAAAGGAAACCTGTGCCTTTTTTGTTATTGCTCGTTTTGTCAGTACCCAGATAGCACTGGTTTGCCCATCCCTGGTTTAAGATGATTCAAAATGCATGGCAGCCGATCACGATGATCAGATATACTGTGATTGAGGAGAATGATTGAATCTCAATGTATTGAAGAGAATTTGATGGGGAAAGCAGTGCAAGGTATCTGGCATACAGCTCCCATTCTGTTTAGCTTTGTGATCTAGCTGTTGTGATGACATGTTCCACTTCTACAGTGCACATACAAAAGACGGTTAAAATATGCTCACCTCAAGTCAAGTCAAATTTATTTGTCACATACACATACTCGATGTGCAGTGAAATGAAAGTGGCAATGCCTGCGGGTTGTGCACAAAAATAATTACAGTTACAGCATATAAATAAAGTTAATAAGTTACTAAACATAGCACAAAAAGTGTCGACAAAAATTTAGTCTCTGGGGTTATCAAAGTTGACAGTCCTGATGGCCTGTGGGAAGAAGCTCCGTCTCATCCTCTCCGTTTTCACAGCGTGACAGCGGAGGCGTTTGCCTGACCGTAGCATCTGGAACAGTCCGTTACTGGGGTGGCAGGGGTCCCTCATGATCTTGCTTGCTCTGGATCTGCACCTCCTGATGTATAGGTCCTGCAGGGGGACGAGTGTAGTTCCCATGGTGCGTTCTGCCGAACGCACTATTCTCTGCAGGGCCATCCTGTCCTGGGCAGAGCTGTTCCCAAACCAGACTGTAATGTTGCCGGACAGGATGCTCTCTACAGCCCCAGAGTAGAAGCAATGGAGGATCCTCAGCGACACTCTGAATTTCCTCAGTTGTCTAAGGTGGTAAAGGCGCTGCTTAGCCTTACCCACCAGTGCGGCAATGTGCGTTGCCCACGTCAGATCCTCTGAGATGCGGACTCCCAAGTATTTGAAATTGCTCACCCTATCCACAATAGACCCATTTATCTCCAGTGGCGTGTACGTCCTTGGATGTTTAGCCCTTCTGAAGTCCACAATCAGCTCCTTTGTTTTAGTGACATTCAAGAGGAGGCTATTGTCCTGACACCAGAGTGCCAGATCAGCCACCTCCTCCCGGTAGGCCTTCTCATCGTTGTTGGAGATCCGGCCCACCACCACAGTGTCATCAGCAAACTTGATGATGGAGTTTGAACTGAACCTGGCCCTACAGTCATGTGTGTACAGGGAGTACAGTAGGGGGCTAAGGACGCAGCCCTGGGGGGATCCTATGTTCAGGGTGAGGGAGCTAGATGTGTGTTCCCCCATCCTGACCACTTGGGGCCTGGCAGTGAGAAAGTCCAGGACCCAGGCACACAGAGGGGTGCTAAGCCCCAGTTCCAGCAGCTTCTCAACCAGTCTGCTGGGGACTATTGTGTTGAATGCTGAACTAAAGTCAATGAACAGCATCCTCACATAGCCCCCCTGGCTGTCCAGATGAGAGAGAGCGGTGTGTAGAACCTGGGAGACCGCATCATCCGTGGACCTGTTCGGACGGTATGCGAACTGTAGTGGGTCCATGTTGCGAGGAAGGAGGGCGCAGATGTGCTTCTTGACTAGCCTCTCCAAGCATTTCATGACAACCGAGGTGAGGGCCACCGGTCGGTAGTCATTTAAACACGCTGGAGAGGCATTCTTTGGCACCGGTACAATGATGGATCTTTTGAAGCATGCAGGGACCACGGACTTTGCCAAGGAGAGGTTGAATATTGTGGTGAGCACTGGAGCAAGCTGAGTAGCACAAGACTTTAGTACTCGCCCAGATATACCATCTGGGCCTCCAGCTTTCCTCGTGTTCACACGCGTCAGAGCTGTCTTAAATGTCAGTTTTTCCAGTGCAGTGTACACCATTATTCCTTGAGAGTAAAATATTCAGTAAGTAGTCGAATGCTATATACAGATGGGGCTGAATTTGATAGCTCCCAAAAACAGGACAGGGAATCGTGAAGCACGATAAATCCATGCCCATTGATTGGAATGCAGACAGCGTAATGACTCTGTGCTGCATGCTCCTTACAATGATTTCAGCAACCAGCCAGCACCAACCGTGCTATTGATGGGCTTTGTTCCTCAGCAGAGGGCTAATATTGTCCGTGTCAGCCTTCCATTTACAGCCGGTTAAAGGTGCAGGTACTGATAGCGATGTGGAGCAGCAACCTGCTGTCCTCTGTTAGGAAGATGGCATTCATTCCCACCCTCCCACCCCTCTCCTCCTCCACCCCAGTTATCCAATGCTTTTGCAGAGGTCTGACAGAAATTGATACGACAGCCAAGAAGGCACACCATCGCCTCTACTTCCTGAGAAGACTGAGGGAATTTGGCATGTCTCCGGTGACTTGGAGACATGTCACAAACTTCTACAGATGCAACATAGCAACACACTGTCGGGTTGCATCACAACTTAGTTTGAGAACAGGTCCGCCCAAGACCGCAAGAAACTGCAGAGTTGTAGATCGAGCGCAGTCCATCACACAGGCCAGCCTTCTCACCATTAGGTGTTATCAGGCTTTCAAACGGACCTTCCATAAGCTCAGATACAGTGCAATTCACATCTACCCCAATGAGGACAATGGACTTTGTCAATGGAACTGATGC
Organism: Rhinoraja longicauda; assembly: GCF_053455715.1. Taxonomy (NCBI): domain Eukaryota; kingdom Metazoa; phylum Chordata; class Chondrichthyes; order Rajiformes; family Arhynchobatidae; genus Rhinoraja; species Rhinoraja longicauda. Next base: position 51,241,343 of record NC_135965.1, read on the forward strand.
ACCACAATGCTGAGAACGGTGGCGCAGCGGTAGAGTTGCTGCCTTACAGCGAATGCAGCGCCGGAGACTCAGGTTCGATCCTGACTACGGGTGCCGTCTGTACGGAGTTTGTACGTTCTCCCCGTGACCTGCATGGGTTTTCTCTGAGATCTTCGGTTTCCTCCCACACTTCAAAGAAGTACAGGTATGTAGGTTAATTGGCTGGGCAAATGTAAAAATTGTCCCTAGTGGGTGTAGGATAGTGTTAGTGTGCGGGGATCGCTGGGCGGCACAGACCCGGTGGGCCGAAGGGCCTGTTTCTGCGCTGTATTTCTAAATCTAAATGTAAACTATATTCAGCACTCTGTATCTTCCCCTTTATCTATTGTACGTGAGTTGGAACTGATTATATCTATGTATGGTATATCTGATCTGTCTGGATTGCATGCAAAATAAAGTTTTTTACTGTACTATACACATGGCAATAATAAACCTAAACCGCTCAGATTTCCACAGAACCAGTTGTTGCTTTCCTCTCCTGTACTAAAAGGAACAGTCTTCAATCTGGAAAAGGTGGGATAGCTGATGCTTGGAATGCACTGTTAGTTTTTGTGGTTAGTGAATTCACACACAGGATTTCAGCATCGTTATATTTTTCGCCCATGCAGATTCACCTTGAACTGATTGGGCTTGCCGGGCTATTTAAGAGGGCGGTTCAGAATTAATTACACTGCTGCAATCTGAAATTGCATATAAATCAGCCTGGTTAAGGATCGTAGGTTTCCTTCCCTCAAGGACAGGTAGGTTTTCATGGAAAGTTGGTCGTTTTCTGGTCATGGTTAATGATGCAACAGCTTTATTCCAAATTAAACACAGAAAATGCTGGAAATTGTTAGCAGGACAAGTAGCAATTGTGGGAAGAGAAATAGTTACATCTGTTTCAGTCCAAACAGTTATGGTGAAGGTTCTTTAATTTGAAATATTAACTATTTTTCTCTTTCCACAGACGACGTCTGATCTGCATAGTTCCCAGTGTTTTCTGTTTTTATTTCTAACTTTTTTGTGGTCAGCTACGTTTTTTTTCTCCAAACCATTCATCTTAGTTTAGTTTGGTTAAAATTTTAGTTTAGAGATACAGTGCGGAAACAGCCCCTTCGGCTCACCGAATCCGTGTCAACCAGCGATCTCTGCACACCAGCTCTATCCTACACACACTAGGGACAATTTATATTTATACAAAGCCAATTAACCTACAAACCTGTACGTCTTTGGAGTGTGGGAGGAGACCGAAGATCTTGGACAAAACGCACGCGGTCACAGGGAGAACGTACAAACTCCGTGCAGACGGCACCCGGTCAGGATCGACAAGTCTCTGGCGCTATAAGGCAGCAACTCTACCGCAGTGCTAGCGTGCTGCTCATACACAAGTGGACCACATCATTTGATCACTATGCTACCATTACCTATTGCAACCAAGAGTTCCTCCCATGTGAGCTAAAGAAGGTGTTCACAGTGAATCTGTGGAATTCTCTGCCTCAGAAGGCAGTGAAGGCCAATTCTCTGAATGCATTCAAGAGAGAGCTGGATAGAGCTCTTAAGGATAGCGGAGTCAGGGGGTATGGGGAGAAGGCAGGAACGGGGTACTGATTGAGAATGATCAGCCATGATCACATTGAATGGCGGTGCTGGCTCGAAGGGCCGAAGGGCCAAATGGCCTCCTCCTGCACCTATTGTCTATTGTCTATTGTCTATTGATGTGAAGAAACCGCATCCTCCCTTCTTCACCTTCACTCCCATTTACCTCATCTTTTTGCTTGAATGTCAACCATTTCCAAACTTTTAAAAATGTCTTTTATAGTCAGAGGACCTAAAAAAAAAAAAATTTGATTTAAATAATGAGAAATAATGAACATGACCTATTTTCTAAATTAAAAGATTGAAGAATGAAACCAATAATCAAGGTCTGGATGAAGAGACGAGGAATGAAATGGGGGTTGAAAAAGGGAGGAAGGGGCCTAGACAGCCCTTTTGTCGACTGAGTGAGGAACCCATTGTTGCACTGGGGAATGGAGGCATTGTAAATCAGTCATGAATAAGTAACGCAGTCCAGATGAATGGTTTTTAGACGAGATTTCAGATCTCAATTTAGCAAATGGATTATTTCAACATAACAAACAAAATTAAGATTAATGTAGGATTATTGTCAAAGGATGGCTTATTGTCAGTATGGGCCTAAGGGCCTGTTTCCATATTGTATATATGGCTCTAATTAAAGACATCACAGCAAAATTACTAAAATGCATACCTTTTCGCATAGTCAGCAATCCTATTTGTTTGTGCGCCAGCCATCCTTGCTGTGAAGTTGAGGAGCTGGACACAATATCATAGAGCCAAACAGCATGGAAACAAGCCCTTCATGCCAACAAAGATGCCCCATCCAAGCCAGTTTCATTTGCCTGCGCCTGGCTTATATCCCTCCAAACCATTCCTATCCATGTCCCTGTCGAAATATCTTTTAAATCCTGGTTATAGTATGCACCTCAACTGCCTCCTCTGGCAGCTCGTTCCACATACCCACCACCATCTGAGTGAAAAGGTTCCCTCTCAGGTTCTTATTTAATCCTTCCCCTCTCTCCTTAAACTAGGTCCTCTGGTTCTTCATTCCCCTACTCTGGATAAACGACTTCTCCTCTTGATTTTGTACACCTCTATAAGATCACCGCTCAGTCCCCTGCACTCCGAAAGAAAAAAGTCCCAGTTTGTCAAACGCTTTCTTATAGCTCAGGCTTTCAAAACCTGGCAACACCCTCGTAAAACTTCTCTGCATTCTTTCCAGCTTAAAAAGTCCAACCAGATTCTGTCCTTGGCACATTAGTGTTCCACTGCTTATTTCAGTGGTGAGTCCAGCAGTATTGTAGGAGGTTAGTTGCACCCGCATTCAATTGTTGCTTGTCTTGAACTTCCACATTTGGCTAAGAGTGGCCCTCTAGCTGGCAGCTAGCCGCAGTACAATATTTCAGTACTGGCTAAATTGACTAGCCAAACATGTGACAAAGATGTGGTGAATCTGTGGAATTCATTGCCACAGAAGGCTGTGGAGGCCAAGTCACGGGTATTGGGGCTATGGGGAGAAGGCAGGAGAATAGGGTTGAGATAGATCAGTCATGATAGAATCGCGGAGTAGACCTGATGGGCCGAATGGTCTAATTCTGCTCCTATAACTTATGAAGTTATGAATATGATCAACTAGCCTAAGTCAGCGAGATCCAAAGGAGAGGAACTTCCTAAAAGATGGAAATTGTGGAGCCCACAGCCCATCAGTTGTACAGCCTTTTTTTTGGGGGGGGGGGGGGAACGACATTGGGCAATGTATGCACAACATATTGCCTCTCGACTGTACTATCACCATGACTCCAGATCATAACCATGCAATCGATCATGGATACAGAATAATGAGAAAGTGTTCTATGAAAACTGGTTCACAATAGCAGATTCTACCACTTGTAGTGTTAGAATACGGAAGGAGCTAACACTATAAAATTCAGAGTCCGAAGAAGGATTCCAACCTGAAACATCACCTAGCCACCTTCTTCAGCGGGGCTGCCTGACCCACTTGAGTTACTCCAGCACTTTGAGGTTTTTTTTGCAAACCAGCATCAGCAGTTCCCCATTTCTCGTTCTTCACCATAAAATACTGGCTTTGTTAATATTACAGCTATTTTAAATAGCTAAATACTCTTCAAGATCAAACTGGACAAAAAAGGCATAAGCATTGTGACAACTCTGAAGGTAGTTCTCTCAGAAGTGTGACTGAATGTTCAAGGTTTGATGATAAAGTCTTAATTCTTTACTTCATCATTGTTTTAAGGGTTGTGTTGTGCTGTTTAGCTTTCACTGGCATCTCTGCTTCTCTGGGATACCTGTGTTATGGATAATTTAATAAGGTATAGCATGTTATGTGATGAACCATGTATGAGTATATGGCAGTCAATCTTTGATGACCTGGTTTAACCACTTAAGAGTTTTGGAAACAAATGTTTGATCGACAAGTAAAGGAATGATATCTGTCTTGGTTTCGAGAGCCTTGGGTTTGACTTATGATCACAAACTGCAACCCTCCTTATTTGTGTAGCTGAACAGTTATATGATTCACTGCTCCCTGGACATGTCACACAATGGCTCAGTAATGGTTGTAATCACAAAGTACTGGGGTTGGAGTGGAGTAGTGAAAGGGCCCTTTACCTGTGCCAAGTGTGTGAGATTAAGATAGGGCATAAGCAGCAGTACTGAACTTCAAAACAGCACTCCTGACATTAAATCAATGGCGTGTGCTGACTGATGCCATGATCTGCCAGCTCTGCCTGGTTACAATTCACTTTCACTGAGCAGTCACAATCAGACTCCAGAATAGTATCCATCAAGTCATCAGAGGAACCACTCTGGAACTCTCATGGTGCTCAGAAATAAGTCCCATCGAACCCAGCGTGTGAATAATCTTTGAAGGTGGCAGAGTTATTATTTCATTTCTCAATTATTTCATTTCTCTGCAGTTCCATTATCCCAGTGAGTTATCTTGGTTTATCAAATTCTTGGAATGGCAGTTCATGTTAGCCATAGCCAAGGTTATTTACTTACATACTTAAATATTTCTGAGGATCACATGAATGTAACAGGACAACTTTAAATAAAAACTATCACTTAAATTGGTAATGCTATAATATTGTTGTAGTTCTTGAGATTCAGTTCCTGAAGGTTAAATATCAACCTGAAATGTGTATTTCTATTATAAGGATGCAATAAGACAATGTTTATTTGCTCAAACCCATCAGTGTAGATCAAAAAGGGCGACATGCAAACAATCACACAGGCAGACTGACAGATCAGGGGTGAAAGACCATCTAAATGCATATTTTCACGAGAATCATTTTGCTGAGGCTTTAATTATAAATATAAGGATTTAATTGAGCTGTTTCTTTGCAAACATACAACTTCACATTGCTCTTTGTTTACTTATCCTATACCTATCAAATAAATTGGAAGATTTTAATCATAATTTGAATTGCTTTTTCAATCTCACAAATCTCAGCATGTAATGGCAAAATAATCTGATGGCATATGTGAACCAGGAGGCATATGCCTACATTCTCTCCCTTCTCTTCACTCTTATAATTGAACATCATCTAATAATTAGGCAAGCTACCAGTGCCTCTTTCTCCTGCACATACAAGTGCCCTCTATTGGACTGGATGTTAAACCTAGGCCAGGTATGCTCTCCTTGCAGTTCGGTGGAACCTCCCTTCCATTGACTCCATTTACACCTCACGCTGCCTCGGCAAAGCCAGCATAATCATGAACGAGTTGTACCCCGGCCACTCCCTCTTCTTCCCTCTCCCAAGTGTGAAGTGTGAAAACGCACACATCCAGATTCAGGGACAGTTTCTTCCCAGCTGTTATCAGGCAAATGAACCATCCTACCAACAACTAGATAGCAGTACTATCTAACTCATTGGAGACCCTCGGACTATCTTTGATCAGACTTTACTGCACTTTATCTTGCACTAAACATTATTCACATTATTCCCTTTATCATGTATCTGTACACTGTAGATTGCTTGATTGTAACTATGCATTGTCTTTCTATTGATGGTTAGCATGTAACAAAAGCTTTTCACTGTACCCCAGTACACATGACAATTAACTAAACTAAGCAACTGTTTCTGCCTTTAAAATATTCAACGACTCCATCCTTTGAGTATCAACATTTCAAAGACTCATGACTCTCTGAGGAGAGAAAAATTTCTCTTCCCACTGTCAAGTCTTGACATCCTGTCAAGAACCTATATATTTCAGCCGTCCCCTCTTATTGGAAGTCGAACCGATACAAAAATAGCTGCTCTACTTTTATGTTACTATAACATAACTTGCTTATTCCAGCTATTAACTAGTACACTTTCTCTGCATTGTTTTCAATACATTTATATTTTTCTTTATGCAAGGATATCAGTATGGTACTTGATTCTCCATCATCTTGGTTCACCATTGCTCAGTTTAACACAAGCTTTAGTTCTCCACTTTTGTATTCAATTCTTCTAGCACTAAACAAAACGTTCTGTTAGCTTTTCTAATTATCTTCTGCACCTGCCTCTTATGAATTGCCAAATACTAGAGGGCATAGCTTTAACGTCTGAGGGGGAATGTTTAAAGGAGATGTGAGGCAAACGTTTTTTACACAAAGAATGGTAGGTGTCTGGAACATGCTACCGAGGGCAGTGGTGGAAGCAGATATGATAGTGGCGTTTAAGCGGCTTTTAGATAGGCACATGGATATGCAACAAATGGAAGGATATGGATCATATGCAGGCCTATACTCTGCAGCAAGTAACAAATTCATTGTTCCATTTTTGGTACATGTGACAATTAAACACTCTTTGGACTCTGTAGATTCTTTGCCTTTTTACATCTCAGAACTCTCGAGTGGATCATTTTGTTTAAGTTTAAATATAACTCATAGTTTGATGAATACTTACAATCACCTGATAATTGGTTGAGTAAAGATAACATTAGTCTCATTTAGTCCCTGTCGAAGGATGCCAGTACCATGTTTCAATTTAAATGTTTAACCTGGTTTTCTTCAAACCTATTGAGTATTTCCAGCATTTTCTATGTTTACTTTCAAAGGAAACAATAGATTGGAATATAGTGTGTGCAAATAGATGTTGAGTTGTATGAATATGAATTTAGGCCTCAAAAACATTCTTAAAATGGAGGATGGTTGAATGATAGGTAAAAGTTAGTTGAGTTTGCTTTTTAAAATAAAGAAACATTAAGCTTCAGGCTTTTAAGCTGTAAGAGTTCCTTACATAACATTTTAGCTCTGAAAAAAAAATCTGTTAGTCACAAGGGACAGAAAGACTGAAAGGATGTAGAAGTCTTCTTCTATCATGAAGCGATTATGCATGCAAGGTAAAACTAAATCCATAGGAAACCAAATGGAAGAGAATTGAAAAGACTAAAAGCTGAGTCAATATGGAATACATTGCTTGAAAAGCAAGGTTCAGCAATCATCAAACAGAGACAGCAGAAGTCATTTGAAGGCTTCATTTAGACACTTACAAGGTGTTCTGTTTACAAGAAGTTCATGGAATTTTATAATACAATTTAGAATTTAAAGAAAGAGAGTGCTAAAAGCAGGAAGAATCAATAACAATATTATATTCTGCCACGCCAGAATTTCAAATCAATGGATGGTCTGATTCCATAAGTAAATGACAGGAAACAGATAGATCAAATGCTGTGTGGTGCAGTACAGTTGCTTTAAGGGGTATAAATATTTTATCCTCAGTCTTTGCCATGGCTTAATAGTGACTCTCCAAATGCATGATTATTTTTAGAAAATCAGGGCAGTAGAAGGAAAGGTCAATAAAATCACAGATACCACATTGTTTGGTCCAATCTGATCTGTCAAATTGTAGTTTCTAGAATTTGTCCGATTATTGCAAACATTTGTTTTGTTTCACCTGCGTGTTACTTGAATAAAACAATTTTAAACTCCCTTTACCAAGGAGATTTAGATTTAGAAATGTTTTAAATTCTAACTGGAGGCTCTTCCTGCTGTTTAGATCCTGTTTCCTGTCTGTGGCTGACACTGTGTGTTAGTTGCATATTAACCATACAAGAAACTGTTTTCTGTAGAATTACATTTCCCTCGATTCCATAAACTCAATGAGTCAGAGAGTAAACAGCATCATAACAGGCCCTTCAGCCCAATTCAAATGAACATTGAAAGGACATATTTTATTCTCCCTAAAGACAATTTCCTTTTGGCTGTTACCTCAGCCATCCTTCAACACTATGTTCCCACTCCAAGGATTTCCAAATAGTGGGGATTACTCTCAGTGGTCTAATAATTCAATGAACTACTGCGGCCAACCTCAATACGTGGCGGACCGCGGCCGACCCTAACACCCGGTCATGTTTGCCCGAGTTTATGTGCCTGTGGTGCTGCTGCAAGCAAGGTTTGCATTGTACCTGTACCTCACCATGCAAATGCCAATAAATTCAACTTGACATCATTGTACAATTCATAACTTCTTGGCAACAAATGGAAACATTCAGGCATGGGGCAATAAATGTAACATTTGCAAATATGAGTGCCTTGTAATGACATTCAGGAGTCAGAAAGAGCCAAACCATTTAGTCTTCACATTTAACAGCATTATTATCCCCTTCCATCAACATTGCCAAAAGATTACAACTATTTCTGCAAGAAAATAATCAAAGGTATTTATTCACAAAATGCTGGAGTAACTCAGCAGATCAGGCAGCATCTCAGGAGAGAAGGAATGGGCGACGTTTCGGGTCGAGACCCTTCTTCAGACTGATGAACAACTTCAGACAACTATTTCTGCAATCTCTCGCACAGTTATTTAGATATGACCGCAAGGTACAAATGTAAGATTCATCCATTTCAGATCATTTACAAATTTCAGGACCTAAAGATGAATATTGACGATTATATAAACTTCCAGAACAAATAATAATATAATTAAGATTCTGAATTAAAGGATTCGTGTGCAAGACAACTGAATGTGTCACAACGCCATTTTACACTGATTGTTGTGAGGACGTAGTACAAGTAATACAAACATTGAGGAAAGTGTAGGTAGCATCGGAGGTTGTTTAAGTCTGCAACACTATACAGATCAACTGGAAATTTGGGCTGAGCAATGGCAAATGGAGTTTAATCCTGACAAATGCAAGGTAATGCAATTGGGAATGCAAGCAAAGGTAGGATAATATACTCGATGTAGCAGAATTCCAGAGAATGTTAATGAACAGAGGGATCTCGAGGTACAATGTCACTGTTCCCTGAAAGTAGCAACACGGGTATGTAGGGTGATGAAGAGGATAGAAAGCATGCTTGCTTTCATGGGCCCTGGAAGAGCTGAAATGTCATATCGTAGCCCTTATAAAACATTGGTTAGATCACAGCTAGAGTACTAAGGGCAGTTCTGATGCCACACTATAAGAAATGTGATTGTGCTTGAGAGGGTACCGAGGAGATTTCCCAAGATGTTGGAGCACACAAGCTGTGGGTTGACGGAGCCTTGCGGCGGGGGCCTGTGTCGGCTCCACAGAGGCATCTGGAGAGGACCCGGCAGCGTTAGCGGAGAGGTCGTGCGACGGTCGATGGAGGCACCGATCGACGGACATGACGGACCACATGGAGAGAGGACGCCGCAGCTGAGGAAAGGAACAAAGGAGAACCCAGCATGGGGGGCTGCCATGTGGGAGAGAACAATGGACAACGGAGGAGGGAGACCCAGCGTGGGGGTCTGACATGAGGAATGGCGAGGACAATGGGGACACGACGTTGGGGGGGGCATGAGGGAGAGGGGAACAAAGGGTATGCAAGCAATGAATTTCACTGTGATTTGTCACATGACAATAAAGTATTCATCCATTCATTCATTCATTCGAAAGAAACAATGAAACATTAAAGGAAATCAAAATTGGGCTTTTGATTGCAATTGTTTAGAAAATTTACTTATCAAGAAAGCAAGAGGCCTGGAATATAAATGCGAACTAATTTCTACATTGTGCAAAAATGCCACCTTAAATTAGAAATATAACCTGACAAAGTATGACTCAGTCGCAGAAACTATGGTGTCCAAAGAACTGCAAAGCAACATCCAATGCATGGATAAGTCAAAGTGTATTCTGCGTTGTTGAGTCTTTAGTAGCTGGAGAAAGAATGTTCAATAGAGGTATATGAAGTGAGTATATCATGACACCAAAGCTGTTTCGGGCAATATAACGTTCTAGCTCACTGTATCCCTTAACCTTGCACGATTCAGCACACATCAACATTTGATTTCTTTCAGCTATTGTGACAAATTCAAAGGTTTTTAGTACGTTTTATGGTTCCATTTTGCAAGTAGTCCAGCCATGATGATGCCTCCAAGGCAATGGAGGCTGAAGGTGAATCATCAGACCCTGAATCAAGGTTGGGTCCACAGTGTGCAAATAAAGTGGACACTGCTTCTAAAATGGAAAGAATTCAGTGCAAATTTTACGTAAACACTAGACCAAGTGGACCCGTTGGGTCCAAACCTCTCCTGCATTGGTGCATCACCCCCTCCTCCCCATCCCCTTCACCCCTTCCCCATCCCCTTCACCCCTCCTCTCCTACCCCCTCCCCATCCCCCTTTCCACATCCCTCCCTCCCCCTCCCCTCTACCCACCCCCCCCTACCCCCTCGACCCAGTCCCCCATCCCCTTCACCCCTCTCCCCAATCCACCCCTCCCCCCTCCCTCCACTCCCCCCTCCCCTCCCTACCACCCCCCCTCATCCCCCTCCACCCTTCCCCCCTCGGCCCAACCGTGAACCCGTTGGCGGGCGGGGAGTGCCCCTGTGGCCGTGGGACAAGGCACTGACCTCGGCCCCGTTTCTCCTGCGGGCCTATCCTGCGGGCCAGTCGTGCGGGCCGTGTCGTGCGGGCCTGTCGTGCGGGCCTGTCCTGCGGGCCTGTCGAGCGGGCCTGTCCTGTGGGCCTGTCCTGCGGGCCTGTCCTGCGGGCCTGTCCTGGGGGCCTGTCCTGCGGGCCTGTCCTACGGGCCTGTCCTGCGGGCCGGGCGTGGAGCTGAAGCGTCTCCTGCAGCTCAGATGCAATCTGCGGCGAGCGGCGGCGACGGCACGGACCCGTTGGCGGGCGGGGAGCGTCTCCCGGGGCCGTGGGTGGGCGAGAGTGGACAGGGAGAAGGCACTGACCTCGGCCCCATTTCTCCTGCAGTCCAGGCGTGGAGCCAGAGCCTCTCCTGCAGTTCGGTTGCGATCGGCAGGGAGCGGCGGGGACGGCCATGTTGTGGATCCTCAGCCGCTGCCTATGCACCACGGGTAGGTCAGGTGTGGGGAACGCCGGGAGGGGGTGCCGGTCCTCCCACTGGTCCTCCGGGGGGGAGGGGGGGGGAGGGAGCGTATTTATTAGTTTATTCGGTAAATTGTTTTTAAGATGTAACAAAAGTGGGTTTATTCAAACCACGGAGGAATGGTGAGTAGGGGTGGGCCTAAAATTGTCTCGCTGTCATGTACCGTTTTGGCTGTGTAGAGGGCATGGTACACACATAAACACATACACACAAACAAACCGAGTTTTAGTAATATACTAGACCAAGTGGACCCGTTGGGTCCATTCCTCGTAGAGGGGGGACAGAGAAGGGGAGAGGGTGCCACTGATCTCGGCCCCATGGCGCCAGTGCTGCAGCCAGAGCGAGCCGTGGACCCAAAGCCTTTATTGGTCTAGGATCCTCACCCCCCCCACTCAATCCCCTTTATCCCCCCCCTCCTCCCCCCCCACTCACCCACTTCATCCCCCCCTACCCCACCCCCACTTCCACCTCCCGCCCACCCCTACTCCCCCCCATTCCCCACCCACAGACCCCCCACATCCCCCCTCCTCTGCAAGAGATTAATATATATTGAAAGATATAGAATATAACCTTTTTTTATTCTTACATTATTATATTTTAAGTATTATTATTACATGAGATGCTTATTATTGCCCTGTGCGTGTGTGTGCGGTGGGATTGTAGTCTTGTGATTGTTCGGTGCGCTGGGATTACACCACCTGGCAGGCAGTGCGGTGGCAGGAGGCGCCCACAAGATGGCGGAGCAGGAGGAGGAGAAGAAGGAGACCGGCCGCCATTTTTGTGGAATCGTCAACGATGCCGTTGGTTGAACCGTGCGCTGGAGGAGATGCGAGAGGAGGGGGAGAAGAAGCTGCCTGCTGGGGGTTGTAGTGCGGTGACGGTCGAGTGCAACGATGAGATGACGGGGACGACCTCCATCTTGCTCCTGCTCGGAATCTCCCCCGGGGGCCGGCTCCAGGCGAGGGGGGAGAGGAAAGGGAGCCACTCACCCTCTCTTGTTCTCTCTCTCGTTCTCTCTCGTGTTCTCTCTCTCTCTCTCTCTCTCTCTCTCTCTCTCTCTCTCTCTCTCTCTCTCTCTCTCTCTCTCTCTCTCTCTCTCTCTCTCTCTCTCTCTCACTCGTTCTCTCTCGTGTTCTCTCGTGTTCTCTCTCGTGTTCTCTCTCGTGTTCTCTCTCTCTCTCTCTCTCTCTCTCTCTCTCTCTCTCTCTCTCTCTCTCTCTCTCTCAGGGGGGAGAGAGATTATTTCAGTTATCTCTTTTTAATTACTTTGCAAAAATTTCTTAAACACCTGTTTTCACTTTTTTATTAAGGGGTATTGTGTGTAGATTGATGATTAAAAAAATGAATTTAATCCATTTAAAAATAAGGCTGTAACGTAACAAAATGTGGAAAAAGTGAAGGGTCTGAATACTTTCTGAATGAGATAGATTAGATAGATTAGAATAGATAGAATAGATAGAATAGATAGAATAGATAGAATAGAATAGAATAGATAGAATAGGATAGATAGATAGATAGATAGATAGATAGATAGATAGATAGATAGATAGATAGATAGATAGATAGACAGATAGATTTTTAGATTTAGAAATACAACGCAGAAACAGGCCCTTTGGCCACCGGGTCCGCGCCGCCCAGCGATCCCCGCACACCAACACTAGTCCTACACCCACTAGGGACAATTTTTACATTTACCCAGCCAATTAACCTACATACCTGTACGTCTTTGGAGTGTGGGAGGAAACCGAAGATCACGGGGAGAATGTACAAACTCCGTACAGACAGCGCCCGTAGTCAGGATCAAACCTGAGGCTCCGGCGCTATATTTGCTGTAAGGCAGGGGGGAGAGAGAGAGAGAGACAGAGAGACAGAGACAGAGACAGAGAGACAGAGACAGAGACAGAGACAGAGACAGACAGAGAGAGAGAGAGAGAGAGAGAGAGAGAGAGAGAGAGAGAGAGAGAGAGAGAGAGAGAGAGAGAGAGAGAGAGAGGGAGGGAGGGAGGGAGAGAGAGAGAGAGAGAGAGAGAGAGAGAGAGAGAGAGAGAGAGAGAGAGAGAGAGAGAGAGAGAGAGAGAGAGAGAGAGAGAGAGAGAGAGAGAGAGAGAGAGAGAGAGAGAGAGAGAGAGAGAGAGAGAGAGAGAGAGAGAGAGAGAGAGAGGTCGTGTTTTTTCTCTGCTCCGGCGACTGAGAAGTTTTGAAGCAACCTTTCAAGGTTCTTGTCGAAGGAGGAGGAACAGTTGCAGTGAGATTTCATAGTTTGACCGAACGTCGGACTGTGGAAACTTTCCTTTGTTTAAGGATTTCTCCATTTCGTGTGGAATTCCTGAGTTCCTCTGCACCGCGGTGGGAGCAGCCGTGGCTGGCGGATTGCCAAGAGTGCCTGGAGATCGTGGGTAGGAATGATTTCGGTGTCTTTGACATTTATAGCACCGACTCTCTGCCCCAATACCGTTTTGCACAGTGCTGTTGCCTGGGCTTAACGTGAAGAGGGTATCTTTTGCTTCTGTCAGGGCTTTGAAGAGCCATCCAAAAGCTGCTCTGGACTGTGGAGGTGAGCTTGGGGACTTTCCTTTCTCTGGCTGGAGGAAACTGCTTCTGCTGCTCATTCAGACTGTGACTGTCTCTGAGGATCGCTTTTGAGCTGAGGTGCTGCTGTCCCTGGAGCTGAGGTGTGCCACTGTCATGAAGGCGGGGGCTCGGCCTAAGGTTCAGAGCTACGCAGTGGCGGCTTCGACGGCGGCCTCGAGGCCACTCGTGGATGAGCCTCATGTTGACTTGGACTGGGATATTTACGGGATCTCGGTTCAAACCGGGTTCACGTGGAGCAGGGCTGCAATTGCAAAGGGCTTGCATGATCTGTTCAAGAGGGATGTCATTGCCTCTTCCGAGAGTGCAGGAGGGAAGGTTCAGTTGATACTGAAGTCCCGGAAGGATGTGGCCCAAGTGTTGGAGAAGGGGCTCACGGTGGAGGGGGTCCATCTACAGGTGGAACCGTGGGTGTCCAATGTAAAATCGGTTCTCCTACGGAATTGTCCCACGTTTCTCCGGGATGCAAAAATCCTTCCACACTTGATGAAGATTGGGGAGGTGCGGTCTAAACTTACTAGGCTCATGCACCCCGGGAATGACCCGTATGAGAAAGGGGTGCTGAGCTTTAAGAGGCGCGTGTTTATGAAGGTGGAAGTGGGGTTGGGTGCCGAGGGGAGTTTCGCTGTGGAGCATAAGGGTCTCTCCAATCGCGTGTATTGGAGCTGGGGAGAGGCACAGTGTCACGCGTGCAAGGAGTTTGGACATCTCCGTAGAGAGTGTCCCAGGAGCCGGGCCACTGCGAGAAATTCTAACGCAGGGGCCCAGGAATGCAGTGCTGGCCCATCCGGGGCGGCCCTCCAAGCCTCGGTGGCCCGGGGTGGAACTGCTGACTCGGCTGGGGCTGCTGGCTCCGTCTCGGTAACCCGGGACGGCACTGCCAACCCATCAGAGGCTGCAAGTACTACCTTGGTGACCCGGAGCAGTGAGGGCCCCCCCCCCCCCATACCCTGAACCTGTGGAGGTGGTAGATGGCGAGGCGCAGGGGAAGGGTGAAGGGGGGGAGGGAGGTTGGGTGACGCAGAAGGGGAAGACTAAGAATAAGGATAAGAAGAAGGATAAGCCCCTCCAAGGGAATCAATCAACAGCAGATGGGCTCCTGCCCAGTGGGCCCAGTGAAGTCCAGGGCGCACCTGGTTTGGCTCAGCAAGGAGCTGAGGTGAACCGGAAGGGGGCAGGGGGGAGCAAACATGGGAGTAGAAAGGGGGCAGCGGGTGGTGCGGAGGTGGAGGACCCTTCCTCTATGGAGGTCACCGCACCTCCCCCGGTCACCGGGACAAAAAGAAGGCTGTCGGAAAGCGAGGAAGAGCATGAGCGTGGACCCAAATTAAGGGGGACGGATATTTCGAGACCTTCCACCCCTGTCGAGAGCGGTGACCACGGACTGGTGACTTGTGGGCCGGAGGATGAGCCTCTGTTTCAGGGACCTTCTGCAGGTGTTACTGGGTTCGCCTCCCCTGAAACCGTGTCCTCTGGGTTGGTGGCGGCCCCCTCATCTCTGGGGCCTTCCGAGGGAGTCATCTCATCGGGTAGCGGGGTTGATGCCCCTGGGAGTGTGTCCGCTGGGTCGGAGGAGGTCCCCTCGTTTCAGGGGCCTTCTGAGGGTGATGGCACGCCGGTTGATGGGTTTGACTCCCCTGGAAATGTGCTCCCTGGGATGGGGGATGAGCAGAGTCAGCCTGAGGGGGGAGGAGCGGGAGATCAAACGTTCCACTCTGAGCTCTGTATTAGAACCAGTGGAAGTGATGAGGGGAGTGATGCCTCATCGGTTGAGGTAGTAGGGGAGACTCCAAGAACACCTGGGACCCCGGGGGTGCCTGCTGTTTTTTCTTCCCCAGACCCAGAGGTGGGGTGTGATGGGAGAGTGCAGGAGCCTAGCCTTTTACCGGACAGCTTGTTGCTGTCAGAGGCATCGGGACCCTCCCTCGGCATGGATCCAGGGGGTGGTGTCATGCCGGAGGAGGGGGAGAGCGATGGGCTCGGCCTGTGCAGTGGGGTGGGTGAGCTTTCAGCAAGCTGTAGTCCCACAGACTCTGACACTGGCCTTGAGCGATGTGCAGAGGAGGCTGCTGCTCCAGGTGTGAGTGGGTTGGCGGGGCGCCCAGACTTCAGGGCTGTGTTTAACGCAACCCTTATCCGTGAGATTCAGGACTTTCTCAAAACATCTAAAAGTCACAAGACTAAAGTTGAAACAGCGAAGAGGCGGTGGGGAGAGCTGCCAGGATTTATTGAGGATCTTGATAGCATCCTTGGCAGCAAGGATAGTGATATTCCTGCGTCTGTGAGGCATCAGCTTGGGGAATTCTCAAAGTTCCTCAAGGAGGATGGTTCTGCGACCAAGAGCAATGTGAGGAAATAATTCCAACGTGTTTGCAAATTCACAGTAGTTACATTAAATTTAAATGGCAGTAGAGCGAGCTTTCGCAGATTTCAGCATTTACAAGTCCTGAGAGAGGGGAAATACGCGGTGTGTTTTCTGCAAGAGACGCACACTGTTGTCGGTGACGAACCCACCTGGCGACTGGAGTGGGAAGGGGGGGTTTACATGAGCCACCTCAGCACAAACTCGAGCGGGGTGGCTTTTCTGTTGGCCCCGACTTTTCAGCCAGAGATCCTGAAGGTGCAGGAAGTGGTGCCAGGTCGTTTGCTCTATCTGGCTGTGAGTCTGGATGGCATGCCGTTGCATTTTATTAACGTGTATGCCCCCAGCAGCGGCACGATGCAGGCCTGCCTACTTCAGGAGGTGACTGCTCTGTTGAGCACTATTGAAAGAGGAGAGTGTGTCTTTCTGGGGGGAGATTTCAACTGCACACTTGAGGTGCGAGATCGTTCTGGTACTCAGTGTGCCCCCGCTGTAGCAAAGAAACTGAGAGGCTTGCTTGATTCTTTTGAGCTAGTGGATGCATGGCGGAACCTCCACCCAGACTCAAACGCATTCTCGCGGAGGTCTGAGGGGGGCGGTTCCCGCATTGATCGAATGTATATCTCCGGTGCGTTTGTCTCCCGTGTCTCAGCGGCCTCAATGCGGCTGGTGCCATGCTCGGACCACTGTCTGGTGCGCATGGACTTCAATCCGGGGCGCACGCGGGCTGGGTCTGCTTACTGGCATTTCAATAACAAGCTGCTGGAGGATCGGTGTTTCCGGGAGTCATTCAGACGGAGTTGGGTGAAGTGGAGAGAGAGGCAGGGGAGCTTTTCTTCACTTAGGCAGTGGTGGGATGTGGGGAAAGCTCACATCCGCCTCTTTTGTAAGGAATATACGTGGGGGTCGACCGGAAGGCGGGACTCAGCGGTTGAGAGGCTCGAGAGGGAGCTATCGGGGGCGGAGTCTCGCCTGGGTCGGATTGGTGAGGACTCCTGTGAATGGGGAGAGTTTCAGGGGAAGAAGGAAGCCTTGAGGGACCTGCTGCTTGAGCGGTCCCGAGGAGCTTACGTGAGGTCGCGGGTCCAAATGCTGCACGATTTGGACCGAGCGTCACCTTTCTTTTTCTCTCTGGAGAAGGGGCGGGGAGCCCGCAAACAGCTCGTGGAGCTGCTCGCGGATGATGGCTCCTCTGTCACAGATCCAGAGAGGATCAGTGCTTTAGTCCGGTCCTTTTATGGGACCCTGTTCTCCGCAGATGGTTGCAGCGGGGAGGCTCAGCGGGTCCTGTGGGAGGGTCTACCGACTGTAGATAGGGAAGTGTCCGATCTTCTGGATGACTCCTTATCACTGGAGGAGTTGACACGTGCCCTGTACCAGCTCAGGAGGGGCAAGTCCCCTGGGCTGGATGGGTTGACGGTAGAATTTGTTAGAGCCTTCTGGGATGTCCTGGGGGATGATTATATGAAGGTTCTGGGGGAGAGCCTGGCGACCGGGGAGATGCCCCTCTCGTGGCGCAGAGCAGTCGTTGTCCTGCTGCCCAAGAAGGGTGAACTCCGCCTGTTGAAGAACTGGCGCCCGGTCTCTCTCCTCTGTACAGAGTACAAAATCTTTGCACGGGCGATGGCAAATCGCCTAGGCTCTGTGCTGTCTCAACTGATTCACCCTGACCAGTCCTATACAGTCCCTGGTCGGTCCATTCAGGATAACATCCACCTGGTTAGGGACCTGATTTATCTATCTCAGGGCACTGGTCAGTCAGTAGCCTTCCTGTCTCTTGATCAGGAGAAGGCTTTTGACAGGGTAGACCACGACTACCTATTCGGGACGCTGCAAGCGTTCGGATTTGGACCGCATTTTGTAGCCAGGGTCCGGCTCTTGTACGCTGCAGCGGAGTGTCTTGTGAAGGTTAATGGGGTGTTGTTGGCTCCCATTCATTTTGGGAGGGGGGTTCGTCAGGGGTGCCCCATGTCCGGTCAGTTGTACTCGGTCTGTGTAGAGCCATTCCTGTGTCTTCTTCGGAGGAAGCTGACAGGCCTGGCTCTACCAGGTCCGGGGGTGGAAGTGGTTCTTTCAGCCTATGCCGATGATGTGCTCCTTACGTTCACTGACCCTGGTGACCTGCGGAGGATGCGTGACTGCCAGAGGACTTTCTCGGCTGCATCATCCGCCAGGATTAATTGGAGTAAATGCTCTGGACTATTAGTGGGTCAGTGGCAGGTAGACTCCCTGCCGGAGGAGATGGCGATGTATGCGTGGAGCACCACGCACCTCCTCTATCTGGGGGTGTACCTGAGTTCCACTGAGGATGCCTGGCCGGCGAACTGGCAGGAGCTGGAGATGAAAATCGTCGCCCGGCTGGGACGCTGGTCAGGCCTGCTTGGAGTCCTTTCCTTTCAGGGGAGGGTGCTGGTCATAAACCAGCTGGTGGCCTCCATGTTGTGGTACCGGCTGGCTACTCTTGTCCCGCCCTCCATCTTTGCAACTACTTTACAGAAGAAGCTGGTGGACTTCTTCTGGGGAAATAGGAAGCATTGGGTTACCGCAGCAGTCCTGAGTCTCCCGTTGGAGGAGGGCGGCCAGTCCTTGGTATGCGTGCGTACCCAGGTGGCGGCTCTCCGTCTCAGGACTCTGCGGAGGTATATGTATACGGAGAACCCCCCCAGGTGGCACGCTCTGGCCACGTATTTTTTTCGTCGGGGTTGTTGCCTACGGGGGGTTTCGCGGCTGCCGGTGGCGGGCATCAGTCGACCCGCCTTACGGGGTCTGCCTAGTTTCTATCGGGACGTGCTTAGAGTGAGGAATTTGGTTGTTTTCAGCCGACGTGTTGCTCCACAAAGGGAGGGGGACGTCGTGGCTGCGGGAGCAGCTGGTCCTCACCCTGTCATGGCGGGTGTCGAGGAGAGGCGTGTGCCTAGAGTAGTTCTGACTGAGCTTACCCCCGCTCCGTCAGATTTGCTCATCGGGCCTAGGCTCCGGGATCTCTCCCGGGCGCCGGCTCCACACAACTTGAGCCGCCTTTCCGAGATGCCCAGCGTGCTGTTTCGTGATGCGAAGAGACGCACACTGTACAGAATGCTCCTGCACATTCTACACCTCCTTGTTTTCGTACACCGCCCTGATACATCTTGGCGGTCTGTGTTACCACCTGAAGACGGGGACGGTCCTCAGTGGGGGGCTCTCTATAAGGGAGTTGTTCCCCTTTACATCGGGGACCTGGGGTGGAGAGTGCTGCACAGAGCGGTGGTGTGTAATAAACTGTTGAGCCGGTTCACGGGCTCGCCGACCGCCTGTATTTTCTGCGGTGACGAAGAGACCGTGTTCCATGTCTATATGGGATGTGAGAGGTTACTGCCCCTGTACCAATATCTGAAGGGGTTGTTCCTCAAGTTCTGGTTACACTTTAGTCCTACGATTCTAGTGTTTGGACACAAGGCAGGGGGTGGGGAGGGTCTTTCGGGGGGGTGGGACCTCCCTGTCGGTTTGCTCTTGGGCCTGGCCAAGTTGGCCATTCGCGGGTCCAGGCAGCGGGCGGTCGATGGTCTTGCCAGAGTCGGCTGCCTTCCCCTTTTCCGGGCCTACGTCCGTGCGCGCGTGACCCTAGAGAGGGAACACGCGGAGACCACGGGGACTATGGAGGCCTTCCGTGGGCGCTGGTCACCGCGGGGGGTTGAGAGCATTGTAAATAATGAAGGCAACATTGTATTATAATGATTATTTGATGACTTGTAACCCCTGAATGTGGTTTTGATGTGATGTATCATGTGAATGTGCTGAATAAAGTCTTTGAAAATGAAAAAAAAAAAAAAAAAAAAAAAAGAGAGAGAGAGAGAGAGAGAGAGAGAGAGAGAGAGAGAGAGAGAGAGAGAGAGAGAGAGAGAGAGAGAGAGAGAGATAGAGATAGAGATAGAGATAGATCGATCGATCGATCGATCAAGTTAGCACTGGTCTTTCCACTGATACTGACTGTGGACTTTTAGATAGGGTTCCCAAAGTATTAAGTACCATTATGTATACAAGTCACCCTTTTTTAAATGTGTCTTCATGCAGCAAAATATGTGTACAACCTTGTCATCTGGCTAGCTGACAGATGCACTAAACACTAGCCCCATTCCCAGCTGATGGCCCACAATGTGAAGAGTCCATCTTGAAACTATCTTCTAAATAACACGCAGTACCAGCCTACAAGCCAGTGTGCCTGAGAGTGGAAATGAGTGACATCTTATTGCCACCAGTTATTCTCCAATCCCTTACAAAAGAGCATAATAACTGTCAGTATGAGCGGTCAATGGGAAGTACACAGCACTGCTCAATTTATGAAGATGACGTTGAGGATAAGAATGAAATATGAGAGTTCTGATTAATAGAGATTTTTGACGGGAATATGATGTATTGAAAGGTGCTGAAGTGATGTATTTGGTAGAATATGGTATTTAAAGATATTCTCATGGACCTGATGACATGACATTAATAACATTTTTGCAGCACTGTATCCAGATCCACAGCAGTTGACACCTGTCAATGACGACCAAACAAACTCTACTTCTCACTCCCTTCTGCAATGTACCCAGGCAACCCTCTAGCCCTCAATTGATAGAGAACTTCACAACTACTTTAATCTCCCCCCATCAAGTCACTCTTTGCAACTGGCTCTTCCCTCTGCTGTGCTGGTTTCAGCCCTCTCAGGGCAGGTTCATTTATCGAATGACTGACAGCCTCAGCTCTAGCCACAATGTACTTTGCCATCAAGAGATCAAGCTGTGTGTCAGTGGCAGCGACTAACTTAAACCAGCACTAGTCACTTATGATACCACATCCTGCTGATAAGTCCAGCTGAACACCATTGTGGTTTGTGCTTGCTACATGCTAAAATCATTATAATGGACAACTTCACCACAAAAGTATTGAGCTGTGTGCGCTACTAGCAACATGTGTGGGTTAATCGGGAATTATGATTCCCACACACATTTTCCAAAATATCCATCGATCACTCTTGTTTTCCTTAAGCTGCTTCAGCACATGTAAAACATTCAAAACAAGATGGTACACAGTCATTCCTTAGCCAGAATTATTCAGAGAACAGCATATCTACTTCATAAGTACAAATGATTAAACTTTCAATGCAATGTTACTTTGTAATGAACAGCCAAACCAAAGTAAAATTAAGTGAATCAGACATTATAAATTACAAACATATAATATCTATATACTAAATGTTTGTTTGTTCCTGAACTACAGCCAAAGCGGTACACGATAGCAGACAATTTTAGGCCCACCTTACTCACCATCGTTCCTTTGGTGCTAATGGAAGAAGTTTCTTTGAAATTGGTGTTATATTTTTAAAGTTATTCACATTTTAAAGTTTAAATCTATCTCCTAGGGAGGGAGGATAGGGGAAGTTGAGGGGAATGGAGTGGGGGGCAAGGGGTAGGGGGGAGGTGAAGGGGGAGGGGAGTGAGAAGGGGGTGGAGGGAGGGGGGAGGGGGATGGGGGCGGCAGGAGGAGGGAGGAGGGAGGGGAGGAGGGAGGGGGAGGGGGAGGGGAGGGAGGGAGAGGGTGCTGCACCAATGCAGGAGAGGTTTGGGCCCAACAGGTCCACTTGGTCTAGTAATTAAATAAACTTTTCCAATATTGTTAAGCGTATTGGAATTTCAGTGGAAAAAAATCCACATAAAACATTTATTTCTCAAATATAGTTCTTAGAAACATAGAAACATAGAAAATAGGTGCAGGAGGAGGCCATTCGGCCCTTCGACCCAACACCGCCATTCATTGTGATCATAGCTGATCATCTGCAATCAGTAACCTGTGCCCAACTTCTCCCCATCTCCCATGATTCCACAAGCCCCTAGAGCTCTATCTAACTCTCTCTTAAATTCATCCAGTGATTTGGCCTCCAAGTTTTAAGATAGTACTTAATTGTGAAAACAAATAAACTAAAGGTGAATACTAAAAAAGGTCCAAAAACAAAAACAAAAGAAAATATAACCTAAAATATTAATTAAATAAATGATACTTAATTGACTAAGATAGTGAATTTCCAATCTGATATCATGTCAGGATGATTGATGATTTAACAATCTCATAAATAATTTCTCAGAAAATGAAAAATGTAAAAAGCTATGTTTTGAACAAAACTATTATTATTCTGGTGAATGATCACAAAATAATATAATTTAGGCATCCTGAACAATTGACTAATTATAACATAGAAGAACAGTATTCCGATCACTCTGCCATTCACTGTCTGGGGAGAAAAACTATCTACTCCAGCACAACACCTTACCAATTCCTAATATTTTCAACTTTCAAATATTTTGTAACTTCATTTATAAATCCATTTCAGATTCCATCAATGGGAAACTAAACCACCAGCTGCTGGAAGCACGCATTTCCTGGGTTTTTATTTCCATTCTTTTGCTTGTTTTATCTACACACTCTAGGTAATGTTCCAAAAGAAACGTTTTCCCAGATGTGATTTTCCCAAATCTCAAGTTCAACTTCCTTGTTTGAATACCAATATTTCCCCTTGCTTTTGTATCTCCTCCAAAAGATTATGTGATCTCAGTCGGTCAGTCTTACACCTCTCCATAGCCCTGATATTCTCCTAAAAATAATCACTGAAAGCTGAAATTGACAGCCTGGACGTTGTGGCCATAAGCAAGGAAATGACAATTACCATTGATCCTTTTGCAGATTGGCGGTGGGATGGGGTGGGTTATAAATGTACGCTTGCTCTATCTGATGTCTGATCCAATGCAATGCACTCCACAGAACATCTGTGGCATTTCACAGCAGGACAAGAAACAGCGAGGAATCAGATTGATGAATTCAGATACTCAAGGGTAGAAATTTGTTGTGTTCATTTGTGCTAAATTTACATATAATAGCAACTTAATGTACTTAGAAAATTCAATGTGACTGAAGTGAATAGAACCACATTTTATTAGCAGCTACTACACTACTACAGCTGCTACTACATTGCGCATTTGATACCAGTGATTGGGAGTGACTTTCTACCCCTTTGAAATATATAGCAGTAGACATATATAGCAGGCGGTATTTTAACCAAACAAAGAAAGAGGAAGTCAAATAGGTTTAAAAGACAAAAATAAAAGAGAAAAAATGAAGCGCCTGATAGATTTCTGGACATGACATGAACCATGAGTAGTGGGCACTAGGTGGAAGATCAGCCAAGATCGTGATGAATGGGGAGCAGGCTTGAAGGGTGAGATAGCCTTTACCTAGTTCCTAATTTATTATGTCCTTATAAGAGTAATAAATTAAGACCTTCAACATTAATTAAATTATTAAGAAATGTGATTTCACCCTTGTAAAATTGTCAGAGCCTGGGAGGTTGTTTGTAATTATCAATTGCCAAACTGCTAAAAATTCTAACTCGGTCCTTCCTCCTAAATACATCAGCTAAATATATCATATTTTGTGTCCTTATAAGGAACATGGGCAACAAATAGAAATGTATGTAGGAAAGAACTGCAGAAGAAGTGTCTCGACCCAAAATGTCACCCATTCCTTCTCTCCTGAGATGCTGCCTGGCCTGCTGAGTTACTCCAGCATTTTGTGTCTACCTTCGATTTAAACCAGCATCTGCAGTTATTTTCCTAAAGAACTGCAGATGCTGGTTTATACCAAAGATAGACACAAAGTGCTGGAGTAACTCAGCGGGTCAGGCAGCATCTCTGGAGAAAAGGATGGGTGATGTTTCTGAAGAAGGGTTACAACCCAAAATTTCACCCATCCTTTTTCTCCAGAGATGCTGAATGACCCGTTGAGTTACTCTAGCCATTTGTGTCTGTAAATGGGAAAGTACCTAGGTTCATGCCAATGCATGTCATACCAAGGTCAGTTCATTAGCATAAGGGGATGCCAAGAAAAGAGAGAGTTGTGTTTCTGACCAGGGAGAATAGTACTGCTTATGTGGAGGGGATATCCTGGAGGAATCATGCAAGAAATCCATATAAATAGAATTTACAAATAAGAGAGGGGCAATGGTTTTGTAGGGTTATACGATATACTTCTTAAATGTCAACGGGAATTAGAGGAACATATAAACTCACCACAGAGACGTGTAAAGGCAATAGGATATAGTATTGGGGGATTTTAACTTCCTGATATTCCAGAGATTCTCTAACTGCAAGGTACCTAGTTGGGGTGGAATTTGTTAAGTGCATCCAAAGTTTTTTGAGACAATATGTAGATAGTCCTACCAGTGCATGGACTGTAATTATCTTATTTTCAGAAATGAAATTGGGCTTGTAGTGGAAGTAATTGGTACGAAACAGTTTGGTATGTTTAATGTAGTTATGGAAAGGGATAAGTTTGGTTAAGGAAATTGATCAGGAGGACTTCAGTTATGGGGGAAGATTAGAAAGCCTGTGCTTTCCCTGCAGCAAAAGAGGCTGAGGGATGAAACATAAAAACAAAGAAAATAGGTGCAGGAGTAGGCCATTCAGCCCTTCGAGCCATTCAATAAGATCATGGCTGATCATCCAGAATCAGTACCCCGTTCCTGCTTTCTCACCATATCCCTTGATTCCGTTAGCTCTAAGAGCTATATCTAACTCTCTCGTGAATACATCAAGTGATTTTATATGTTTCTACAAGATCCCCTCTCATCTTATAGAAACATTTAAAATTATTAAGGGATTGGACACGCAAGATGCAGAAAACATGTTCTCGATGTTAGGGGAGTCCAGAACCAAGGGCCACAGTTTAAGAATAAGGGGTAGGCCATTTAGAACTGAGATGAGGAAACACTTTTTCACACTGAGAGTTGTGAATTTGTGGAATTCTCTGCCTCAGAAGGTAGTGGAGGCTAATTCACTGGATGCGTTCGAGAGAGAGTTAGATGGAGCTCTTAGGGCTAGCGCAATCAAGGGGTATGGGGAGAAGGCAGGAATGGGGTACTGATTGTGGCTGATCAGCCATGATCACATTGAATGGCGGTGCTGTCTTGAAGGGCCGAATGGCCTACTCCTGCACATTATTGTCTATGTATCTATGTATCCGTCTAAATTTCAGTGAATACAAGCCCAGTCAATCCATTCTTTCATCATGTCAGTCCCGTCATCCCGGGAATTAACCTGGTGAACCTACGTTGCACTCCCTCAATAGTAAGAATGTCTTTCCTCAAATTATGAGACCAAAATTGCACACAGTACTCCGAGTGCGCACTCACCAGGGCCCTGTACAACTGCAGTAGGACCTCCTTGCACCTATACTCAAATCCTCTTGCTATGAAGGCCAACATGCCATTAGCTTTTTTCACTGCCTGCTGTACCTGCATGCTTACTTTCAGTGACTGATGTACAAGGACACCTAGGTCTCGTTGCACCTCCCCTTTTCTTGTTCTTGTCACCAAAGTGGCTAACCTCACATTTATCCACATTATACTGCACCTGCCATGCATCTGCCCACTCACCCAACCTATCCAAGTCACCCTGCAGCCTCATAGATTCCTCCTCACACCTCACACTGCCACCCAGCTTTGTGTCATCCGCAAACTTGGAGATGTTACACTTAATTCCTTTGTCTAAATCGTTAATATATATTGTAAATAGCTGGGGTCCCAGCACTGAGCCTTGCGGCACACCACGAGTCAGGGCCTGCCATTCTGAAAAGGACCCGTTAATACCTACTCTTTGCTTCCTCTCTGCCAACCAGTTCTCTATCCATGTCAATACCCTACCCCAATACCATGTTCTCTAATTTTGCATACTAATCTCTTGTGTGGGACCTGATGGAAGTGCAAAAGATTGTGGGAGGAATAGATGGGTAAGTAGCCTAATTCTTTTTCTATAGTGTATGTATCAAAAACAAGGGGGTGTAGGTTATCATATCATATCATATACATAGAGCCGGAAACAGGCCTTTTCGGCCCTCCAAGTCTGTGCCGCCCAGCGATCCCCGTACATTAACACTATCCTACACCCACTAGGGACAATTTTTACATTTACCCAGCCAATTAACCTACATACCTGTACGTCTTTGGAGTGACGTCTATGGTGAGAGCAAGAAGTTTAAAGGGGATCTAAGAGCTAAGATTTTTTTTTCCCCAACAGATATCAGGAACATGCTGCCATGGGAGGCAGTGGTATCAAATACAATTGCCATGTTTGACAAGAAATTAAACATAAACTTAAATAGGCAAGACCTAATAGATATGGTCTTAATGCGGTTAGATGTGATTAGTGTAGATGGGCAAAAATGTCAGCATTAAGGAGGTGGGCTGATGGGCCCATTTCTGTGTAGAAGCAATCTAATAGTCGAAATGTTGGTCTGCTATTTGGGAAGTAGTTTCTGATTCCGGCTCTTAAATAAACATGTGTAGACCCCAAAATCAGCTGTCAAATTTATTTTATAATTCGTTGTTATTGTTAATGGTGAGGCTAACAGCAAAATCGTTGTTTGCTTCACCATCATTATTTATGCAAAACCCAGACAATTATTCTCATTGTGATAGAGCCACTTCTTTACATTATCTTCTTGACCCTCTTTATATATAACAAAGGGTTCCCACATACCTTTTCAAGGGTTTAAAGTCATATTTTTAAAATACATTTTTAGTATCCATTATTAAAATGAAATTAGAACCAGAGACAAATCATTGAATTAATTTAAGACATGTAAGCTATCTTGGATATGCTGAAGTCGTCATGATTGATGAATTTAAAGTAAAACACAAAATGCGGAAGTAATTCAGTGGGTCAGGCAGCATGGGCAGGCAATATTTTGGGTTGGAACCTTTCGTCAGACTGACCTTCAGATTGATAGTAATCAAAACCCTCTCATCTGTATGCACCTATCACTGGCTGGGCTTTATCCTGCCCTCAAATTTATTTTCCATCTTTCTCCCCCGACAACTCCATCAGTCTGAAGAAGGGTCTTGACCCAAAACGTCACCTGCCCATTTCCTCCACAGATGCTGGCTAACCTGCAGAATTCCTCCAGCATTTTGTGTTTTTGCTCAGGATTCCAGCAACTGCAGTTCCTTGTGGCTCCATTGATGAACTTAACACATGTTTGAAGAAGTGGACAATTGCAGCAAATTTGACATGGACATCTATTCAAAAGACATTTGATACAATATCTCAAAAAAACTTTTGGTAAAAGTCAGGCATATGCCAAAAGGGAACCAACAGATTGTAGATCAAAATGGTTGGCTAACACGAAACAGTAAAAATAAACGTGTTTTTATGTTTGCCATTAATACAGATATGAAAGGTACTGCAAACATTATGGTGACATGACATAATACTTGAAAATGATAGAAAGTCCTGCAGATTGGGTATTTAATGTTGCTAGGTGTCAATATATGTTGGAAGGAAAATCTTGGAATATGTATAGGCATTTAAAGGTTCATATGATTAGAGAGACTTCAGCATTCAAATAAATAATTAGTTTCATGAGAATTCTGCTAGAAAATCATAAAAATGGCATAAAATCATTAACAAGTGATAAAGTGGACATTAGAATACAAAGCAAGAAATATAAAGGCAAACTAATGAATACTAAATGTATTATAAATGTTGAGACAGGACGGGAATAAAAATGGCAGAAATGTTAAACAAATATTTTGTATCTGACTGGGAAATTGAGGAACTATAGGTCAGTCAGTGTAATATCAGTTGTCATGAGAAGGGTGAACTCATTTTTTAAGGATGAGGAGCTATGCATTTGGAAAAGGATAAGATGACAAGGCAGGGTCACCAATATTTAATGAAAGAGAAGTTTCATTTCTAAGCTGAAAAGAGTTCAGAGAAGATTTACTAGATTGTTGCGAGGATTTGAGGGCCTGAGCAATAGGGAAAGGTTGGGCAGAACAAGGCTTTATTGCTTGGATGCAGGGGGCTGAGGGGCGGTGTGCCTGTAAAGCTGCAGCAAGAAAGAATTTCACTGTTCCGGTTCATATCCAGCACATATGACAAATAAATACTCTTCTCTCCGCCCTATTCTCCTGAAATCACAAACAGTTCTACTCAGTTTACAATGCATTTAAATAAAAAAATAAAATTTATGATATAATATTACATTTTATAAAATAGTCACAACATTGAAACTATGATACATTTTCAGAGCCACCTACCATTAGGCTCATTTATTCACAAAATGCTGGAGTAACTCAGCAGGTCAGGCAGCATCTCAGGAGAGAAGGAATGGGTGACGTTTCGGGTCGAGACCCTTCTTCAGAGTGAAGAAGGGTCTCGACCCGAAACGTCACCCATTCCTTCTCCCCTTAGATGCTGCCTGACCTGCTGAGTTACTCCAGCATTTTGTGAATAAATACCTTCGATTTGTACCAGCATCTGCAGTTATTTTCTTACACTACCATTCCGCTCATATACATTAAACAATTTTATACATTACTCATGAATGTCAGTGGAATGTCTTAATCATTTCCATTTATTCAAACTGATACGTTGTGCTACAAACACAATCCTGCACAGATGCTTCAACTGGATCCAATCCACATTCCACGACACAGTGTGTGTTATTGGAATAATTCCCTTAAGAATAAAATTCAACATTATGGCCAAATGTTAATAGAAGGCAGTTTCAAATCTCTCCAAGGCTTACTTGTCAAACATTTTGGAACGTGACTGCAAATATGTATTTGATGAAAATTCATGCCATAAGTAGACTTTTTTTTAAGGATGAATGACAGGTTTCCTTATCTAAATAATATTAGTTAACCTGATTTATGTAAAGAAAATTTCAAGTTTTAAAGCCATTTAAAAAAAAACTGGAAGCAACTATTTATGCCTAGATTTTATTGTAAGTCATTTAAAATTTTCAACTGTTATAGTGGTATTGCCGTATGGGTTATTAGTCTTACAAAATAACCATGTACAATACCCCATAACTTGCGCATGCAATAAAATGTTCCATAAATCCACCATTCTTGCATTATCATAGGCTTGTCTTCCATAAAAGGTCAACACCTCACATTTGTACGCACTCTGCTCTGAGCATTCTTTAAAAAGATGTCAACTGTGGCTAACTGGTTGCATTGTTAACCCAGTCATTTTTGGTACAAGCCTTGCAGAGAAACATAGAAACATAGAAAATAGGTGCAGGAGTAGGCCATTCGGCTCTTCGAGCCTGCACCGCCATTCAATATGATCATGGCTGATCATCCAGCTCAGTAACCTGTACCTGCCTTCTCTCCATACCCCCTGATCCCTTTAGCCACAAGGGCCACATCTAACTAAATCTTAAATATAGCCAATGAACTGGCCTCAACTACCTTCTGTGGCAGAGAATTCCACTGACTCACCACTCTGTGTGAAGAAATGTTTTCTCTTCTCGGTCCTAAAAGACTTCCACCTTATCCTTAAGCTGTGACCCCTGGTTCTGGACTTCCCCAACATCGGGAACAATCATCCCGCATCTAGCCTCTCCAATCCCTTAAGAATTTTATATGTTTCTATAAGATCCAGAGACTTGAATCCACCATCCACTCCTGTGCAGTACTACACAATGCAGTTTCATTGGACGTGGTTGGGATCTTAAACCATAGCTGAATCTACTATCTGGGTGGGTATATAAAATAAACTAATTATATGAGGAGGAATATGGAAAGGGGAGGTTTGCTAAACATTCTGACCATTGATGATCACTCAAGCCAATATCTAAAGACATTTATCCTTGAATCAGTGATGTTAAATGGGCAACATACTCGCATCTATGTGAAGTAGTAATTTTCAAGATCTGTTTTCACTGACTTCAAAAAACCTGCATTGAGCTGCAAGAATGGTCATTGCCCTGATCTGAATGGAGTTACCGAATCTGTGCAGACTTGCGTGCTTTTTAAATTTTACTTTATTTTAATATTTCAATTACTTTTGCTTCACTGTTTCTAATTAAGGAATGGGAAATGTCCTTTCTACATCTGAAAAAGTGCCCTCACTGTTATACTGTCATAGTTATAGGCAGCACGGTGGCGCAGCAAAGACCCGGGTGCTGTATGGAATTTGTGCATTCTCCCCGTGACCTGTCTGGGTTTTCTCCAGCTAGTAGGACCTGCAGATGCTGGTTTAAACCGAAGATAGACACAAAATGCTGGAGTAACTCTGGATGGAAGGAATGGGTGACGTTTCAGGTCGAGACCCTTCTTCTGACTGAGTCAGGGTAGAAGGAGATAGAGATAAGGAAGTGTAAGGTGTGAACATATCCATAGATGCTGCCTGTCCCACTGAGTTACTCCAGCATTTTGTCTTGGGTTTTCTCCGGGATCTCCGGTTTACTCCCACATTCCAAAGACATACAATTTGTAAGTTAATTAGCTTGGTATAATTGTAAATTGTCCCTAGCGTGTATAGATAGCGTTAGTGTGCGGGGATCGCTGGTTGGCGTGGACTCGGTGGGCCGAAGGGCTTGTTTCTGCACTGTATCTCTGTATCTCTGAACTAAATTAAAGTGAAATGTTAGTTTTACCACATTATGCAACAAGTTTCTTCAGTCAGTTGTTTAGAGTTTCGGTTTTTAATGTAGTCTGATTTCATAAAATAATTTGACACTGGATCATGTTTCTAAGAATCCTATAAATTCTAGGCATCATTTCCTTATTAATGCTACAGAATGTTTTCACTGTAATGTGCTGATTTTTGACTGCACAATATCCTTGTCTGTAAGCCAAAAAATATATATAAACCTTCCAAATTAAATTAATTGAGTAAGCATCATCCAAATCCAAGAGGTCAACAAGTAATTGAATGGCTGGGAGCTGCACTCACTGTTATACTGTCATGGTTATGGTGACTCTTCAGCCTACCGAGTTCTTTGTTGACCATCAAGCACCCATTTTTACACTAATCCTACCTTAACCCATTTTATATTCCCCGCATTCTCCCCATAAACTCTCCCCAGATTCTACTACTCAGATGAGAAGAAACCCATGAATTGACAGGGAGAACATGCAAGCACCTTGCAAACAACACCGGGGACAGGATTGAACCCGAGTCGTTGGAGCTGTGAGGCAGCAACTCTACTGTGCTGTCTGAAAGTATATTTGCCAAGAAGGTAGCAGAAACCTGTTTTATAGACCTTGGGTCACTTTGGTATATCAATCATTTGTTAAATTCCTGTTAATGTTCTGTTGTCATGATACTCAGAGGCATTCATGCTAGGAGTGCAAGATTTACATTACAATTGTACTGTCACTAAGGCACTGGAGGAATAAGAGCAAGGCAAGGGATAATGAAAGGTATTTTGTGGAAATAGACAGTACATTCGATAAAGGCACAAACCGGCATTGATTTGTTAGCTGATAACATGAGTGACTGGGAGAAGGCTGCATGCTCTCTCTCCAGGGAGCTTCCCCATCATTAAAGAGATCAGTTATCTATAACTCCTCTTTCCCATCTGGAACACCTAATTCGTAATAATAACCAAATTATAGATGATTCACAAGCCATAATGATGCTGAAAGAGTACACCCGACTTCTTACACAACTGAAACTGGGCAGAAATCTAACCCGCTGACTAATGTTCTTGCAGCACTCATTTCTTCATTATTCTTGTTTTTGACCTTTGTTTTCAGAGTGCAGAAAGAAGTTATCAGCCTTGGTTAAAGTGGATGCCACTGGTCTTAAATCAGTATTCCTAACACAGGACTAGCCTGAGCAGTGCAAGTACCTTAAATTGCCTGAGAATAAGTAAATCATGGCTGTTCCCTGGGTAGCAGCCATTGACATGCAGAATGAGGTGGCTGATATTACTCACAATCTGCTGTCAGTGAATGAAATCCATTCCCGTTGATCAAATTGATAGCACTTTCACATAAGGCCTTTTATCTTACAAAAAGGATCAAGCCATTCTGATTGCAGTAAAAGCTTAGCTGGAGCCATGGGGAGATTCAATACAGGTGTATGCATGAATTGGTCATTGGTCACTCAATACAGGTGTATGCATGAATTGGTCATTGGTCACTCAATACAGGTGTATGCATGAATTGGTCATTGGTCACTCTTTCCCAATACGCTGGCACTAAACTGATTTTACAAATGGCTCCTACCTCTAGTTTATTGCCAGATTAGTCAAGTTCTCCATTATCGGTACTTAGTCACACCTCTGCTCATCTAATACTGGATTTCCCAAAAGAGGAGAGTAAGTGGAAAGCCTCCATCTTTGGTCTATGTCACAAATTACATTCTGTTGTCTTCATCCCATTGACAATTCTCCAAAACTAAACAACACTGCTTGTAACCTTGGCCAAAGTGTTCCTTTCCAATCTACTCTCTCCCTTTTCAGCCTTAGTTCAACAAGAAACAGGTCTAGAACATTCTGGAAGCCCAGCAACAAACTGTGGACAGTTAGATCTCATTGATAGCAATATGACAATAACGAAATATTCAAAGTTAGTGAGGATAAACTTTGGCCAGGATATCTGCCAGAAACCTATTCTCCAAACCTGTTTCTTTGATGTAATGGTATGAATATCACATTCTGTTTGAAGTCTAAAGCTATTATGAAGATGGCCAGACTGCTTCTGCATTACTGCAAAATTGGCAAGCTCAGCAAGGAAGATGAAGATCTCGGCATCAACCACACAGAGGAATTTCTCAAATATGATACAGGCTCTGCCAGCCAAGAGTACATAATGTCTACATTTAGTCTAGATTATTTTACAGTACAGTCCAGGTCTTGCAAGGATGAACTAATTGCACCAATCTTCCGAATTTACTGCATCCAATTTGTGTGTGGCTCATCTCCATGAGAACTAGTTGTTAAATGGCTTCTGATATTTAATGCTTGTACTGATTGGTGGTGGTAATTTGGTTATTGTTCATGTGTGAAATACGAGGTCATGACATCAGCAACAAGTGGCAATATGATGCATATAATAGCGAGATAAATATATTACAGGGCAAGTGTGGGCTGACATCAGGACTCACGGTCACACTATCACTGCAGCACTGTGTTTATGCAGCCAGTTAAAGAACTGGTAGAATGGAAATCACACTAAAAATACACCATCCTCGGTTCAAGACTTTTAAAAGCTGTTAGGTTTGTCTTGATCCTGCTGTCAGCCTTGTGAGATTCATGTGTTAAATCAATATATTACATCACAGGCAGGACACAGGGACTTAAGCAGCAACCTGTCCTTTGTGTAAGAAGTGTAGGAAAATAACTGCAGATGCTGGTATAAATCGAAGGTATCACAAAATGCTGGATTAACTCAGCGGGTCAGGCAGCATCTCAGGAGAGAAGGAATGGGTGACGTCTGAAGAAGGGTCTCGACCCGAAACGTCACCCATTCCTTCTCTCCTGAGATGCTGCCTGACCCGCTGAGTTAATCCAGCATTTTGTGATAGCTGTCCTTTGTGTAATGCCACTTGAAGCTTTACTGTGTTACAATATGATTTCAATGCATCATTTCAGATGTTTCACCATTTCAGCTTTGTCCCAAGTGAAGTACACTTTCATATTAGTGTGCATCCTCATTTTTCAGTTTTCAAATGCTTGTCATGTATTTTTACTTGAGCAGTTAAAGGAAACAATTTTTACCTCATTAAATCGGGTTTTTTTTTAATGGAGTCTACTTCCAATTAATTTGAATATATTTCAGTGACTGATTGAACAGTAAGGTTGATAATGATTTCATTTTATCAGCATACATGGCAGCTACTGTTCCGTGGAGTATACATTTTGGTGTTGATCCATTTCAATAAAGAAGTAAGTGATAATGAATTAACCACTAGTGCTGAACAGGGCAATTGTCACCTTGTTAAGTTATTCACTCAGGTGAATGTTATTAATCAATAGCATCAGATTCAGTAAATTAATCTGCTGGATTGTTCATTCTGTTTTTTAAATAAGATTTCCAATAAACAGTAGTGCCTGATTTTTTACGTCTATTTAGTCAAATTAATGTGAAAGTAGAAAAATCATTCCATCAGTTTTGTGGCCAATAAGAAAATCATGTTTCACCACGACTCAGTTACCAGGACAGAAGAGCTCAAATGCAGATGCAGCCATGATTGACAATGACTGAGGAGATCACAACATAGACAAACACGAACAGTGCTTTTTAAATATTCAAAACTATGCCAACACGTTTTAGGTAATAAAGATTCAAGGAGAGGGTAACCTTTGTTTTTTTTCCAAATCATTTGCAATTCTGCAGCACCTTTCATGATCTCAAGTAATTCCAAATCACTTTACAATCAATGAAGTACTTTAGAAGTGTGTAGTCCCTAAGGTCATGTGAGAAACACAGCAAACAATTTGCACACAAACAGCGATATGAAAATTACTAGTTAACCTTTGGTGATATTTGATTGAAGCATAAATACTGGTTTAGGCACCAGGGATAACTCCACTGCTCTTGATAAAGTCACCCTGATATGAATGTTTCTGTCAATAGCTTGTTAGAAATTGATCAGTTCAAGTACTTAATCCCAGCCAGAACTGTCTATAACATTGTTTGATATCTATATACTACACTCTCGTTTGTTTGTTTGTTTGTTCCTGAACTACAGCCAAAACGGTACACGATAACTCAACAATGTTAGGCCCACCTTACTCACCGTCGTCCCTTTGGTGCTAATCGAAGAAGTTTCATTGAAATCAGTGTTATATTTTAAAAGTTATTCACATTTAAAATTAAATCTATCACCTAGGGGGGGAGGGAGGAAGGGAGGGGAGAGGATGAGGGGGCTGAGGGGGATGAAGTGGGGGGGAAGGGGGGAGGGGAGGGTGGTGGGGACAGGGGAGGGGGAGGAGAGGGTGCTACACCAATGCAGGAGAGGTTTGGGCCCAACGAGGATAAGGAGGGTTGAGGGGGATGGAGTGGGGGGGGGGGGAGGCGAAGGGGGAGGGGAAGGAGGGTCGGGAGGAGGGGAAGGGGAGGAGGTGGGAGGGGAAGGTGGGAGGGAAGGAGGGGAGGGGGAGTGGAGAAGGAGAGGGTGCTGCACCAATGCAAGAGAGGTTTGGGCCCAACGAGGATAAGGAGGGTTGAGGGGGATGGAGTGGGGGGGGAGGCGAAGGGGGAGGGGAAGGAGGAGGGGAAGGAGGGTCGGGAGGAGGGGAAGGGGAGGAGGTGGGAGGGAAGGAGGGGAGGGGGAGTGGAGAAGGAGAGGGTGCTGCACCAATGCAAGAGAGGTTTGGGCCCAACGGGTCCACTTGGTCTAGTTGATAATAAAATGGTGCCTGCCTTTGCTCAGCCAGCAGCACTTTCACTTTGGAGTCAGAATATTGAACGGGCAACCCCACTCCAGAGATTGTACTGCTGAAAGACTGTTTTTTTCAGCGATTTTAAACATTTACACTACTTGAAGAACAGGGAGGACCTTCCAGTGTTCCAGTTAAGATTTATCCCTCAACCAATGTGAATGAAACAGATTATCTGGTAATTTATAATCACAGCTAACTGTAGGAACTTACTGCATGCAAATTGGCCACTGTGCTCCCTTCTCTGCAATGATGAATGCAATTCCAAAGCACCTTGTTGGCTGCACAGTGTCAAATGTTGTCATATGAGCTCCATGGTCCATAGTTCGCCATGCTCTCGACATGCCACAGGCACTGGAGGCCCTGCAGCAGCTTGGGGCTCAGACTAACGAGCCGTGGCTGTGTCCCACCCGCAGGCCCGGCTCACCCACCACGGAACCGGGAACCCGCCTGGAGAGGTAAGACGGCCATGTTACTCCAGCATCTTAGGTGAGCAGAGGGACATCGGCTCGCGGGACAACCGAAAAGGAGGCGATGGCTGCAACAGGTCTTTGTGGGCAGCTGCAGCTGGGAACTGTAAAATGGCAACTAAATGGTGTCTTTTGTATATGGGCTCAGCGGGCTTCTGTAGTAACTGGGGGATTGTGCTCATGTACGAGGATAGACTTGCTGAGTTGTATACAAAAAACATTTTTCACTGTACCTTGGTACACATGATCGTAAAGAAACCATTGAACCATTGAGATGTTATCAGAAACAAAAATTATTTTCTCGTGGCATGGGAGAGACTCATAACTATATAAAAAGCAGAAATAAGTCACCTTTAATTTTTGCTGCTTCTCACTTTGAGGGAGGACAGTCTGAAGAGTCACGTTACTCCCCCCTTGAAGAGCCAGTTATAAATTTAGTCAGAATTGCTCCTACATTGCAAGGGTGAGATAAATTGGGGATGCAGAGCAGGACAACATGTTTTGTGCAAGGGCATGCCACATAAAATTCAAGTGAATATGAGACTTTTGACACCTGAGCAGTCTTTGCAGAATGAGCACACACAACGGCCTTTCCTACTGCAATGTAACTGGGGGAAATGAGATTGACTCGAGGTCACGGATTGCACATTGTTGTTCAGAAAGAGGTAGCATTAGACATTGGCTGAATGTGCATTGGGATCTCAAGGTTTGGGTCAGGATTACACAGAAATTATGCTTGGCTTCAGAGTGGAGGTGTCAGTGTCTTGATCTTATAGAGCTGCGAGAAGGTCATAAGTGATAGGAACAGAATTAGGCCATTCGGCCCATCAAGTCTACCCCGCTATTCAATCATGGCTGATCTGTCTCTCCACCCTCACCCCATTCTCCTGCCTTCTCCCCATAACCCCTGATTTCCAAGGTCAAGATGTCAAGTCAAGTCAAGTCAATTTTATTTGTATAGCACATTTAAAAACAACCCACGTTGACCAAAGTGCTGCACATCTGATTAGGAAAAAAAAAAAGAAACATGTGGTGGTAATGAGGTGAGACAGAGGATTGCTGTCAGATCAAGGTATGTTTGTTGGTAGAGGATGAGTGTCTGATCAGAATCTAAGGTGATGGGTATAGTTTTAACTTAGAGAACATCTTCTTGCAGCTGGCTGAAAGCACCAGAACATGGTCAAGGAGATCACTTTTAATTCATGCAAAAGCAGACCACATTATTCTAAATTTTTCTAAAAGAAATGATTGACACTGGTTTTCCGATAAAATGTTACCATGTACTGCGCTTAAACATTGCATTGCGTGGTTGAATTTCCAGGTCTTTATCTTTTCACTAACAACGTCAGCTCAAAGGTTAATTTAACACTGACATGTTTGTGGATCACCTTGGAGATTAGAAATTGCAATAAGATCTATTTTAATTGTATCAAAGCAGCTTAATTAGTGTCCTCATGAGAGCTTTGTGTACACGATTCTCACATCTTAATCTATAATGAAAACCATTATTCTCTTACCCTATGCTGATCTGGTAATAGTAACTGCTGGATTCTTCAATTACAAATCATTATAAAACTACTGTGTTTGTCTTTTTAAAGCTTTTAATATGTATTATGCTCAGTTGGGGAAAAAATATTATGGATGACATAGAAGGTGGGAATTATCCAAAATATACACAAGCAGAAAATATCAAATTAATCAACCATTATTGTGCAAATGTCCATTTTTGCCTTCATTTGACATTGCACTAAAGGTGCCACAATTATGGTAGAATTAAATGATTATTTTAGGTTTAAGTAGAGCTTTGTCAATAAATTGATAAGATGCTACAAGGGATCCACAAAACATGAGTTATAGATACAAAAAAATAATATAAACCTCTGAAGATTCCCTTTATTCTAATGTGTGAGAAGGAACTGCAGATGTTGGCGAAAAGCCATCCATTCCTTCTGTCCAGAGATGCTGCCTGTCACACTGAGTTACTCCAGCTTTTTGTGTCTATCTTCCCTTTATTCTAAGGTTTACAGGCAGAGCAATATTACAATCATCAAAACATCAACATACTGAAAGAACCTGAATGGCGGTGCTGGCTCGAAGGGCTGAATGGCCTACTCCTGCACCTATTGTCTATTGTCTATTGTCTATTAAAATGTCTTAAATGTACTTTTTTGCCGTTTTAATCAAATGCCTAATTTGAAGCTTGCACACTATGGTCAAAAAATCTTCAGGCTAAAAAGTAGTGTAAACTGGTTACTGTTGGGAGGGCCAGACGAGCAGTGTGCTCCGACAATCAAAATCAACAAAGTCTTATGTGGTTGAATCAGTTACTTAAGTAACTATCTCCATCATTGACTAAGTCAGAATCAGGTAAGCCAGGAATGGGTTTGAGAGAAAAAAACAAAGTGTTGGAGGTACCCAATGAGTCAGGCAATGGAGCAGAGGAGGAAATGGACAGGTGACATTTCAGACCGGAACCATTCTTCAGACTGAATGGCATATGGTGAATTGTAGCAGGTTGAAGAAAGATCCTGACTCAAAATGTCATCTGCCCATTCCCTCAATAAACGCTGCCTTACACATTGAGTTCCACCAGCACTTTACACAAGATTCCAGCATCTGTAGCTATTCCTGTCTCCATGCATTTAAAATAGATGGAGAGTGAGGAGAGTTGGACCTGAAGCTGGAGAGAGGGGGACAGTTTCAAAGGCATCAAAGGAAGAGAAAGTAGTGAATGGAAGGAATATTGAGAGAAGGGACATTGTGAAAAACATATCAATGAAATGGAGTTAAAGGGTGAGGACATCACAAGTCAAACAGGTGATTAAATTATGAGGGTATCAGATTATCAATTATGACGTTGGCAGCAGGTATTGATTTGGTGTGAACAGCTGACAAAATAGGACCTATTGATATAAAGCTTCACTTGCCTTGGAAAACAAATACAACGGCATTTCTCCCTCCCATTACAGACATCTGCTTTTTCCTATTTAAATTCAATTAAAAACCTACCACTGTTAATATTTATAAAAAGAGCAGAAACAGAGTTCAGAGTATTTGTGAAGCTGACATTATTTTTTGATAACATGCAATTTTTCAGTCTTCCCAAAGTGCTAAAAAATGAATATTTTCTACTGTGCATGCAAATACATTTGCAGAACTCCCTGAAGGTTCATTTGGTTAAAAGTTGAATCGATGAGTGCTGTAGACAAGGAATATTTCTAGATCATTAGGAGCCTCCAACTGGTTCCACTGATTTTAGTGATGATGGCATGAATGCCCCTGAGCTATTGAACAGAAAACAACTGTCGTGCCCACTCATTACCATCCTGTTGCTTGCAGAGAACAGATAACAAGTAAGGACAGCCTTTCTCCTATCGTCAGGTAGCTGCACTTCACCGCAGGAGTCTGGTTCAAATATGGGTCTCAGAAGTGATTCATTATGGGGCAGTGACGCTGTGCTGCATGGGACTGGCATTTCTGGTCAATGTGCTAACTTGGCTTGCAGATTGATGGAAGTCAGTCCCATTCAGGCCAGTGTGCAGTGCAAAAAAGGGGAAGGATGAGGACCCACAAACCTGTCTGTGTCGACAGGACAATGATGGAGAGAGTCAAAAGCTTCAAATTCCTGGGTGTGCATATTTCTGAGCATCTTTCCTGGACCCAGCACACTGAGGCAATTATAAAGAAAGCCCATCAACCCTCTACTACCTGAGAAGATTACGGAGATTTGGGATGTCAGAGAGGATTCTCTTGAACTTCTACAGGTGTACATTAGAGAGCATATTGCCTGGTTGCATTACAGCCTAGTTCGGCAACTTGAACGCCCAGGAGCGAAGAAGACTGCAAAATGTTGTGAACACTGCACAGTCCATCATGGGTCACTGGCTCAAAAGGGCAGCCAGCATCATCAGAGACCCACACCACCCTGGCCACACACTCACTGACCCACACCACCCTGGCCACACTCTCACTGACCCACACCACCCTGGCCACACACTCACTGACCCACACCACCCTGGCCACACACTCACTGACCCACACCACCCTGGCCACACTCTCACTGACCCACACCACCCTGGCCACACACTCACTGACCCACACCACCCTGGCCACACACTCACTGACCCACACCACCCTGGCCACACACTCATTTCACCCCTGCCATTGGGAAGAAGGCACAGGAGCCTGAAAACTGTAACGTCCAGGTTCATGAACAGCTTCTTCCCTACAGTGATTAGGCTATTAAACACTACAACCTCCAAATAAGCTCTGAACTACATAGACTATTATTGTTATTGTTGCACTATTATTGTTTTTTTTTTTTTTATGTGTACGTATGTGTGCATGTTTACATATATATAGACAGATATAGACATATATATTTATATATTTATATATATATATGTATTTGTGGGTATGTGTACATATACACACTGATTTTTTTTCCTCGTTTATTATATTGTTTACAGTGTATTATTCTGTTGTGCTGCTGCAAATAAGAATTTCATTGTTCTATCTCAGACATATGACAATAAAACACTCTTGACTATGCTTTTCACTGTACAGTTGACAATAAATTAAACTTCGAGCCAGCACCGCCATTCAATGTGATCATGGCGGATCATTCACAATCAGTACCCCGTTCCTGCCTTCTCCCCATACCCCCTGACTCCGCTGTCCTTAAGAGCTCTATCTAGCCCTCCCTTGAAAGCATCCAGCGAATTGGCCTCCACTGCCTTCTGAGGCAGAGAATTCCACAGATTTACAACTTTCTGACTGAAAAGGTTTTTCCTCATCTCAGTTCTAAATGGCCTACCCCTTATTCTTAAACTGTGGCCCCTGGTTCCGGACTCCCCCAATATTGGGAACATGTTTCCTGCCTCTAACGTGTCCAATCCCTTAATAACCTTATATGTTTTAATAAGATCCCCTCTCATCCTTCTAAATTCCATTGTATACAAGCCTAGTTGCTCCAGTCTTTCAACATATGACAGTCCTGCCATTCCAGGAATTAACCTAGTAAACCTATGCTGCACGCCCTCAATAGCAAGAATATCCTTCCTCAAATTTGGAGACCAAAAATGCACACAGTACTCCAGGTGCGGTCTCACTAGTACAACTACAGAATGAATGAATGAATGAATGAATGAATAAGTTTATTGGCCAAGTATGCATATACAAGGAATGTGCCTTGGTGCTCCGCTCACAAATGACAACACAAACATACAGTTAAAATTAAGAATAAAGCCTAACCACATCAAAACAATAAGGATATTGTTACAACGGTCTAAACATGTGGATGACAATAAACCAGAGCAAAAAAGAGACTACAGGCTTTGGTTATTGAGTAGAACTATCACTCGTGGAAAAGCTGTTTTTATGTCTGGCTGTGGCTGCTTTGACAGTCCGGAGTCGCCTTCCAGAGGGAAGTGCTTCAAAGAGTTTGTGGCCAGGGTGAGAGGGGTCAGAATGATCTTGCCCGCTCGCTTCCTGGCCCTTGCAGTGTACAGTTCGTCAATGGGGGGAAGGTTGCAGCCAACAACCTTCTCAGCTGTGCGAACGATCCGTTGCAGCCTCCGGATGTCGTGCTTGGTGGCTGAGCCAAACCAGACCATGATGGAGAAGGTGAGGACGATAGCAATGATAGCAGTATAGAATTGGACCATCATTGCCTGTGGCAGATTGTGTTTCCTCAGTTGCCGCAGGAAGTACATCCTCTGTTGGGCCTTTTTAACTGTGGAGCCGATGGTGGCCCCCCATTTAAGGTCCCTGGAGATGATGGTTCCAAGGAACTTAAATGACTCCACAGATGTGACTGTGGTGTTGTTGATGGTGAGTGGGGGGAAGGGAGGGAGATCTCTTCGAAAGTCTACAATTAGTAGATACTGGGTAAATGTATGTAAATGTCTAAATGAATGCCTGTATCGAATGTAACCTCCGGAAATGTCGGATGGGCTTGTTAAAAAAATTATGTTTTGTGAATGATATTTATTATTTGAATAAAGATCCCCTCTCATCCTTCTAAATTCTAGCCCAGTCGCTCCAGTTTTTCAACATACGACAGTCCCGCCATTCCGGGAATTAACCTAGTGAACCTAAGCTGCACTCCCTCAATAGCAAGAATGTCCTTCCTCAAATTTGGAGCCCAAAACTGCACACAGTACTCCAGGTGTGGTCTCACTAGGGCCCTGTACAACCGCATTCAAGAGAGAGCTAGATAGAGCTCTTAAGGATAGCGGAGTCAGGGGCTATGGGGAGAAAGCAGGAACGGGGTACTGATTGAGAATGATCAGCCATGATCACATTGAATGGCGGTGCTGGCTCGAAGGGCCGAAAAGCACCTATTGTCTATTGTCTATTGTCTAGAAGGACCTATTTGCTCCTATACTCAACTCCTCTTGTCATAAAGGCCAACATGCCATTAGCTTTTTTCACTGCCTGCTGTACTGCATGCTAACTTTAAGTGACTGATAAACAAGGACACCCAGATCTCTTTGTACTTCCCCATTTCCTAACTTGACACCATTCAGATAATAATGTGTCTTCCTGTTCTTACCACCAAAATGGATAACCTCACATTTATCCACATTAAACTGCATCTGCCATGCATCTGCCCAGTCACACAACCTGTCCAAGTCACCCTGCATCCTCATAGCATCTTCCTCACAGTTCACACTACCACCCAGCTTTATATCATCTGCAAATTTGCTAATGGTACTTTTAATCTCTTCATCTAAGTCATTAATGTATATTGTAAATAGCTGCGTTCCCACCACCGAGCCTTGCGGTACCCCACTAGTCACTGCCTGCCATTCTGAAAGGGACCCGTTAATCCCTACTCTTTGTTTCCTGTCTGCCAACCATGTCAGCACCCTACCCCCAATACCATGTGCTCTAATCTTGCCCACTAATCTCCTATGTGGGACCTTATCAAAAGCTTTCTGAAAGTCCAGGTACACTACATCCACTGACTCTCCCTTGTCCATTTTCCGAGTTACATCCTCAAAAAATTCCAGAAGATTAGTCAAGCATGATTTCCCCTTCGTAAATCCATGCTGACTCGGAACGATCCTGTTACTGCTATCCAAATGTTCTGCAATTTCTTCTTGTATAATTGACTCCAGCATCTTCCCCACCACTGATATCAGGCTATCTGGTCTATAATTTCCCGTTTTCTCTCTCCCTCCTTTCTTAAAAAGTGGGATAACATTAGCTACCCTCCAATCCACAAGAACTGATCCTGAATCTATAGAACATTGGAAAATGATCACCAATGCGTCCACGATTTCTAGAGCCACTTCCTTAAGTACCCTGGGATGCAGACCATCAGCCCTGAGGATTTATCAGCCTTCAGTCCCATCAGTCTACCTAACACAATTTCCTGCCTAATATGAATTTCCTTCAGTTCCTCCGTCACCCTAGGACCTCTGTCCACTAGTACATTTGGGAGATTGTTGGTGTCTTCCTTAATGAAGGCAGATCCAAAGTACCTGTTCAACTCGTCTGCCATTTCCTTGTTCCCCATAATAAATTCATCTGCTTCTGTTTTCAAGGGACCCACATTTGGCTTAAGTATTTTTTTCCGCTTCACGTACCTAAAGAAGCTTTTACTATCCTCCTTTATATTCTTACCTTCGTACCTCATCTTTTCTCCCCGTATTGCCTTTTTAGTTATCTTCTGTTGCTCTTTAAAAGAGTCCCAATCCTCTGGCTTCCCGCTCATCTTTGCTATGTTATACTTCTCCTTTATTTTTATACTGTCCTTGACTTCCCTTGTCAGCCACAGTTGCCTCTTACTCCCCTTAGAATCTTTCTTCCTCTTTGGAATGAACTGATCCTGCACCTTCTGTATTATTCCCAGAAATACCTGCCATTGTTGTTCCACCGTCTTCCCTGCTAGGGTATCTTTCCAGTCAACTCTGGCCAGCTCCTCTCTCATGCCTCCATAGTCCCCCTTGCTCAACTGCAATACTGACACATCCGATTTTCCCTTCTCCCTCTCAAATTGTAGATTGAAACTTATCATATTATGATCACCACCTCCTAATGGCTCTTTTACCTTGAGTTCCCTTATCAAATCTGGTTCATTACACAACACTAAATCCAGAATTGCCTTCTCCCTGGTAGGCCCCAGTACAAGCTGCTCTAAGAATCCATCTCGGAGGCACTCCACAAACTCCCTTTCTTGGGGTCCATTACCAAGCAGATTTTCCCAGTCTATCTGCATGTTGAAATCTCCCATAACCATTGTAGCATTACCTTTGCGACATGCCAATTTTACATGTTGATTCAACTTGCACCCTATATCCAGGCTACTGTTTGGGAGCCTGTAGATAACTCCCATTAGGGTCTTTTTACCCTTACAATTCCTCAGTTCTGTCCATACTGATTCTACA
This sequence comes from Rhinoraja longicauda, assembly GCF_053455715.1. Classification (NCBI taxonomy): domain Eukaryota; kingdom Metazoa; phylum Chordata; class Chondrichthyes; order Rajiformes; family Arhynchobatidae; genus Rhinoraja; species Rhinoraja longicauda. The sequence continues at coordinate 51,285,262 of NC_135965.1, forward strand.
TCTCCTGATTCTATGTCACCCATTGCAAGGGACTGAATATCATTCCAGATTGAAGACCACTGGGAGGGTGAGTGAGGGGAAGAGAGTGAGAACACAGATAAAAGAATATAGGAGTTGTAAAATGAAGAGCGTGATGATGTGCCAGCCTGGGCATGCCCTCTAGTTAAAGCGAAAAATTGCAAGCTGAGCCAATATCACAGCTGTAACTGACAAAAGCAGAAATCCAATTACCTTAAGTTGTAGAATTCATTATTAGATCTAGAAAGCAGCACTGTGCCTAGAAGGAAGATGAGGTGCTGCTCCTTTAAGCCCCTGTACCAGCTCGGCGATTTTTTAGGCGACTACAGGCTGTTGCCACACAGTTGTCGGGGTGTCGCGGGCATGGCGTGAGTAGTCTCCAAAGAGTCGTAGCGTTTTTCTGGTCGCCGCTGATGTTTGGGAAGGCTTTAAATTTTTCGGCGACTGTTGACTGTTGGGGAAGTCCGTAACCAGGGGTCACAGCTTAAGGATAAGGGGGAAGTCTTTTAGGACCGAGATGAGAAAACATTTCTTCACACAGAGAGTGGTGAGTCTGTGGAATTCTCTGCCACAGAAGGTAGTTGAGGCCAGTTCATTGGCTATATTTAAGAGGGAGTTAGATGTGGCCCTTGTGGCTAAAGGGATCAGGGGGTATGGAGAGAAGGCAGGTACAGGTTACTGAGTTGGATGATCAGCCATGATCATATTGAATGGCGGTGCAGGCTCGAAGGGCCGAATGGCCTCCTCCTGCACCTATTTTCTATGTTTCTATGTTTCTATGTAGCTTGACGTCTCCTGCCGTGGGCGCTATCGTTGGTTGTTGCCAGGTTGTCTCCAGGTTGTCACCGGTGCTGACTTCAGTGAATTCCAAGTGTGGACTTGATCTGATCATCCATCAGTGTAATGTGTCCATAAATTATGTTAGGTTTTGTATGTTTATGCACTTGTATACTGTTTAAAGTTTGAATTTTAATGTTTGAAGTTTATTGAAATTTATTACAATATTTTTGTATGCGCTGATGTACGTTCTTATCAACCTCTTAAAAATATTTGTTTGAATATCAATAAAGGAAATTCTTGACATTTTGACGGAAAATTGATGTATGAAGTGATTGTATTTCAGAGTAGTTTCTCATGGCATCACTTTCAAATAGTCATGATGCAGAATGATTGGAAACCCTACCATACACCCCCTTTTATAGGGAAAGTGGGTGAAACGTGAATTGTCTTCAGTTGTCTTCAGTCTTCAGGGTCATAGCTTGTCGTAGCTTGTCACGGGTGGACGTAGGTTGACTTCGGGTATCGCCTCCTTTGGTGGTAGGTTGTCGTAGGTGTGGTCATAGGTTGTCGTAGGTGCGGTCGTAGGTGGACATTCTACTTGCACCGATTGGGTCTCTGGTTTTCGGTAGCTTGCCGTAGCTTGACATCGACTAGGTGATAGGTTGTTGTAGCATGTCGTAGACATTGTCGTAGGGGGGTCCACTCACTGGTTTTTCGGCGACCTGCTACGACTATGACAGTCGCCGGCAGTCGCTTTAAAAAACGCCTAACTGGGACAGGGCCTTAGATTGCAACAGCCACCATTGGAACAGTGCAGGAGGCTATTTGGTACTGGACCAGGTAACTATGTTTATAGCCTACTATTGTAGACATCCCAGTTTTGCCCTACCACAGATATCCTCCATCTCCCAACCTCAATGCAACTTAACATTCTTCTTTCTCTCCTTCCCAGTTCTGAAAAAGAGTTCTCCAACTGAAACGTTAACTCTGTTTCTCTTCCCACAAATGCAGCCTGATCTGCGGCATCTTTACAGCATTCTCTGTTTTTATTTCAGATTTCCAGAATCTGCAGTTCTGTTGATTTATTCTGACAGGGTTGCTGGCACAGTTCTGTTGATGGAACAAGCCAGAGGAATGTTCCCCTGCATGTAACAAATCATTAGTTTGAAATGTTTTCAACGTACCACAACCACTGTTGCTCTCCAGTTTCAACGTGATAATGCTCTCTATTTTCCTTTGACGTTTAAAAGTCTGCTTTCTAAAGTCAAAGTACCTTGTATATAGTGCTGTTTTTGCACAAACCTGAATGATGCAAGAATCCCATTAAAAAACACAAATGGCAGCCAAACTATCCATCACTGTCAGCTGGGATAACTTATTTTGGCAAGGCATTCTACATTGCACAATAAAATATGCACAGCTAAAATTCATGTTGATGGCCCCAACCAATAAAGCATTGTGGCACCTGTTTATTAATGCCATAAGTATATTTGAAATATCATATATTTGAAATAACTATATAGTCATATATAGTTCTCAATTTTGCACATTGTTGAAAATTAATCTCAACCTCTACATTAAAAAAATAGTCTGGCAACAAGCTTTAGAATTCTTGCTTAGTTTAGAAAATAATTCTTGTTTAGAAAATAATGAACATTGATTTAGTTTCAGTGCTGGAGTGCCAGATATTGAACAATATAATTATTTTTATTCCATAAAACAAATGATTCTATCTTGTTGAATTAAATCTCCCAAAGCTGTTTCCAATAAAAAAGTAACCTGCATTTACATTATACTTTTCTCAATCTCAAAGTAAAAATCTTCAAAAGTTGAAGTCATGTTGAGAGAATGGTTAGCAAACCATATGAAATTCCGGGATTTATTAATAGTGGCACGGAGTACAAAAGCAGTGAAGTTATAAAATATAAGCAAATTCACAGCCAAACTTTAGGATGTATGTGAAGGTCCCAGAGAGGCTACTGAAAGGTTTTACTTGAGAGACTCCGAGGATTAGTTTGAAGAAGCAAAGGTTGACAGAAGAACTGATAGAGGTATTTGATTCTCCAATCTAATGAAGCTGAAATCCTTCATCCTATGTAGTAAATAGGGGAAAACTGTTTCCATTAATATACAATGATTAGTTTAGATTAAGTAAATTGGGGTACTTGTTTCCATTAATATACTGCCGAGGATTAATAGATACAATTTTCAAACTTGGGGAAACTTGGGGAAAGGACGTGAGAATAAACTTTTTATGCAGCAAGTGGTTGTGATCTGGAACTCAGTGCCTGGGGAGGTGGAATGATGGAAATAGAGTTTATCAGGGTTTTCAAAAGAGAATTGGATCAGCACTTGAAAGAGAATAACTTGCAGCACGCTGGGGAAAGATTGGTGGACTACAACTGACCAGATTGTTTTGATATGAACCAGCATAGAGTTGATAGACAAAATAGCCTCCTTCTGCAAGAGTTCTATGATTCTGATTCTATAAACCAAAGAACTTTACAGCCAAAACAGAATATCTGAATTATGGTTGGTGTTGCAATGTAGGAAGTAACCAGAAAAATGGACACATTGTGATCTCATAAATACCGGTGAAATACCTTATGGAATTACCAGTGTGCTTAAAAAGATAAATATTGGACAGAATGGAGACAGATGCGTGTTCTTCTTCAATGGTGCCATAAAATCTTTTACGCCTGTTTGGGAGAAGATACAAGATTTCACCTGAAAGACAGTGACCTCGAAATATGATTGCACAACAGCTTATATCAACACGACAAAAATCAGTTTCCACACCATTGATCAATTTTGTCTACATTTCTTGCCAGTTGTTAATAAGATGTGAACATTTTGCTCCAATAATTTTGTGCACCTTAATACTATCTTCTGAAATCCAACTTGCTCAAATAAAGCCAAAACTAGTGTAATCCCCAAATCCATCCACAGAGCGATTTTCCACCATGTTATTTGAATCACAGTTGTTCATTCACAAATAAAAACACAGCTTTTAACAATGCCGTTGGTTCCAAACTGACTATTCTTTAATTTCAGAATCATCACGCTTGCAGTCATGGCAGACTGCAGCTCACTTTCTGAAAACAAAATTTGAGGAGACTGACTCAATTGGAATCCCAGTCACTGGGGTGGAGCACGTTCCCTCTCAATATTTAATGTCTGGAAAAGCCAGAAGACAGAGGTCGCAAGTTCATCAGATTGGAAATGTACAAAACAAAACTGGAGAAGGAAATCTAAAACCTGCTCACCCTATCATTAAATCTTAGATTTCAAGAAGCAGCTCTGAAAGGATCATACTGCAATACAACTAGCATCCTTACAGCTTGTAAAGTGTTAGCAAGGATTGAGTGCATGTCAGAATGATGAGATGGGGGTGGAAGAGTCCTGCTGGCGGGAGGCTGGAATGAAGGGGTGGGGGGTAGAATGTGAGGGGAGATAAACTGTACAGCCTTCTGATGAATAATGTGTGCACAAGGCAGTCTTCTTGTACAAAGGGCAGGTGGAAGACAGGCAGACAGGTATCTGCGTGATGACATGCACTTTTAGAAAGCTGCCTGCATAGCAAAATGCTCTTTTTATGTGAATACAAAGGCTGTATTCACCAAAATGAAACGTTTCCCACGTTACGTGAAGAGCAATTGACTTTTGCAATGCAGCAGTGAGTTGCACATATTCACATATCAACACAGACAGGCTACAAGAATCCTGAGAGTAAGGGTAAGTGTGCAAGCTTGTATTTGTGGTTTCCAGAAGTCACAAATAACTTCAAGTAGCCTTACTTGAACACAATAAACACAAGTGCTTGCATTATTCTCTTCCTTCATTTGCGGAATACCCCAGTATTTACATAAATGTATTGGCTTACACTGGAATGTAATCATGTTTTGGTACAGGATATAAATAATCTTCTGGCTGCCTGTACAGCTGAAAGAAACACATTTTTGACACATAGGTTTGCAGAGTTACATCAAGTCAAGTGGAAAGAATACCTCTTTAACATCACTGCAAGTGGCATTAATAAGTGAAAATGGCTGGTTAATGATCAAAAGTGCCTAGGAGTACTGAGATTTGAGTCCTGATGCTTATTCTATGTGGCAGAAGATTGTTAATTATGAACTTCAATTGTTGTATAAGTCATCTGTGAACCATGAGGGTAAATGTGACTTCTCAGTGTACTTAACAAATCAGTGATCTTTGAAAGAAATGAAGATGCAAAGGGAGCAGGCACTCATAATCTCGGGTCCTGTCTCACTTCAATTTCCGGGAGATTTCCCAAGACAAAGCATGAATGTTATGCCTGTAACAGGCATAAATGCAGCACAATTGCAGATGATACTTAAAGGAAAATATGTTGCTGAAATCACACCAATTTGTACCTTCTACTTTTAATGCATGAACAGCAGAAAACAATTTACCTAAACCTCTGCAAGCTCTTATACCATGACACCCGAGATTGTATGAAAATGAATGAAAGTCCAGTAGATTGTATTTCCACTAGCAATCTGAAAGTGATCGGGACTAAAACATTCAGGGCGGCACGGTGGCGCAGTGGTAGAGTTGCTGCCTTACAGCGAATGCAGCGCCGGAGACTCAGGTTCGATCCTGACTACGGGCGCCGTCTGTACGGAGTTTGTACGTTCTCCCCGTGACCTGCGTGGGTTTTCTCTGAGATCTTCGGTTTCCTCCCACACTCCAAAGACATACAGGTATGTAGGTTAATTGACTGGGTAAATGTAAAAAATGTCCCTAGTGTGTGTAGGATAGTGTTAATGTGCGAGGATCGCTGGGCGGCGTGGACTCGGTGGGCCGAAGGGCCTGTTTCCGCGCTGTATCTCTAAATCTAAATCTAAAAATTCCATTGTTAAATCCAATCAAGTGGGAGGGAGAATTTCCAAGACCACAGAAATAGCCAGCTGAGAAACATACAGATTTCCTACTGAAAATGTTTTAAATACTAACTGAGGAAAATATTCCCCTTGCGTTAATGCTTGTTAAACTGAAAAATTCTACTTAAATCATTAATAATTCTCCAGTGCCATATAAATGATGTTTCAGCTATTGTGACATGCAATCAAGATGTAGATTACTTGGGGAATCTTGTTTCCCCTCACCTTGCAATTCTTTGCACTAAAATGTAACTCAGTACAACAGTCTTGTAACACCATCAACAAGCACATTAATTGGAAATTCCTACTTGAAATCTCAGTAATAACCTCCTCATCAAAATTTCCAGCAATGATCAACTTCTTCTGGAGTTTACTTTATATAATGTGAAACTTACTCACTTAAGACAAAAAGCACAACCTAAACTGCAGGATGAACTTCAAAAATTGTGGACGAATTGCAAAGCAGTAACAATGAGTTATTTTTAGCAATAATTCACAAAAGTCAATCAACATCTTCAGTTCTCAGTGGCGAGGTGTACTATTGAAAATTATTTTATTCCTGATAGAAATGGTGCTTGTGACTCCTATTGAAACTAGCTGCCGGTCTTCTTAGTTGTCAACCATCATTCTTCAGCAAGGGCCATGGATATGGAGCAGAATTTGGCACTGATACTTCCTCCCCAACATGAGCTAAATGTCCCCTGATACCATCCAAACCCAACTGCCCTCACTGCATTTCAGAGCCTGAATAACCAAAGCCTCTGTTAACAGTCCCATGTGGCCACCATTTCACCTATTCTCTGACAGAAGCCCACACATGTCAATCTCTTTCATCTTTCCTTTTTTATCTTCGTGGAGTGTAAAAAGGGAGAGAGAGAGAGAGAAAAAACCGAGTCTGTCAGTGTGAGGGAATGAATGGGCTAACATTTGGCACTAACAACCTCGGTTATAGATTTGTGATGAACACCTAATGCTGCAGAATCACAATTTTTGTAATATCACAATTTAGGTAAGGCTTTACTGAGCACAATTCTGACTATAGCTTTATGCAATACAGGAGGATTTTAATACTATTCATATGCCATTCAAATTGCACTCTGTACAAATCAACAACAAAGAAAGAACTCTACCTTTGGGAGTTAGGTTGCAATGATTTTTCCCTGGACAACTATAGTTGAATGCTTTTAATTACTTTAAATCATTCATCCTTCAAAGATTACAACATATGTTTGGAATTACTTTCCTTCAATGCCTTGAGCAATGATTTATCAATATTTCTCAAGCATTATCACTTGTCTGGGCCTGGAGGCCATGGAACTTGTGATCATTACGAGAATGTTATATTAACATGTTAAACAATTCATTGACCTCCACATACCTACTTCAATCACTATAGTGAAAAATACCAAGGAAGTGCTTTCAACAGCTTTCAATTGATTATAGTAGGGTTTGCTGCTGTGAAATACCTTTCAAAAATTATTTGAGACAACAATAGAAAATCTATATCCTAATCGCTTAGCTTAATTCTGCTTTAAAATTCTAAATCCAAAATACAACTAAAAAGTTGTTTTATAAGTGTTCAATAAAACCTAATGCTGGAAATACAAAATAAATTATGAAGTATCAGAGAAGGATGTATCATCATTTTAGGGTGAAGCTTTTTAGCTAATTTTAACTACAAAGGTGAAATTAAAAATAAAGTTTCAATCTGTCTTCTTCCTATTCTAATGGGCCTGCTTTCAGGTGACAGATCTGTCAATTATCTTATTTAAGGAGCCTGCATGTCTCTATTTAACAATGTTATCCTTAACCAAAGGTTGGGACCCCAGCCAAAAAAAGGGAATGTGCATGAGTTCAGTCGGCATAAAGCACAACCTGTGGGCCAAGAGAAAGATTATTTCCCTGTAGGTCCAACAAGATTATTGACATTGCTCCTTCACAGAAGTCTCTGGTTCGCACATCACTGTAATCTTTGATCCCCACCCCAAACCTCCAACTAACGCCTAGTTCAGTATGCAGGTTCTGCACCACTGAAGCCCATGAATGGATCTGCAATTATAAATTCTGATTCAGACAACGGCCTAGAAATTATAGTGCAGTAACAGTGGCATTGCACAAAGGCGGGGTGGGGGAGTGTGGGTTGGCGGTGACAGCAATAGATTCATTTGAGGTCAATAGGGCCAATGCATCATGTGCAATAAAACAGACCTTGAATATCAAGCACCATTTACAGTAACCCTGCACCTCATAGATAAATGGGGCTTGGAACTCATCATTCAAAATGAGTGGAATGTATAGATAGGCATCAAAGGAAGATGGGCCAAAATGACCCATTACTGTGCTGTATAATTCGATATAGACAATAGGTACAGGAGGAGGCCATTCGGCCCATTGAGCCAGCACCGCCATTCAATGCGATCATGGCTGATCATTCTCAATCAGTACCCCGTTCCTGCCTTCTCCCCATACACCCTGACTCCGCTATCCTTTAGAGCTCTATCTAGCTCTCTCTTGAATGCATTCAGAGAATTGGCCTCCACTGCCTTCTGAGGCAGAGAATTCCACAGATTCACAACTCTCTGACTGAAAAGGTTTTTTCTCATCTCAGTTCTAAATGGCCTACCCCTTATTCTTAAACTGTGGCCCCTTGTTCTGGACTCCCCCAACATTGGGAACATGTTTTCTGCCTCTAACGTGTCCAACGTATATCTCTGAAAATGTTGAAGAAGAAACAGAGTTCTCGACTTCCTGGTAGCAGTCAAGGTGAGGTCTCAACACCATCCATGCAGGGCTCAGCCTTCCAGTTCAATTCTGCTTCAGTGTGCAAGGTCTATGAGATCCATGAATGTATTTTGTATAGCCCATATTGAAATATGGGTAGCTGAGGGAAGGGGTTATGAGGAGGTCTTGTGGAAGGTGGGGGCACATCTGCTCCTCCTGGCTCGACAAGAATTTTTTTAGCACCTGTTTAAAAGTGCCAAAGGAGTAGATTGGGAGCCAGGTCCATTCACACAGGTCCTTACGCTTCAAATCTGTGCTCCTGGATCTAAGTAAAATGTTCATTCCCATTTCTGTATGCAAAGGACCTTTTCACAGATGTCTGAAAAATGGCTCAAATAAATACTTTGGCCAAAAGATACATGTCCTCCTCACTGACACTCATTGCACTCATTTTGCGCTACAATATGAATGCAAACAGGTTTAAATTCTCCCCCTTGCAGTGTAGAATTCAAATGATCAATTACTTGAATGGTTCAACTTCAGAGACTGATTGCTGTTCTTTTCACAGCTATTCACAATACAACTACACCAGCACAGTTTATCCAGTAAGTAAGATGGCAGACAAAATGAAATAACACTACCTTCAGAGTGGATAGGATTTCAGATCACCATTGTGAATTTTCTACAATCTCCTATGATAAGGAAAAGTTACTGGGAAAAGCTCAAAATGTTTATGCTTTCATGGCATGCCAAACTCAGCTCTGTGAGTAACAGTCACAATTCAGGTCAGCAGTCTGGTTTTGAATCAGGCTCCACTCTGAAATGCACCAGCATGTAAAATATATCTCAATACAATTCTTCTCCTTAGGCAGTCCCTTGGGATTAAAGATGACTTATTCCATTTCTGTTTTTGAGCATTCTACAGTGGCTAATGAGGCCAATGTAGGAACCACAGACTCTTCTACAGATGGGTCAGGTGTCAACTGACGGTGAGGATGGGTGGGCAATTTATCAGGGGGTCAGCTGTTTCACCAGGTTCCCCACGCAAGGTGTCATAGTTCTCAATAATGTCTTAAAAGCTCCTCTTCCACTTTGAGTGATTCCCAAGTGTCAGTGGGGTTTAAACCTTTTTTGAACCTTTCATTCTTTCCACCAGGTAATCTCTTCCCAGGACAGCATCCAAAAGAGAATGGTGTTTCGTGAGTCTGCTGTCAAGCTTGCAAACAATGCGACTTAAACAGCATGGCCAACCAAATAAAACACAAAGTGCTGGAGTAACTCAGCAGGTTAGGCAGGATTTCTGGAGGACACGGCTAGGTGACGTTTCGGGTCGGGACCTTCTTCTGGCTGGGGCAGAATTATTCAGCAAGTGTGGACATAGGTGAGAGGGGTTTTGGATAAGCAGATAGTTGAACACATGCCAGAGAAGAGAAGTCTAAAGGTGTGAGTTAAGGATATTGGTTTGTTTAGCTATTGGCTTGGTTATCCTTCTAGTAAATTAGAAGCATTTTCAGACATCCCATTTCTCCAATGCCTTGCAGCATCTGGTGCAAGTAATTCAGAGCTCACACGTATATATGAGGGCAGAGAGCTGGGCTTCCTACAGCAGACATTTCAAGGCACTGAGGAATTATAATTATACAACTACAATCCGCTATGAAGTTGGAATGAACTACTGGTCAGTTGGTCAAGGCATTATCTAGCACTGCATTGAAAAGCATCAATAAATAATAAATTAACAGTAAATTATTCAGCAAATTGCTCTTCATCCACACAATCACAACAATCTGAGGAACAGGCATGAAGATCTCAAAGAAAATATTTTTTCAAAATAAAATTTACATACCAGAAGTCGACAATTGTAATGCAAAAATGTAATTTCATACAGGTGACATAATGCTTGTCAGAATCCATTGTTACCCAAGGGCAGAAAATATAAAAGGAAAACTGATATTTTTTTAATGTGAAAACGCATCACCATGTAAATGACATAATCCTCCCGCATTTACTACCCATATTTCCACAGTTGAAAGAGATATGAAACAAATGTCAATCAAAAATATGAGAACTCCTCTCTGATATTGTCTCCACTACAAAAATTCTGCTTAAAAAAATCCAATGATGTATTTTGGAAACATTGCTTCTAAGCTTCTTTAAAATATACACTATCTATCCAAGACCTACTTAAGGTCTATAATCTAGGAATCAAATGGATTGTACTGAATCTCATAGGTTGGATGGAAATGTGAAGTTGTTCCTATTTGTATCACGTTAAAAAATAACCCACATTCATATTAATCCAGACCATGTTGCAAGTGAAGTGAATGAGGGAACTGGTAGCATTTTACACCTGCGTCTGGCATCAACTGTGCTGTAGCCAACTTGATCAGGACCAAAATAATCCATTCTCAACCAAGAATATAATTTGGAGGGGACTCAAGAGACTAAAGATGCTCGAATCTGGACCAAAAATCCAAACTGGTGTTCAAACTCAGAGGATCAAGTAGAATCTGTTGGGGGAAATAAATTGTCCATATTTCAGGTCAAGTCCCTGCGAAGGGACTGAGAGTGGAGAGGGAATATATGGAGCCAGGTAAGGGAGGGGGACGATGAAGGCAGAGACAGCTACCATAGGGTGATAAACGGGGGCATAAATGTTACCAGTGCTGACAAGCAAAGAAGATGACAAAGCGGACCGCTTAGATAGAGGTGAAGAGATGATGGAAACAGATGGGAAGGGGGATAAGCTGGGTAAAATGGTATCTTAATCAAAATAGTTAACCAATTTGCATCATTTTATGTGTGTAAATAGTTGTGTCCTTTGCAATGTGAAAATAACGAAAGAAAGGAGAATACAAATCAGCACACTATCAATTGTTTTTGCCTGCAATCTAGAGTAGATGGAGTTTATTTCCTACTGACCCTCACTCAGTCCATAAATACTGACTACTTAATTCATATATTTTTAAATACAGCAACAGTACATTCTTGGTAAGATTAAGATGTCAAAACTATTTCAGCAATTTTAGAGTCTTATGTCTGGGCACCACGACCATCAAAAAGTCCAATCAGTGAGATGAATAATGATAGATAATAGTTTTGTGCACAACCCGCAGGCATTGCCACTTTCATTTCACTGCACATCGAGTATGTGTATGTGACAAATAAATTTGACTTGACTTGACTTGACTTGAAAGGTAGAATGATGTAAAGTTCTATCGTATCGTATCGTAAGTAAAATATGTTTTGTAATGGTAAATATAGTTCATAGAAATATTACTACAGAGCTTCCTAAAAAATAGCGAGACTAAATCTGTGGAGAAATATAACTGAGATTGATAATGTAATGAATTGTCGTACTTTGAGATTAGATACATTAAAGATATTGAGAACAAATATAAATAGGAATAAATCCAAGGAGAGAAAAAGATGAAAATTACACAAAGCCACAACCTAACCAAATACAGTATAATTTACTTTCAAAAACATTCAAATCAAATCACCTCAACTGAGATAATTTCTGCAAATTGTACACAACCAGCTTTCTCATGGGTTCACTCAACTGGCTTATCTCCTAAAGAGAGATTTTTCAATGTCCTAATTTTCCATCTCAGTCCTCAATATATATTTGTGTTTCTTTTGTGATGTTGGAAGGCTTTTCCTCTGGACACAAATGTTAGCTTTAGTTATGGTGAAATCCATTAGTGTGACCAGGGGAAGCATCCCAACTTCAAGTGACCTGCTCAAAATATAAGAAAATAACTGCAGATGCTGGTACAAATCAAAGGTATTTATTCACAAAATGCTGGAGTAACTCAGCAGGTCAGGCAGCATCTCAGGAGAGAAGGAATGGGTGACGTTTCGGGTCGAGACCCTTCTTCAGACTGACCCTTCTTCAGAGTGCTCAAAATATATATTCACTTATCGAGGACAACTCTTGGCCAATCTTATGGAGCAGAAAACTGAAGATTGATGAATTAACAAGAAGAAAGTAAATTTGTCTTTCGGATCCCATTAACATAACTTGGTTTGATAGATGGATTAGATTATCACCCCTCCAACCTAACTCAGAGAGAAGTCTTATGAATATATTTATAAATATTAACAATGCCTAAATAAAATGTTCAAGCTAATTTTATGAGTGGCCAGGATGGTCCCTCTTCTCACAGAAGTTATCCACAAGAGGAAAGGTGGGGATGATAATGATCTTTATTGGTACAACAAACAAACATAATCTTGGTCTCTGCCCCACCCGTTTCACATTTCTCACCCTTCCACCTGCTCCAAAATCACAAACTCTTTTGCCATGTAGGGGTTTAAATGAGCTGATATTGCTTTGAGTCATGATCCACAATCTATAAACAGTGCACACATCTGGTTGAAACAGCTTGCTTGATGTAGGCATGGACTTTTACATGGCCACACAAACAAAAAACAAGGTTTCCCAATATTTGCTGACTTGCTATATCTAAATATGGTCCATCCCTCAAAATGGTCTCTGTCGCAACCAATGAGTTTTAATAGCAGATGCAGAAATTAGTCCCTTTAGAGATTGAAACGTTCATTTATAATTTCACAAAAGTTTGCAAGCATGGGAAGTCTGTTTTGGGAATAATATCTCTTTCAGGTGTACATAATACTTCTGTATCCAAATACAACTCTAATCAGGTTAATTATATTCCCAAGATGCTCTTAATTAACCAAAATCATTTTTACATTTTTAAGTTGTAAATCATAATTTAGTTGCTCACAATTGATGTTGGAGTTTATTATTTTCTTTTTTTTTATAAAATTTAAAAAAGCATGAGACTGTGCAGAATCAGTTTGTGTCCTTTCATCTGTAATGTCAGCATTGAAATATTGTTGGCAAAGAAGAGAAGCAGTCTGCATTTCAATCACCCATCTTTAGCTTCTTTCAGCTTTTACTTTTATGTAGATGTAAGGCCATGAAAATACACTAAGGAGTTGGTTGTTTTATTTTAAAGATGGAGAATTGATACAAATGTAAGAAATGAAAAGAAATAAACCCTTTGAAAGACATTGGAACACGGCCAGAAACAGATGGAAAACTAGTGTTCTATGAAAAACAGTATTACTGGGAAGAAATTATGAAATGGCCTAATGGAAACAGAAAGGGATTCAATAAAGAATTAAGCCCTTTGTGTTATATTTAATGGTTTTGACTAGAATTTGAGTCACAGTTATCGATATACTAAAACTCTCGTTTGTTATCTTGTTTGTGACTGAACTTCAGCCAAAACAGTACACGATAGCGCGACAATTGTAGGCCCAACTTACTCACCGTCGTCGCTTTAATGGCAAAATAAGTAGTTTTATTGAAATCGGTGTTATATTTTTAAGGTTATTCACATTTTAAAATTTAAATCTATCTCCTAGGGAGGGAGGGAGGGGGAGGGATAAGGGAAGCTGAGGGGGATGGAGAGGGGGAAGGGGAAGTGGGGAGGGGGAGAGGGAGGGGAGGGGGAGGGGGAGGGGGAGGGGGAGGGGGAGGGGAGGGGGAGGGGGAGGGGGAGGGGGAGGGGGAGGGGGAGGGGAGGGGGAGGGGGAGGGGGCTGCACCAATGCAGGAGAGGTTTGGGCCCAACAGGTCCACTTGGTCTAGTGTCTATTAAAATGTTCATTATTGTTGCCTGCTAAATGTTCACCTTTATTTATAAATGTGACCAGGATTTTCTGTAGTAATCTTGACACAGTCTTTTATATAAAACCAGCTCAGGTAAAAGGTTCCTTACACAATTTAAAGAAAATTAATGGAGTTCTCTTGATGTCCTGGCCAACATTTAACCCTCAAATGGCATGATGATTAATTATTATGTTTTTTGTTTCTGCTGTTTAGGACAGAGCTATGGGCAAATTGATTGCCACATTTGCTTATATTAGAACAACCCGAGACTCAAAAAATCACTTATTACTGTAAAAAGTTTCAGAATGCCCCAAGGATATAAAATGTGTTGTATAAATGCTTTTTTTTCCATTTTATTCTATTTGCAGAGCAAATTTGTATGCATCGGTTAAATATAGAATATTCTCTTGGGTTGAGGTAAAATTGCTACCTCTTGCGAAACTTCTGTAATTGTCACCACTGTTCGCACTGTAATGAAGTATTCTAGTTTCTATGGCAACCAACAGTTCAGTTATCATTTTTTTTAGAACAATTGAACTTTAAGGAATACAGTGGCATTTCCATATTATAATGTAACTGGAACTAGGTTGGCAATAATCCCAAGATGCAACTAATTAAGCAGATTTAAACTCATACTTACATCCCTCAACTTCCCTTTAAAGCATCACTGGAAAATATGCAACATTGTTTTTTCAGATGCACAAACAAGATGCATTTTAAAGCTTTTTTAAATCTAAAAGAGATATTCTCGGGGAGAAATAAGCATCTCACTATGATTTAATATTTAAGTTGTGTTTTGTTATACAATGGTACTTTCTGTGCATCTATTGCAAATCTAAAGCTTCTGTATCAGAAAGTAGATATCAAGTTCTAACTGAGATTTCAATTTTATCGCTAATTTTTCTTTCTGCTGACACTTACCAGCTTTTCAGGTCTTAAGGCAGATGAAGTCATGCCACAATCATTAAAGCTCTGACCTTTCTTGAGTGCCAATCAAACCATACTCAGGCTGTGTCTCTGGGAGATAATAATAATAATAATAATAATGCATTACATTTATATAGCACTTTTCAAACACTCAAAGACTTACTAGAACATAGAGAAGAAAATAAATAGATAAATAAGTAAACGAACAGAAAAAGGAGACAGAAGGTGAGGTGACGGTCAGTGGTTGAAGGCAGTGCTGAACAGGTGAGACTTCAGTGATGTTTTGAATGTGGTGAGTGAGGAGGAGTCTCTGACGGTTTGGGGCAGTGAGTTCCAGAGGGTGGGAGCAGCGATGGAGAAAGCCCTGTCCCCCCAGGATCTGAGTTTGGTCCGGATGGGGGGGGGGGGGGGGGGGGACAGGAGGTTGGCAGCAGCAGAGCGGAGGGTGCAGGTGGGAGTGTGCCTGTGGAGGAGGTCAGTCAGGTAGGATGGGGCCATGTTATGGAGGGCTTTGTAGGTCATGAGGAGGATTTTGTACTGGATTCTCTGGGGGATGGGGAGCCAGTGGAGCTTGTAAAGGACGGGGGTGATATGGTCACGGATCGGGGAGTGGGTGAGTAGACGGGCAGCGGAGTTTTGAATGTATTGAAGTTTACTGATGATTTTTGAGGGTGAGCCATAGAGGAGGCTGTTGCAGTAGTCCAGACGGGAGGTGATGAAGGCATGGATGAGGGTTTCTGCAGCTGTGGAGGAGAGGGATGGACGGAGACGGGCGATGTTTTTGAGGTGGAAGAAGGCTGTCTTTGTGATGTGTTTGATGTGTTTGTTGAAGGAGAGGGTTTGATCAAAGATGATTCCAAGATTCCGGATGTGAGGGGAGGTGGATACTGGGAGACCATCAATATTGAGGATGAAGTTTTGGGTGGATTTGGTGAGCGTTTTTGGACCAATGATGATGATTTCAGATTTGTTGCAGTTGAGTTTGAGGAAATTTGATTGAAGATAGGTTTTGTGTAAGCAAGAGGTTTTCCGCCTGAATAGCAGGAGGGTCATGGCTGTGCAAGGCTCCAGAGAGCAACAGGATCTCTGCCTTAGTCTAGGACTTCAGATTAGACAATAGACAATAGACAATAGGTGCAGGAGGAGGCCATTCGGCCCTTCGAGCCAGCACCACTATTCAATGTGATCATGGCTGATCATTCTCAATCAGTACCCCGTTCCTGCCTTCTCCCCATACCCCCTGACTCCGCTATCCTTAAGAGCTCTATCTAGTTCTCCCTTGAATGCATTCAGAGAATTGGCCTCCACTGCCTTCTGAGGCAGAGAATTCCACAGATTCACAACTCTCTGACTGAAAACGTTTTTCCTCATCTCAGTTCTAAATGGACTACCCCTTATTCTTAAACGGTGGCCCCTTGTTCTAGACTCCCTCAACATTGGGAACATGTTTCCTGCCTCTAACGTGTCCAACCCCTTAATAATCTTATACGTTTCGATAAGATCTCCTCTCATCCTTCTAAATTCCAGTTTATACAAGCCAAGTCGCTCCAGTCTTTCAACATATGACAGTCCCGCCATTCCGGGAATTAACCTAGTAAACCTATGCTGGACGCCCTCAATAGCAAGAATATCCTTCCTCAAATTTGGAGACCAAAACTGCACACAGTACTCCAGGTACGGTCTCACTAGGGCCCTGTACAACTGTAGAAGGACCTCTTTGCTCCTATACTGTTTTTGCTGGGGGATGGTGGGGGCAGTTGTTTGGAGTATTTGCGTATAAGTGGTTCTCAATGACAACTACCAACATTACTGAATTTTAAAACATATTTTTCCTTCTTATGGCCTATTAAAAGTCTCCCCTCATAAAAAATATAATTAGTAAAATGATAGATCATTTTTGGCATGGAGTTTAACACTGTCAGTATCATATGATGAATGTTTTGCCCAAAGTGAACAATGATAGAGATCTTGTTCTGGTTGCACTAGAAAAATGTTTCATCAATCACAACAATGAATAAAAAGTTTAAGTGGTTAATCAGCTCATTTCTATCTATTGTACTTTGCTTATGCTGCTGTCAAAATATTAATTGTTAATGCTTCCATTTATGTTTCATGGTCCATTCTTTGCCAGTGTTCATTCAATGGTTTATAAACTCCAAGTTCAAGTGGTTAGTTTATGGAACAAAACTGTATCAAGCTAATTGGCAACAACATACAGGTTTTCAGTTTCATGCCCAAAGGGTCAATTATTCAATGAATAAATCAAAATCTGTCACATATTTAGAATGATTTTTTAGTTTTACAACAGTTTTCGCTTTACGTTCACATTTACTTGGAAAAAAATATATATTAAAGATAGTACACAGAAATCCATTTAAAATAAATGTGTTTAAATTAAGTTTTATATATTTGCACGGTGTTGATATAAGTTTAGTTTGTACAGGGACTGGTATAGTCTGAAGCCCTCAATGATTATATTTTTGTCCTGACCTGTGGTGAATTATAACACATAACTGAGTAAAAATGGCACCGACTCATTAAGTTTTTTGCCTTGCTTGATAAATGCCTAATTATTCCAGCCTGTCCACTTCCATTTCATGTAAAAATCCTCTTAGCCAACGGAAGGGAGAATTTCACAATTTTAATCATCAAAAGTACATCAGCAGACACATGAAGATCAGCCATGTGGTTTTCTGCACAGTTTGATGATGTCTGTGCCATGCAGGATACACCAATGTGATGGATTGCTGCACTCTGCAGGGTTACTGACGGTTTGCCAAGAAATGTGTGTTGTGGTTATAGCTGTCAGAAAATAAGCAGTGATCACTGGGTCAGATTGCGGGTCCAACACATTAATTTGTGTGCTTCCTAATGAATACTTCTTATTCGTATTTGGTTTTGAACAGAGAAGCAAAACATGCCAAATATAGTTCAATTTGATATTTACATTGTGACTCATGGCAAGAATGTAATAAGAATTGGAGAAAGACTGACGTACTTCATTGCATTAGATCCATACTTTTTGTTTTGTCTTTTCCTTTCATTCGCTTTTATCTTTGTTTCTTACTTCAGTTTCTTATCAGTCATGTTTATCTTTTCATTGACCATGCTATTCCTTACTTCAGTTTAACTTTTTTTCAGCATTGTCTCACGAAGATTAACTGAGTTTCTCCTCAAAAACAGCTACATCGACCCCTCAGTGCAGAAGAGTGGGATTCCTGGAGTTCCCGGCTGCTTGGAGCACACTGGAGTAGTCACGCAGCTCATCAGAGAAGCCCATGAAAACAGAGGCGACCTAGTTGTTCTGTGGTTGGACCTGGCCAATGCCTATGGGTCCATGCTGCACAGACTGGTTGAGCTTGCACTACACCGCCACCATGTTCCCAGCAAGATCAAGGTCCTGATCCTGGATTATTATCATAATTTCAGGCTGAGGATGACTTCTGGGTCAGAAACATCAGACAGGCATGGGCTTGGAAAAGGAATAATATCGGGCTGCACCATTTCTGTTATTCTTTTTGCTCTTGCCATGAACATGGTGGCCAAGTCAGCCGAGGTGGAATGCAGAGGCCCCCTAACCAAGTCTGGTGTACGACAGCCCCCAATAAGAGCTTTTATGGATGACCTTACCATCACCACAACATTGCTCCCAGGGTGTCGGTGGATCCTACAAGGTCTTGAGAAACATCACCAGGGCAAGGATGAGTTTCAAGCCAACCAAGTCAAGGTCCATGGTGCTGAAGAAGGGGAAGGTGACTGACAAATTCCACTTCTTACTATCCGGAACTGCCATTCCCTCCATCACTGAGCAACCTGTCAAGAGTTTGGGGAAGCTTTTTGACGCAACTCTGAGAGACTCTGCCGCCATTCAAAAGTCCATCGAAGACCTTGAAGCCTGGCTCACCAAAGTCGACAAGTCAGGCCTGCCAGGCAGATTCAAGGCCTGGATCTATCAGCATTCCATCCTGCCCCGAGTCCTGTGGCCTCTCCTGGTTTACGCTGTTCCTTTGACCACAGTTGAGTCCCTCGAAAGGAAGATCAGTGGCTTTCTCCACAAGTGGATTGGCCTTCCCCGCAGCCTCAACAGTGCAGCACTGTACGGGACCAGTAACATCTGGCAGCTCCCATTCAGTGGTCTCACTGAAGAGTTTATGGTGGCGCGAACAAGAGAAGCCTTACAGTACAGGGACTCTAGGGACCAGAAGGTGTCATCGGCTGGCATCGAGGTGAGAACAGGGAGGAAATAGAGGGCGGAGAAAGCAGTGGAGGTGGCAGAGTCACGCCTAAGACAAAAGGCATTGGTGGGAGACATGGCAACTGGCAGAGTGGGCCTGGGATACTTCCCTAAGACCCATGTTGGCAAGGCCCAGGGCAAGGAGAGACATCCAGGAAGAGGTCAGAGCAGGTGTGGAGAAAGAGCGTGTGAGCAGGACGGTGGGGCTCAGGCAGGAGGGAGCGTGGACAAGGTGGGAGAGCATACCGCAGCACAGGATTACCTGGTCAAACATCCAGCAGGCAGATTTCCAGCGCGTCCTGTTCCTTGTCCAAGCTGTCTATGATGCCCTACCAAGCCCAGCAAACCTCCACGTCTGGGGCAAGAGCGTGATACCTTCCTGCCCACTTTGCATTGGAAGGGGATCATTAGAACATCTCCTCAGCAGCTACCGAAAGTCCATTGGCGAAGGTCGCTATCGGTGGCGCCATGGCCAGGTGCTTAAGGTGGTTGCTGAGAGCATAGCCACTGCCATCAGTAGCAGCAAACACCACCATGCCCCGAAGAAATCAATCACTTTTGTCAATTCTGGAGAGAAGCCTCGCCCACAACCAAAAACAAGGGCGGGCCTCCTCTACACGGCCGCTGACCGGCAGCTGCACGTTGATCTGGGCAAACAGCTGAAATTTCTGCAGCACATCACAGCAACATCACTCCGGCCAGACATGATCATCACCTCCGAAGTGACAAAACAGCTGATCATTCTGGAGCTGACAGTGCCCTGGGAAGAGCGTATGGAAGAAGCTAATGAGAGGAAATGCGCAAAGTACCAGGAGCTGGTGGAGATGTGCCGGGACAGAGGCTGGAAAACACGCTATGAACCCATAGTTGTGGGTTGCAGAGGCTTTGTAGGTCGCTCAATCTGCAAAGTCCTCAACCAATTGGGCATTACGGGGCTGGCAAAGAAGAGGGCCATTCAATCCACAAGCGAAGCTGCAGAGAAAGCCACTAGGTGGCTTTGGATTGAGAGGGCTGATCCGTGGGCAGTTGCTGCTGGGACGCAAGTCGGGGCCTGATCAACCCCGGCTGGGTCGCCTGGTCGAGGGGGTCTGATGTTGTGAGACCCGAAGTTTTATGGCAGTTTGTTTTCTTATTCTCAATTTTTCACTTTGTGGCTTTACATGTGCAAATAGATTTATACCAATATATACATGAAGCCAGTTGCATCAACAATAAAAATTCATTTTCGACCACAAGACAATATATTTGTAAACTATCAATTCAATGTTCATGTTCCAAGCTCACTGAGTAGCATAAAGTCTAATTTCTTACTGGTTTCTTGAATAAGAGATTCCTCTGGACCTAATGACTCTTCCTGGCAGCTGGTTAAACAACATGGCTACAAATCTGCAGAACCCTTTGTAATTCAAGTCTAAATCACAGGATTACATCCTTTCAGTAGATTAGCAATTGTGTGGAATTGATCACTGGCTGAAATTCACAAGCCCTTCACAAGATAAATCACACCACCCCTCTGTACTGCCTCTCCTCCACTGTCTAACCTAATTACCATCCATTGCTTCCAATCTTATCCATTTGCTTGTGGCAAGGTATCTCCAGCAATGAATTCTCTTCCTGTTCCCACATTGCTACTTGTGGAGTTGCCCAAAGATATATACATGTCCATTTTCTCTTTATAATCTGCAGACTTCCTTTAGTGCTACCATCTGCAGACAAAAGGTTATTTTCTGCATGTACACCAAATGCCTTGCTGCCACTTTCATGTGCCTTTTAGGTTTCAGAGGGCTTGTGTAACGTCCACTATCAGAAGAACCACAATTTTCACCTTTTTAATCTTGTTGAGGATGAAGTCTCTCTCTCTGACTAAAAAAACTCTTTCTGGTTCGAGCACCCCTCAGAAGCTCATTTTCTCCAAATATGGCCTACATTGCATCCTCCCCTGATTCTACCAGTTTATAAATCCCTCCGCCTCTCTATTTACTCAGTTCTATTAAGGTATTCCTCAAAATCCAGTTGTTGAAGAGCCCATTGCAGATTTATTTCTGTATCTCCAACATTTATTGCTATATATTTCTTTGTCACATCTTGCAATGTGTTTCTGTATGGAGTTTTCAAGCTGTTGGTTCAACGTTGAGATACATTTGCAACCAATAATATTTGCATCATTAATCATGAATTTCTCAATACTAAATGTAACAATAAGAATAATTTACAATTCTAATAAGAATATCAAAAGGTGTTTTAACCCTTTAAGTAAATTTGATAATTGTGAATCTAATCATCTCCAATATACCCCATTGAATCGACAGCTGCAAGTAATTACCTAACATGAATCACAGTATATTTCATAGTTAATTCTCCCATGTAAACGCTTCATTTAATTGTGCCCATAATTCCAGTCTTCAACCACTTGAAAAAGTTTTAATTTGATTTCCAGCAATACAAAGTATCCTACCGACCAGAGTTCAATTCAAATATCATGGAAACCACTGGAGGCAATATTGATGTGTAGAAAAGAACTGCAGATGCTGGTTTAAATCGAAGGTAGACACAAAATGCTGGAGTAACTCAGCGGGACAGGCAGCATCTCTGGAGAGAAGGAACGGGTGACGTTTCGGGTCGAGACCCTTCTTCAAACCCGAAGAGTCGTGACCATAAACATCACCTATTCTTTCTCTCCAGAGATGCTGCCTGACCCGCTGAGTTACTCCAGCATTTTGTGTCTACAGGCAATATTGATGTCTAGAGGGTATTCTCATATTATAAGTTGAGCTCTCAAGCGAGCAATGTTTAAATGGAAGCCTATGACCTGTTTACCTTAGTTGGTTTCTTCACTTCAAATTAATATTAGTTGAACGGTTTGTGCATGAACAGGATTTTTATAGCTATTCATGTATGATAAACAGAAAACCTTGAGAAATGCTCTCTTGTGAGCTTTTTATTTCATATTTTATTTCATATTTCAGATACAGCGCGGAAACAGGCCTTTTCGGCCCACCAAGTCCGCGCCGCCCAGCGATCCCCGCACATTAACACTATCCTACACACACTAGGGACAATTTTTACATTTACCCAGTCAATTAACCTACATACCTGTACGTCTTTGGAGTGTGGGAGGAAACCGAAGATCTCGGAGAAAACCCACGCAGGTCACGGGGAGAACGTACAAACTCCTTACAGTACAGCACCCGTAGTCAGGATCGAACCTGAGTCTCCGGCGCTGCATTCGCTGTAAAGCAGCAACTCTACCGTTGCGCCACCGTGCCGCCCAACGTTTTTACCAAGCGTTTTACCTTGACAATATAAACCAATCAACTTCTAGTTGTGAAAGCAAAAATCTGCACAGTATTGAATTGAATTAAATTGAATCAATTTTATTAGCATACAAGGAATTTGCCTTGGTGCTTTGCTCGCAAGTAACAACACGACATACAGTAAACAATTAAGAATTAAACATAAAACATTAAAACATTAAGAATAAATGCTACAGACATTTGTTTGTTGAGTAGAGCTACTGCTCATGGACAAAAAGCCGTTTTTATGTCTGACTGTGGCTGCTTTGACAGTCCGGAGTCGCCTTCCTGAGGGAGGTGCTTCAAAGAGTTTGTGGCCAGAGTGAGAAGGGTCAGAGATGATCTTGCCCGCTCGCTTCCTGGCCCTTGCAGTGTACAGTTCGTCAATGGGGGGAAGTTGTAGCCAACAACTTTCTTGACTGATCGAAAGATGCGCTGTAGCCTCTGGATGTCGTGCTTGGTGGCTGAGCCAAATCAGACCACAATGGAGAAGGTGAGGACAGACTCTATGATGGCAGTACAAAACTGGACCATCATTGCCTGTGGCAGATTGTGTTTTCTCAGCAGCCACAGAAAGTGCATCCTCTGTTGGGCCTTTTTAACTGAGTCGATGGTGGCCTCCCATTTAAAGTCCCTGGAGATGATGGTTCCAAGGAACTTAAATGACTCCACAGATGTGACTGTGGTGTTGTTGATGGTGAGCTCTCCTAAAGTCTACTATCAATTCCACTGTCTTAAGAGCATTGAGCTCCAAGCTGTTGCGATGGCACTAGGACGCCAGCTGTGTCACTTCCCGTCTGTAGGCAGATTCCTTCCCATCCTGGATCAGTCTAATCAGGGTTGTGTCATCCGCAAACTTGAGAAGCTTGACAGAATGGTCTGTGGTGATGCAGTTGTTGGTGTAGAGAGAGTAAAGGAGAGGGGAGAGTACGCAGCCTTGCAGTGCTCCTATGCTGAGGGTCTACGGGTCTGACATATGCTTTCCCAGCCTCACATGCTGCTTTCTGTCTATCAGGAAGTTGGTGATCCACTGACAGAGGGGTTCAGGCACAGTCAACAGGGAGAGTTTGTAGTGTAGTAGCTCTGGCAAAATGGCATTGAATGCAGAGCTAAAATCCACAAACAAAATCCTTGCGTAGGTCCCCTGGTGGTCTAGGTGCTGGAGGATGAAGTGCAGGCCTAGGTTGACTGCGCCATCCACTGATCTATTGGCCCGGTATGGAAACCGGGCCAATAGATCAGCGTATATCAAAATTTTAACTGGATTTCATTTAACCCAGCACACAAAGTGATAGGCAAGTGACTGCAGAGAAAATGCCACCGTGACAAATTTAAAACCTGAAGAAATGTGCATTTGTGACTAAATCAGACATGACATTGCTTTACATATTAATGTTCACTGACTAATGTGTGCCTTTCAAGATGAAAGTACACATTCTACAGAATAGATTCCAATAATCTGCCCACACTTGAACTTAAACTAACAGGTTTGTAATTACTTGATTTATCTCTTCCTCCATTTTCAAACAACAATACAATATTAGCAGTCATTTCATCCTCTGTTACCACTCCTGTTGAAGTTAGAGCCTCTAAAATGTCCTCTCTTGCTATTTGAACAACCTGGAATCGATTTCATCCAGGCATGGATCTGTATTCATTTCCAGGGCCTAATATTTCAAAGCCTATCTGTTCTAAGGATCAAATTTCCCCAATAGGTTTGACATAAAACAAAAAGCTATGTCCTTAAACAGAAGAACATTTGATTAGCAAACCTAGTCAATAAACTTCTTACTTTGCTGATATATAGCAGTTCAATAAAGATTGCAAGATCTCAAGTTGAAGTTAAAATTAAGTGGCAACGTGCCATTGCACATCAGTATCAGATTTGTCATATTCCCTCATTGGGACTCTCCCACTCATTTTGATTTGTGGCATTATGAAGTGTGTTTCAGAAATAAACACCATTCCATGTGTTGAAGAGTGGTTTAATAAGGCACTGTTATAAGTCAGAATTAACACTCTTGACTTAATCTGAATGTTGGCGTCTTTGTTTGGCACATTTGTTCCTGTCTGCACTTTGAGCATGTTAAACTCTTGAACTTGGCTGGTTTCTCTGGACAATATCAAACGGAGCGTTTCTCCCCGGCAGTTCACCAAAGCGGATTGCAATATAAGCCATCCATAGAAACATAGAAAATAGGTGCAGGAGGAGGCCATTCGGCCCTTCGAGCCAGCACCGCTGGAGGGAGTATGGGTAGTTTCAGAATGGTGCCAATAAAAATTGAGAAGAATGTGGGTTTCCATTCACTTCTTTACAATATTTGCATAAATCTAAAAGAATATAAAAACTTGTATTACCAAATTACTGTAATTAATCAACAGTTTGAGGTCAGGTTTAATTGCTGTGGTGAGGGAAGTTTCTAAATTGTTGAGTACAAGCTAATTATTGCTTAATACAACATTCATGTGCAACACATAGTACAATTTATATGATAAAAATTCCGTTAAATAAAATATCTGATGGATTAAATTTGGAAGTACCCAGACAGCCATTTAATGATGTACAATCATGTTTGGGCTATCTTTCTGAAATTTTCAAATACACATGGCTAACCCAAAGAAGATGCATTTTTACCCCATGTTATAGCTCTTCTTCAGGACCCTACAGCACCCCTTGACATCAATAGTTGATCCTCTATCTAACCCTTATACTCCAAATTCCTTGTGAATTTGACCTTTCTAACCTGACCACAAATTCAAATCAACCCCTTCCCTGATCCCAAATTGACCATCATCTTCTCTAAACAAATCTCAAGGTCACAATTCATCTCTCCCCAACAAATGATATCCTAACCATTTCAATTTTGACCCTTCTCTTCACAATACCACCCCTTTCCTGCAACTAACTGCCACTGACCTGGATAGGGAACTGGTTGGCAGACAGGAAGCAAAGAGTAAGAATTAATAGGATCTTTTCAGAATAGCAGGCAGTGACTAGTGGGTGCCGCAAGGCTCAGTGCTGGCCCCCCAGTTATTTACAAAATATATGAATTATTTAGACGAAGGAATTAAATGTAACATCTCCACGTTTGCGGTTGACACAAAGCTGGGTGGCAGTGTGAGCTGCGAGGAGGATGCTATGAGGCTGCAGGGTGACTTGGATAGATTGGGTGAGGGGGCAGATGCATGGCAGATGCAGTATAATGTGGATAAATGTGAGGTTATCCACTTTGGAGGCCAGAATGAGAAGGCAGATTATTAACTGAACGGTGTCAGATTAGGAAAAGAGGAGGTGCAATGAGACCCAGGTGTCCTTGCACATCAGTCACTGAAAGTAAGCATACAGGTACAGCAGGCAGTGAAGAAAGCTAATGGCATGTTGGCCTTCATTGTGAGAGGATTTGAGTGTAGGAGCAAGGAGGTCCTTCTGCAGTTGTACAGGGCCCTGGTGAGACCACACCTGGAGTATTGTGCGCAATTTTGGTCTTCTAATTTGAGGAAGGACATTCTTGCTATTGAGGGAGTGCAGCGCAGGTTCACCAGGTTAATTCTTGGGATGGCGGGAGTGACATATGATGAAAGAATGGATCGACTGGGCTTATATTCACTGGAGAGGGGATCTTATAGAAACATATACATTTCTTAAGGGATTGGACAGGCTAGATGCAGGAAAAATGTTTCCCGTGTCGGGGGAGTCCAGAACCAGGGGTCACAGTTTAAGAATAATGGGTAGGCCATTTTGGATTGAGATGAGGGGAAACTTTTTCAGCCAGAGTTGTGAATCTGTGGAATTCTCTGCCATGGAAGGCAGTGGAGGCCAATTCAATGGATGTATTCAAGAGATAGTTAGATATAGCTCTTAGGGCTAACGGAATCAAGAGATATTGGGGAAAAAGCAGGAACAGGGTACTGGTTCTGGATGATCAGCCATGATCATATTGAATGGTGGTACAGGCTCGAAGGGTCGAATGGCCTATTCCTGCACCTACTTTCTACGTTTCTACTCCAAATAAGAAGCCCACTGCCTATCTAATATTTATTCTGGTGAATTGGATATTAAAAGCTTTTCAACACAGCATGTTAAAAGTTAGATTGAGAGTGCAGAGCACCGCACAATCGAAAGTTTGCATGTGTGGGCCTTGAAAAAAATTGACCTGCCAAATTAAATACTATTCCAAGGATCAAGGTATTTTTTGGCTATTGGTTTTTTCTTTTTTGAAATTGCTGAAGCTTTGAACGTCGGCTCAGAAAGAGCAAAGTTTAACAGACTGAATCTGTAGCTTTGTGACAATAGAAACAGAAAATATATCAAAGAGCTGTTTCGCAGTCTCTCATCACCACTTCCACTTGGCCACAAGAAATGACAGATGTTGAATGTTCCAATCCAGATTGATGTGGGTGCTTTCAAATGAATTGCTGATGATGAAATGTAAAGTTTTCATGTACAATGTTACTAAATTGAATTGGGATACAATTTGGGAAACTGAATTGTATGGCTTATTGTGCTTAACATGAAGATTCAGCAATAATGTCAATGACTATACAACAGATCCAATATCTCTGTGGCAATATGCAGCTAATGAATAGTGTTAGCCTCGACCTGGAAGGCATAGCTTAACAGAAGGAAATGGGACTCTTTGAACATTTCTTAAAGGGACGGTATCTATTCAAACTATTGCTGGGAATCCATTTGGGAAGACAATCATAGAGTCTTCTACAAAACACTGATGCAACAAATGTTTAGCACATCGCAAGTTGAGGGTTTCCCTTGTGATTGTAAGACAGGGATGGGATGGGGGGGGGGGAGAGAAAGATGGAGGTGGAATAAAGATGGTAATATTTGCCAGATGGTCATATTCTCACCCGAGACACCACCTCCATCATGAATCCACAGGAGACACATTCCTGCGTTCATTCCACCACTCTCATCATTCAGTGACCAGAAATCTGCTATTCTCTGAGATCTTGTGTTAGGGCTTCACACTGGTAAATTGTAACTTATTACACATCTTGTTAAATTAACAGAGTAAATGTCCACAACCAAGCACAAGAACAAACAATTTTACCACACAAACAAAAATGAGTTTCACTGTCAGAACTGATGTGGGTCACCTGCGCAGTTCCATGTTATAGTGCGTTTCCTTATGCATTACATTCTCTAGGCCTATAGGTTAACATCATAGCACTTTAGATTCTGTGCGTTTCAGAAATGCTGATATATTCTTAATATCCCAGACCGCTGGGGCAGCTGAGGACGATTTGAAACTAAAAGAGAATATTGCCAATTGCTAAGTGATTGTTAGGTAAGGGGATAAAATACCACTGTCCATAAAATTAACAGGAATTCAAAGTTTCTTTATTTTCAGTTACATGTCCGTTCACCCAACAATGCAGCATATTCAGAGGAGGCTTTCAACTATAACTACAAACAGACTGTGCAGGGACTAATCATGATTACTAGAACCTGCTACAACATTCTAGATAAACAGGTTCACCACATAAGGCCTGCTGGATGGAAGGAAACAGACAGATTCAAAACTAATTCTACTGATTCAATGGAATTCTAATCATATCATATCATATCATATCATATATATACAGCCGGAAACAGGCCTTTTCGGCCCTCCAAGTCCGTGCCGCCCAGTGATCCCCATACATTAACACTATCCTACACCCACTAGGGACAATTTTTTACATTTACCCAGCCAATTAACCTACATACCTGTACGTCTTTGGAGTGTGGGAGGAAACCGAAGATCTCGGAGAAAACCCACGCAGGTCACGGGGAGAACGTACAAACTCCTTACAGTGCAGCACCCGTAGTCAGGATCGAACCTGAGTCTCCGGCGCTGCATTCGCTGTAAAGCAGCAACTCTACCGCGGCTATCTGAAAATCTTGATATTTGACTTGGAATAGGCAACACTTCACAATATTCCTAAAATGACAGAAAACAACTGTCATTAAATATCAAAACCCTATTCATAACCAATTCATAAATTAAAATATTCCAAATTTAGCAAATATTTCCACTGTTTGCAGGCATGAGCATGATGGAATATTCTACTTGCCTGGATGAATGCAACTACGAACACTTCTCTAGAACTTCAACTAAGCAAGCAAAGCAGGCTAATTGAAAGGTCCCTATCTATTGTACATGAGTTTGACTTGATTGTATTTATGTATGGTACATCTGATCTGTTTGGATTGCATGCAAAACAACGCTTTTCACTGCACCTCGACACATGTGACAATAATAAACCTGAACCTGAACCTCAACCAACCCAACAACTTAAACATTCATTCCCTTTAACGTCCACAAGATGCACCACTGCAAATCTCAATCAAATGCCCTTTAACACCAAAAAGCACCAGAGAAGGAACATGCCACTTCTAAATACCCCTGCAAACCAAAACACGGTTGGAAAGGCTCAGCATGAGTGTTTACATCTATAGAAAGAGAAAATCTAATGTTTCAGGTCAAATATCCTTCATCAGAAGAATCTTTGTCAGAAGTGTCTTCGATCTGAAATATTATTTTTCTTCCCTTTGAACAGATGGTGCCTGCCTGTTGGCTCCTTCCAGCACTTTCTGTTTTTAATTTATTATCTTGACTTGTTCATCAACCATATTTTCTTCATTGTCACTGAAAAAAATCTGGAATTAGCAGGAAGCATCATCATATGGACTACGGCGATTCAAGAAGGTACCATCTTTTCAAGGGCAATTAGGAATTGGCAAAATATATTAGGAATGGCCACTTTCCAGAAATGATCAAAAAAACATAATGTAGCAGCTAGCTTCTCGCCTATATCAATTAGCTCCCAAGCTGCCACTTACATAGACCGGGTCAGCGATAAGCGTAATGACTCAAACAATAATAACAGAGATCTTCCTTGACGTTTAATAGTTAGTCTTCTTTATTTGAAGGTGCAATAAACATATTGGCATATCGCTTGTCATCGACTGGTTATTAATTGCTAGGTAAAATTTCATATCTTCACACAGTCTATGCGATCATTACGAATTGCCAGATATAACTTCGACACGGTTTGTATTAATCTTCTTGTTAATAAAACTTACAGGCGATTACATCATGGCTGATAAATCTTTTGGCAGAGCTTCTAGCTGACCCTCTGTCAGCACCTCCCAGCTCACACACTCTGCCAGCACGTACCCAACTGCCCGTACTCTGGCTCCGCCCAGCCCCTACGTAAGCATTGCATTAACTCTATAGTGTCCAAACTACAGAATACAAGGTAATGATATCAATAAGCAAAAATAACTAATAACTGCAAAATGGCTCCTACGCATAATATTTACAGAGAGTCAGTCATACAACACGGAAACAGACCCATCGGCCCAACCTGCCTATGCTTACCAAGATGCTCCAACTGCGCTAATCCCTCCTGCCTGCATTTGGCCCATAAACCTTTCATATCCACGTAGCTGTCCAAATATTTTCTAAATGTTGTTACTGTACCTGCCTCAACTTCCTCCTCTGGCAGCTCCCACCACCCTCTGCATGAAGATGACCTCTATTGGCATTTAACTGACAAACCAGCAAAGACAAGCATTTACCCTTGGCCAATTTATTCCTACTTTATACTGCACCACACTATACAGTATAATAAATATACTCCTTCAAATAAAAAATGAAACATTCCTATTACAAAATTATCTTTATGTTAAAAATAAGCATTTTTATCAAAATGATTAAAACTGGGATGAACCTAATTTTCACTCTTGTTCTGCTGTTGATGAATCCTTTTGTGATATCTTAATATTTGAGTTTAAAATATTTTCTGTTCAACTACCTGAGAGGAATAGATGTGCAGGCCCAGAGATGCACAGATATATTGCAACAAACCCTTGCATTTTATAGCTGTTCCATAAAAATGTAGTTTTAGGAATGAAGCATCGATAAAAAAACGTAATTGTCTGTCAGTATTCCTTTTGTGGCAAGGACTTTGTTTATCAGAGCTGAGTTCTCATTATCATTTCAATTCTCCAGGCCCTCTTCCATCTCTGAGGTGGCTGGTTAATTAGCATGGTCTGGCACTAGCAGGACAGCATTTTCCTTTTGATGAGTCTAATAGGCTATTGATTTTCCAACTTCAAAGAAATCAGGTTTATTTTTAACATTCAATCATGATATTAGTTGTCTATTATCCAATTCTCAGGACTGACAGAACGATGACACCTCCCTCACTGCCGGTGCCAGCAAATCAACAATCAAATTATCTAATTGATTGTAATTATCTAGTTTATGCCCCTAAAGCAGATTATGATTAATTCCACTTTACTGTAATACCTATAATTTCAATAAATTAGTTTCCTCAACCAGTACCAAATTTCTATTAAATTAAGCATGTAATTGAAAATCTATAATAGATTTTTATATTTTGCCTTTATTATTTGGTCATGAAAACATGACCAATAATTAAGACAAAATATATAGTCCTCAGAAGACTAAGGAAATTCAGCATGTCTCCAATAACATGAATTTCTACAGATGCACCAGAGAAACTTTCTATTGGATGCATCACAGCTTTGTATGGCAACTGCTCTGTCCAATACCGCAAGATACTGCGGAGTTTGGATACATCCAGTAAAGCATGCAAACCAGCCTTCCCCCCCATCAAATTCACCTATGCCACACTGCCTCAGGAAGACATTATCAATGACCACTCACACCCCAAGGGGCAGAACATACAAATGCCTGAAAGGATGGACCACCAGGGTGAAGAAAGGATTCTGCCCTGCTGTTATCAGACTTTTGAATGGACCACTCATAAACTAAAGATGTATTTCGGATCTGAAGAATGGTCTCGACCCAAAACGTCACCTATTCCTTTATTCCAGAGATGCTGCCTGACCCACTGAGTTACTTCAGCTTTTTGCGTCTTTGGTTGAAACCAGCATCTGCAGTTCCTTCCTACACATAAGGAGAATCAATGGCCAGTCTGGGGAAGTAAACAACTACTCAATAAGATTGTGCTGCATCTCAAATGTCTTGGACCAATATCCTTACGGAGAGTTCATTCTAACTTGGCGGCAAAAAGAATTTCAGCACATGGGAACCGGAAAGGGGAACAAGTTGCCTAAGTTTTAGCAGTGTTGGACAGTGCTGGAAATTGTAGATTAGAGAAGACCAAGAATGATTACAATACAAAAATAAGTTTAGCATTAATATATGTGATATAGTCAGTACTAAATCTGGTGATGAAAATGAGACAAATCAAGTGGCTCAAGTGTCAATGTGAGAACACTTGGATGAGAGTGATAATTGCACCATAACGATTTAAATTAGTAATGAAGAAGGGCATTTAAAATAGAACTTCTAAATTCAAAGAGGCAATGGGATGAGAGACGATCAAGTCAAGGGGAGAATGGAAACAAAAAGATTGACAGGAAAAGCTGCAGTGGAAGAGTGGATGATCTTTAGGGAGCAGATGTTTCAGGTACAAGAGGAACGACGCACAGCTTGTGAATAATCTTATCCAACCTGAGAAAATGCTTAAAAAAGAGGAGAGAATCTGTGGAAAAAGGGCAGTGTCCAAATCACTATTCAAAATCAAAAGCCATGCAAAGAACGTTAGTTTCAATGATGCCATTTGATATTATGTTGGCTTAATTGGAAAATAGGGATTTTTTGTGTTTTGTAACACATGCACACCTTGCAAACATCCTTTTACACTAATTTATCAAAAAATATACAAACAACACAATTTAGGAATATCGCTAGATGTTAAAATTCGGAGAGAAGCTGCAGCAGGAACACATGCATTTTCCAATAGGGATTTCCTAATGAGTTAGGTACAGTATCTTGGACCACTGCACCCTCTGACGTAGATTATTACAAGCTTCCGTATGAGAACTTACAGAAACTGGTCACTTGTCAAAATGTCAACATACCCTTCGTCTTGACGTTACTTCAGCATATTTTCAAGTAGATTATTGGCAGCGCTCAAATCCTTTAATACTAGTTAGCTGCTTCAGTGGAGTACAGCCTTGACCTCAATTGACAAGTAATTGTATCTATCTGTGGTGACTGGAGGTTACAAGCAATGTTTATAATGGACATCAATTTATATCTAATGGCACAGAATGTTTTTCTTAGGAAAATACCTGGTTAAAGGTTATCTGTCTGATACAACAAAATGAACATGATTCAGTGA
The DNA here is from genome assembly GCF_053455715.1 of Rhinoraja longicauda. Lineage (NCBI taxonomy): Eukaryota > Metazoa > Chordata > Chondrichthyes > Rajiformes > Arhynchobatidae > Rhinoraja > Rhinoraja longicauda. The sequence continues at coordinate 51,317,961 of NC_135965.1, forward strand.
TAGTTTTTGTCATTAGCGTTTCCAGAATGTTCATGGTACCTGCCTTTAAAAGATTATTTCAATAATACTTTGAAGTAGGTCCATTAAATAACATTCAAAGTTAGTTGAAATCTACAATTTTCATGTTGAAAATGTAGAGGACTGCAAATGTTATTGAAATAGTTGAACATTTTCTGGTGAAAGAAATGCAAGTTAGTGTAACTTGCTCAGTCTAAAATAAATTAATGTTATCTATGAATTATATTTAAAACAAATTAGTATTGATTATCTAGCAGCCATGATATTACATTAAATTATATGTATACATGTGGTGGCTTTACATTGTGTGGAATCAGGTATTCAAACATAATGTTAGAATTTGGACTTTTCAGGTCTAAGTCTTAAATAATTTAGCATGTGGATTTTTCCCTTAAACCATGACATACATTCCACCACTCTTTGCCAAGTTCACATCGTGAGGTGAAGTACACTGTAAATTTAATCCACAGCTAATTCTAGGAATATACATTTGCCTTCATCGTTCAGGAAGTCATGTTGCAGCTTTATCGGGTTTTGGTTGGGCCACATTTGCAGCATTGTGTGCAGCTCTGGTTCCTCCATTAAATAAAGGATGTGGAGGCTTTGGAGAAGGTGCAGAAGAAGTTTATCAGAATGTGGTCTGAATTAGAGAGTATTAACTATAAGGAGAGATTGGACAAACTTGGATTATTTTCACTGGAGTGTTGGAGATTGAGTGGAGCCCTAATAAAAGTATACAACATTATGAGAGGCATAGACAGGATAGAACCATTCTCTCAAAATGGAACTGTCAAAGACGAGAGGACAGAGAGAGAGAAAGCTTATAGGAGATGTGCAAGTTTTTTTACACAGAGAATGATGGGTGCCTGAAACACCCTGCTTGGGGTGGTGTTGGAAGCAGGTATGATAGTGGCATTTAAGGCTTTTAGATAAGCATATGACTATGAATGGAGGGATAGTGATCACATGCATGCAGAGATTAGCTTAATTTGACATCATGTTTGGCACAGACATTGTGGGCTGAAGGATCTGTTCCTGCGCTGTATGGTTCTATGCTTTATGTTTTAATCTGCCTAAAAAATGTTGTATTTTTGTGTGCAATGTGATTCACTTAAAGAAAAAAACATAGGCTTATTATACAGTTCACAAGGATACTGATTTTCTTTTTGGGTTCTCCTCTTTGGTGATTTATTAAAAAACAGGAGCATCTACACATGCATGGAGACAGCGCTGAAGTAACTCAGCGGGTCAGACAGCATCTCTGGAGAACATGAAAGAAGGGTGATGACCTGAAACGTCACCTGTTCATGTAAAACAAAAATTGACAACCAACTTAATATTTAAAAGTTATATATGCATGAAAAGATTGATGAATATTCACAATATTTATAGGCTTCTTAATATGCCCTGTTTGATTTTTTTAGCAAATGAATGGTATTTGCTGTTTATTTTGATCAAAGTGACTCCAGCCACTTTGTGGGTTTTTTTTGTAAACCAGCATCTATCTATGTCTCCACCTACACATGCATAGTGGGCAACACACGTTTTTAGACACTTCTTCTGAATTTTTTGCTCTTACTCATAATCCCAGATACAAATAAACAGAATTGGTTTAATTTTCCCGAATCTCAAAATATTCTATAAAATGAACAAGCAGTCCAAAAACTGAAATTTATCAGCTTATTTATCATAGGTTAATTTTCAGTTTCCTGTAACGGATGTTGTCAATATGGATAAGATTCCAAAATGTTGGCATCTGTTATACAAAACTAAATGAAGGAAGATTTTAAAGATCATTACTTTTTAAAAATGAGATGAACGAATGATTAAAAATCCTGAAAAGAGAGAACAGTGGGTAGGAATAGACTCTATCCAGCAGTGGAGAGGCCAGGAATGAGAACAAATGTTATTCAGATTAAATGTAAGTAAGCCCAAAGGGCATTTGCAGCTATAAGTGTGGTTATAATGATAAAACAAAGACCAAAGCAAAGACCATAACTATGAATAGGTTATTTAGCTTGCTGAAGGAGAGGACAAATTAAGAGACACAACATCTTAAGAGTGTTCAGGATAAGATCAGGAAATGTCAGCAAAACACAGACAGTTATAATCATACTCTCTTGAAAAAATTGCTACTTGCTAGAATAAGAATAAAGTATAACAAATGATATTCACAAGCTATTTTCATATTCTTATTACTTTGCCAAAGGGAATTGTGGTCCCAATATCTTTTTGTTTTATGATGCAGTGAAAAATAATTCTGACAACCAACTTAATATTTAAAAGTTATATATGCATGGAAAGATTGATGAATACTCACAATATTTATAGGCTTCTTAATATGCCCTGGGTTTTTTTCAGCAAATGAATGACATTTGCTGTTTAATTTGGTCACAGATGCATACAGACTTGAAACAGCTTTCTGGGCAACAACATAAGGTGCTTCGAGATATCGTAGAGGATGGTATCCTCTATAGGAAATCTGAGACCTGTGTTGAACATAGGAAGCAAAACAGTGCCTCTTCAACCAACCAAAATTAAATATATTTACATGGGCATGCTGGCATAAATTTTCGCAGGAATGATTTGTCTGAAGGGAGGGAGGAGATGTGATCACTCTCGCACTGTTTTGTTGAAAGTAGGTGTCACATCAAGAATCCTGTCTGATTGATGCACATGGCTCTGTGTCAGATTTCTGATGGGGGATTGTGCATCTCAGATTGTTAGCTGGACCAGCAGTTGAAAGGAGATAATGAATGCTGCCTAGAAATAGTAAATGCTTCTCCAGTGCTTCTTGTGGACCAGGAAGAGCATTAAGAATTTAGCAATCATTGATTTTTTTTAAAACTGCAGATGGTGTAAATTTGAAATGAAAATAGAAAGTGTTGGAAGCATTCATCAAGACATGCAGCCTCTGTGGAAAGAGAAACTGAGTTAACATTTCAGGTTTATAAGTTCTGAAACATTAACTTGTTTTTTTTCTGCAGGTGTTAGCTGAACTGCTGAAGGATTCTAGCACTTTCTATTTTATTTAGAAAGAACATATCATCTGCTGCCTTCTATTTATTCATCTGGAGATTAAATCTGGCACCCTCGCTCAGAACACTCAGTTTTGCTTTGCTGATCTGAACACTAAACTGTGGTTTCCTTTTTCCATTAATCAAAGCTGCAAATTACATTTATTTAGAAAAATCTTAGGTACTTACTTCTATTCATCTGGTAATACATTCCTTATTTTATATACCAGAATTTGTTTCATAGAAACAACATATTCCCACTAATTCGTTTGCCTTATTAGTAAGAATTATCTGTTTACTTCTCTTAGAAGATTCTTTATTTTCAATTAGACAATAGACAATAGACAATAGGTGCAGGAGGAGATTATTCGGCCCTTCGAGCCAGCACCGCCATTCAATGTGATCATGGCTGATCATTCTCAATCAGTACCCCGTTCCTGCCTTCTCCCCATACCCCCTGACTCTGCTATCCTTAAGAGCTCTATCTAGCTCTCTCTTGAATGCATTCAGAGAATTGGCCTCCACTGCCTTCTGACGCAGAGAATTCCACAGATTCACAACTCTCTGACTGAAAAAGCTTTTCCTCATCTCAGTTCTAAATGGCCTACCCCTTATTCTTAAACTGTGGCCCCTTGTTCTGGACTCCCCCAACATTGGGAACATGTTTCCTGCCTCTAACGTGTCCAACCCCTTAATAATCTTATAAGTTTCGATATATGCGGGACTATCAAATGTTGAAAGACTGGAGCCTAGTCGCTCCAGTCTTTCAACATATGATAGTCCCGCCATTCCGGGAATTAACCTAGTAAACCTACGCTGCACGCCCTCAATAACAAGAATATCCTTCCTCAAATTTGGAGACCAAAACTGCACAAAGTACTCCAGGTGCGGTCTCACTAGGGCCCTATACAACTGCAGAAGGACCTCTATGCTCCTATACTCAACTCCTCTTGTTATGAAGGCCAACATTCCATTGGCTTTCTTCACTGCCTGCTGTACCTGCAAGCTTCCTTTCAGTGACTGATGCACTAGGACACCCAGATCTCGTTGTACATCCCCTGTTCCTAACTTGACACCATTCAGATAATACTCTGCCTTCCTATTCTTACCACCAAAGTGGATAACCTCACACTTATCCACATTAAACTGCATCTGCCATGCATCCGCCCACTCACACAACCTGTCCAAGTCACCCTGCAACCTCATAGCATCTTCCTCACAGTTCACACTACCATCCAGCTTTGTATCATCTGCAAATTTGCTAATGGTACTTTTAATCCCTTCATCCAAGTCATTAATGTATATTGTAAATAGCTGTGGTCCCAGCACCGAGCCTTGCGGTACCCCACTAGTTACTGCCTGCCATTCTGAAAGGGACCCACTTATCCCCACTCTTTGCTTTCTGTCTGTCAACCAATTTTCTATCCATGTCAGTACCCTACCTCCAATACCATGTGCTCTAATTTTGCCCACTAATCTCCTATGTGGAACCTTGTCAAAGGCTTTCTGAAAGTCAAGGTACACCACATCCACCGGCTCTCCCCTGTCCACATCCACCGGCTCTCCCCTGTTTATTTTAATTATTTTACTTCCTTTTACACTGACAAGTAGTTAGTAGCATTTTTAAAAGATGTCAAACATGTTCACAAGGGTTTCATATGGCTTTTTGACACATTGCATTATTATCTATAAGACTGTCAGTTCACAAAAAAGCCACATTCCCAAACATAAGATAAAGTGGTGTAAATATTGCTGATCCACGAATACTGCAATTATAAACAGAGTTACAAGATTTCAACGAGGCCATTTATTCTTGCAGTGAGGATGCTGATTACTGATCGCACTGCCATGTGTCTGGTTAAATCCATATTTCCATTCCCAGCTGAGTGGTAAACAAGAGCACATTACCAAAACAATATCCCCAAACCCCAATGTGTAGGAAGGGACTGCAGTTGCTGGTTTAAACCGAACATAAACACAAAAAGCTAGAGTAACTCAGCAGGTCAGACAGCATTTCTGGAGAAAAGGAATACGTGATGTTTCGGGTCGTGACCCAAATGTCAATAATCATTGAGACACAGATCTAGCCACTTTGTTTCCACACATGTACATGCGTGTGTGCTCTGGAATTTATTTTCACCAAAATGGCCACATATTCATTTCCTCGATGACACAAGAGAAACCTCGAGAAGAACCATCTGATCCTGCATTTGCCTATCTTAAATCAATTTACTTGCTCTATTACTTTTAGGTCCTGCAGTTACTTCGTTTTAAACACCTTTGTATCACTGAAGGAAGGAGATAAAATAGTGTTAGCAGTGTAATGGAAACTAACATGGATGCAAGTCCTTATTTGACTATTTTTCAATTTTCTTGTCATGTTGCCTATCCACGTCCACCAGAGATGCTACCTAACCCGCTGTTACACAAGCACTTCGTGATCAATACTTTTTTCTTACATATATTAATAATCCTTTTGTTTGATATTTTATATTATCCTTTTGCACCTTACGTTCTTTATTTTAGATTTTTATCTATGCCAGAGCACATTTCTTTGCTTGTCTGTAAGCCTCTTCTTTTACCACACTATCCTTTTTATTCACCATTGTTGCATAATGGCAATTCCTTTTACACAGCACCACCTTTGTTCTCATATCTACTTCATATCTACATTGGTCTCGTCTCAATATTTTCTTCTTATTTGCTTCATCGAATTGTTTCTGTGGCCTGATTACGTTCTAAACATTATTTCGATTTTTTAGATTTGGAGATACAGCGCGGAAACAGGCCCTTCGGCCCACCGAGCCCGCCGCCCAGCGATCCCCGCAAACTAACACTATCCTACACCCACTAGGGACAATTTCTTTACATTTTACCCAGTCAATTAACCTACAAACCTGCACGTCTTTGGAGTGTGGGAGGAAACCGAAGATCTCGGAGAAAACCCACGCAGGTCACGGGGAGAACGTACAAACTCCGTACAGACGACGCCCGTAGTCAGGATCGAACCTGAGTCTCCGGCGCTGTATTCGCTGTAAGGCAGCAACTCTACCGTTGCGCCACCGTGCCGCCCTTATCCCTTATTATTCCCTTATCATGTATCTGTACACTGCGAATGATTCAAATGTAATCATGTAATGTCTTTCAGCTGGCTAGTGAGCATGCAAAGAGCTTTTCACTGTACCTCAGTACACATGACAATAAACTAAACTGAACTGAGTTATACTTATATACTTAGAATTGTTTCTGTGGCCTGATTACGTTCTAAACATAATTTAGATTTTTTAGATTTAGAGATACAGCGCGGAAACAGGCCCTTCGGCCCACCGAGTCCGTGCCGCCCAGCGATCCCCGCACACTAACATTGAAGCAATTTTGCCCTATGTTTTGGGCCTTGATTGGATTCAAACTTTTTATACTAAAGAATGAAGAATCAATAAAAAAAAGTTAAAGTTCAAAATATTCTGTTGTCATTCTTGACTTGGGTACTGGTAGTCTGATGATTTAAGGTTAATGTCTATGATTAACTTTCAGCTGGGTAACACATCATACATAATTATTGTCTTTGGGCAAGTGCATGAAGTGGAATTAGTGCTCTAAGTGCACTTTGATATTTAGATATAATCAATCTTCATAATTTCTGTAATATGCTTTTAAACATAAAAACGTCATACCACTTAAAGTTCTTCCAAAAATGATCCCTAACCTCGGCCTGAACACATTAACCATTGGATTAAATGATCGATATGCCGAATGGAGTTGTAAGATCTGATGTACTTTTGTATAATGCTTCTCAAAAATGGAATTCCTCAAATCACTTAATAGGAAGAGGGATGAATAATGAGCAAACAATAAATGATAAGGTTAGACCAAAAGCATGAATAAGTAGGCTTTCAGGAGATTTCTGAAAATTGGAAGAGTGGCTACAAGCAAAGTGGTTTTGAAAATTATTTGAAAAGAGCAGTTAAACAGTGACTAAAAACAGCCTCCAATGCAAGATGTACATGCAAGAAAGAAGCTGGAGAACATTGGCCAAATGAGGTAGTTTGCGGTTGTGAATGGATTTGAAAACAAAGTCAAAGAACTCATTTGATTCACTTTGGGGGCTGGAAAAGTGCAAGGATGACTTATATGCGAAAGATTATTTACGATATGAAATTTACACATCAGTCACCTTCACCTTCAAGGAAAGTGCGTTTTCCAGCTTTGATATAATGAAAGATTATGTGCAGAAATGCTCCTTCAAATAGTATCTTCAAACAGTATCTCTCAGATATTATTTACCGTTGTAATGAAGTGTCTTTGATATGAAACATTAATTTTGTTTTCTTTCCACAGATGTTGGCTGACCTGCTGATTGTTTTCTGCTTTTATTTCAAGCAGTTGCAATTTTTTTCCATTACCTGCAAATGTTTTTGCTTCCTTCACACAAGGCAAGTGTGCAAAAGTGGAAAAAAAGGACTACTCATCAGTTTCCTGCTGAGTTTAGGGTGTGGGGACCCGGTAATGGTCACGTTTTACAAGGTTTTGGACTGAAACATAGAAGCATAGAAAATAGGTGCAGGTGAAGGCCATTTGGCCCTTCGAGCCAGCACTGCCATTCATTGTGATCATGGTTGGTCATCCACAATTAGTAACCTGTGCCTGCCTTCTCCATATATCCCTTGATTCCACTAGCCCCTAGAGCTCTATCTAACTCTCTTTTAAATTAATCCAGTGAATTAGCCTCCACTGCCTTCTGTGGCAGAGAATTCCACAAATTCACAACACTCTGGGTGAAAAAGTTTCTGCTCACCTCAGTTTTAAATGGTCTCCCCTTTATTCTTAGACTGTGTCCCCTGGTTCTGGACTCCCCCAACACTGGGAACATTTTTCCTGCATCTAACTTGTCTAGTCTTTTTATAATTTTATACATCTCTATAACATCCTCTCTCATCCTTCTAAACTCCAGGAAATACAAGCCCAGTCTTTCTAATCTTTCCTCATATGACAGTCCTTCCATCCCAGGGATTAACCTCGTGAACCTACACTGCACTGTCTCAATAGCAAGGACGTTCTTCCTCAAATTTGGAGACCAAAACTGCACACACTACTCCAGATTTATTTGCTCCTGTACTCAAATCCTCTCGTTATGAAGGCCAACATGCCATTAGCTTTCTTCACTGCCTGCTGTACCTGCACGCTTACTTTCAATGACTGGTGTACAAGGACACCAAGGTCTTGTTGCACTTCCCCTTTACCTAATCTGACACCATTGAGATAATAATCTGCCTCCTTATTTTTGCCGCCAAAGTGGATAACCTCACAATTATCTATATTATACTGCATCTGCCACGCATCTGCCCACTCACTCAACCTGTCCAAGTCACCCTGCTACCTCCTAACATCCTCTTCACAGTTCACACTGCCACCCAGCTTTGTGTCATCCGCAAACGTGCTAGTGTCACTTCTAATTCCATCATCCAAACCATTAATATATGTTGAAATATCGACATACTCCATTTGCCTCCACAGATGCTGCTTAACCTGCTGAGTTTTTTTTCCAGTGTTCTGTCTTTGATCCCTTTTGACATTGACAGGATATATATGTTGACTGAGATGTCCACAACCAGGGGTCATATCTTCAACATTTATAAATGGCCATCCAGCACTGAGAAGAGGATAAATGTCTTCACTCAGAGGGTGGTGAACCTTTGGAATTCTCAGAGCTGGAAGATTCAGTCGCTCAGCGTTTTCAAGAGAGAAATCAACTACAGTTAAACATTAAAGGAACCAAGACCTATGGGGTGGCGGCACGGTGGCGCAGCGGTAGTGTTGCTGCCTTACAGCGAATGCATCGCCGGAGACTCAGGTTCGACCCTGACTACGGGTGGTGTACTGTAAGGAGTTTGTACGTTCTCCCCGTGACCTACGTGGGTTGTCTCCGAGATCTTCGGTTTCCTCCCACACTCCAAAGACGTACAGGTTTGTAGGTTAATTGGTGTTGATTGGCTCGGCAAATGTAAAAATTGTCCCTAGTGGGTGTAGGATAGTGTTAATGTGCGGGGATCGCTGGTCGGCGCGGACCCGGTGGGCCAAAGGGCCTGTTTCTGCACTGTATCTCTAAATCTAAAACAGATACAAAGGGCTGAATAGCTTCTTCTTGCCTCTGTTTCTCCAACCCTTGATTTTGTGATAATCTTTTTAACTTTTCAGTTCTTATTATACTTGGCATCTATCTGAAATTTCACAATGGTGTCAGTGTTCCCCTGTAAGCTTTCTCTTTACCATAAGCGGGGGTGAGAAAATTCATTGCATTCTGTCCAATGTATTTTGCTACTCAGTTGACCATATTTTTCACAATTATCAGAAAATCAGGTTGACAGTTTTATAATATAGGTCTTCTTCTTCTTCTTAAGCCCTTGGCTCCTCTAGGGAGCATAGGCCATTGACAAATGTCCTCCACCTCACTCGGGAGTTCTTTCGAGATCTCCCCAGTTGAGCCCACTCCCAGACATTTCTGCCTGGCCACCTCTTTTCCTTTTATAATATAGGTAATGGCGCAAAATTACCAAAGTTGATTTATAAAATGGATGCATCACAGCTTGGTTTTACAACTGTTCTGTCCAGGACTGCAAGAAATTGCAGAGGGTTGTGAATGCAAAGTACATCATGCAAAGCAGCCTCCCCTCATCGACTCCGACTACATTTCATGCTGCCTCAGGAAAGCAGCCAACATAATCAAGGACCACTCACACCCCAGTTGTTCCCTCTTCTCCTGTCTCCAGTCAGGCAGAAGATACAAAAGCATGAGCTTGACAGCTTCTTCCATGATGCTATCAGACTCTTGAATGGACTTATCACAAGTTAAGGATGTAATCTGGATTTCCTAATCTGCCTCGTTGTGGCCCTTGCACTCTTATCACATGCACTTACTCGGTAACTGTAACACTGTATTCTGCAGTCTGTTTTCTTTCTCTTTGAACTACCTATTGTACTCATGTAGTGTTTTGATTGTAATCATGCATGGATATTTGTATCTAGAAAACATGCAAGCAACGTTTATCTTGTATCTTGGTACGTGACAATAATAAACCAATAGCCACCAACAATAGTCCAATTCTTGCTTCTGTAATTATGCAAGAATTTAAATGCTGACCATCCCAGTCACAAACACCGGCATTATTAACCAGTGTGATGTGGCTCACTGCTTCCTGGCACCAATGGATATTATGTTATTTCAGGGACTGTCAGGATATGTCAAACAATGCCGGTTGGTCTTGAGAAATCCATTATTATCCGAGTGTAGTGCTCAGCAACAGATTTAGGTCAGCAAATGTTCACGAGAAAAAATGCTGTTCCAGAGCCATATGAAACACAAGCCCTGTGAACTGACCTTGAATAGCTGCCACCCAAAACAAACAAGATGACAGGGAATAAACAGAGCTGCAATGGAAACATTCAGGGAAAGTGATATTCTCTCCAGGAGCAACTCCTTTGTCCTCCATCCTTGAAAACTTGAATGTCAGAAGTAATTTGGATTAAACCTCCGTGACAAATATGATGCTGTGGGAGGGATGGGGTAAAATGCATGAAACAGAAATAAAGCTTTCATCCCCTCTCCCAGTCCCCTGCTAATTGGAGTTCAGTTAGAGATTACATGTGCATATCCAAAACACTCTAATAGCAAAAGTGGAAGAGGGAAGTTACACACTGGTAAACAGAAGGTGATCATATAAATACAACTGTAATAAATTCCAGTGGAATTTAATCCAACTGTTTCTTGTTTGTTTTCTCAGTAACCATGCCTTCTTCACCTCGAGGCAGATGGAACTATATTAAAAACTATATAAAGATAAATCAATTGTAACACCACTCAGCTGCAAAGTGAGGGCAAAGTATTAATGTCAATTTACCTTGTACTTAGTATGTTATTTAGATGCCATATAAGTGATAAATGCAGGATTTTTTCCCTATTAGCATTAAAACATTTAACATTTTTGTATGATATTTTTCTGCCTACAACCCTAACTGAAGTATTGGTCTGTTTAATGTAAAGAATAATGTCAGATACACGCATTGTCCATTTTCATAGAAAAATTGCAATTTAACAGTGCCTATATTTTACTGTCTAAATAAAGATAGAGAAAAGTATTGCATTTATGTGGTGTCTTTAACAATTTCAGAATACTCCAATGTGCTTTTATCAATGGCATATTTTTGAAATGTATTGTTTGTAAAGTACGAAATGCAGTAGCCAATTTGCACATAGAAAACTCTCATAAATACAACATTGCGATGATCTGCAATGCTCCTTTTAGAGATATTGATAGAAGGTTAGATATTAAGCACATTTCTTTAACACAATCTTATTCTTAGGAATAGTGTTGAACTTTTATTTGAGAAAGCAGAGAGGGATACTTTTTAGTGTCTTCTCTGAAAGGTGGCATGTCAGCAGGTTTAGTTTATTATTATCATGGGTACTGAGGTACAGTGAAAAGAAAAGCTTTTTGTTTGCATGCTACCAGTCAAAGAAAAGACTATACATGAATACAATCAAGCTGCCACCGTGCACAGGTAAAAGATAAAAGGTACAACATTTAGTGCAAGATATAACATTGAAGTCAATAGACAATAGACAATAGACAATAGGTGCAGGAGTAGGCCATTCAGCCCTTCGAGCCAGCACCGCCATTCAATGCGATCATGGCTGATCACTCTCAATCAGTACCCCGTTCCTGCCTTCTCCCCATACCCCCTCACTCCGCTATCCTTAAGAGCTCTATCCAGCTCTCTCTTGAAAGCATCCAACGAACTGGCCTCCACTGCCTTCTGAGGCAGAGAATTCCACACCTTCACCACCCTCTGACTGAAAAAGTTCTTCCTCATCTCCGTTCTAAATGGCCTACCCCTTATTCTCAAACTGTGGCCCCTTGTTCTGGACTCCCCCAACATTGGGAACATGTTATCTGCCTCTAATGTGTCCAATCCCCTAATTATCTTATATGTTTCAATAAGATCCCCCCTCATCCTTCTAAATTCCAGTGTATACAAGCCCAATCGCTCCAGCCTTTCAACATACGACAGTCCCGCCATTCCGGGAATTAACCTAGTGAACCTACGCTGCACGCCCTCCATAGCAAGAATATCCTTCCTCAAATTTGGAGACCAAAACTGCACACAGTACTCCAGGTGCGGTCTCACCAGGGCCCGGTACAACTGTAGAAGGACCTCTTTGCTCCTATACTCAACTCCTCTTGTTACGAAGGCCAACATTCCATTGGCTTTCTTCACTGCCTGCTGAACCTGCATGCTTCCTTTCATTGACTGATGCACTAGGACACCCAGATCTCGTTGAACTCCCCCTCCTCCTAACTTGACACCATTCAGATAATAATCTGCCTTTCTATTCTTACTTCCAAAGTGAATAACCTCACACTTACCTACATTAAACTGCATCTGCCATGTATCCGCCCACTCACACAACCTGTCCAAGTCACCCTGCAGCGTTATTGCATCTTCCTCACAATTCACACTACCCCCCAACTTAGTATCATCTGCAAATTTGCTAATGGTACTTTTAATCCCTTCGTCTAAGTCATTAATGTATATCGTAAATAGCTGGGGTCCCAGCACCGAACCTTGCGGTACCCCACTGGTCACTGCCTGCCATTCCGAAAGGGACCCATTTATCCCCACTCTTTGCTTTCTGTCTGTCAACCAATTTTCTATCCATGTCAGTACCCTACCCCCAATACCATGTGCCCTAATTTTGCCCACTAATCTCCTATGTGGGACCTTGTCGAAGGCTTTCTGAAAGTCGAGGTACACCACATCCACTGACTCTCCCTTGTCAATTTTCCTAGTTACATCCTCAAAAAATTCCAGTAGATTTGTCAAGCATGATTTCCCCTTCGTAAATCCATGCTGACTCGGAATGATCCCGTTACTGCTATCCAAATGCTCAGCAATTTCGTCTTTTATAATTGACTCCAGCATCTTCCCCACCACTGATGTCAGACTAACTGGTCTATAATTACCCGTTTTCTCTCTCCCTCCTTTCTTAAAAAGTGGGATAACATTTGCTATCCTCCAATCCACAGGAACTGATCCTGAATCTATAGAACATTGAAAAATGATCTCCAATGCTTCCACTATTTCTAGAGCCACCTCCTTAAGTACTCTGGGATGCAGACCATCAGGCCCTGGGGATTTATCAGCCTTCAGTCCCATCAGTCTACCCAAAACCATTTCCTGCCTAATGTGGATTTCCTTCAGTTCCTCCATCACCCTAGGTTCTCCGGCCCCTAGAACATTTGGGAGATTGTGTGTATCTTCCTCAGTGAAGACAGATCCAAAGTAACGGTTTAACTCGTCTGCCATTTCTTTGTTCCCCATAATAAATTCCCCTGCTTCTGTCTTCAAGGGACCCACATTTGCCTTGACTATTTTTTTCCTCTTCACGTACCTAAAAAAACTTTTGCTATCCTCCTTTATATTATTGGCTAGTTTACCCTCGTACCTCATCTTTTCTCCCCGTATTGCCTTTTTAGTTAACTTTTGTTGCTCTTTAAAAGAGTCCCAATCCTCTGTCTTCCCACTCTTCTTTGCTATGTTATACTTCCTCTCCTTAATTTTTATGCTGTCCCTGACTTCCCTCGTCAGCCACAGGTGTCTCTTACTCCCCTTAGAGTCTTTCCACCTCTTTGGAATAAATTGATCCTGCAACCTCTGCATTATTCCCAGGAATACCTGCCATTGCTGTTCTACCGTCTTCCCTGCTAGGGCCTCCTTCCAATCAATTTTGGCCAGCTCCTGCCTCATGCCTCTGTAATCCCCTTTGCTATACTGTAATACCGACACTTCCGATTTTCCCTTCTGTCTTTCCATTTGCAGAGTAAAACTTATCATGTTGTGATCACTGCCTCCTAATGGCTCTTTTACCTCTAGTCCCCTTATCAGATCAGGATCATTACACAACACTAAATCCAGAATTGCCTTCTCCCTGGTAGGCTCCAGTACAAGCTGTTCTAAGAATCCATCTCGAAGGCACTCTACAAACTCTCTTTCCTGGGGTCCATTTCCAACCTGATTTTCCCAGTCTACCTGCATGTTGAAATCTCCCATAACCACCGTAGCATTACATTTTTGACACGCCAATTTTATCTCCTGATTCAACTTGCACCCTATGTCGAGGCTACTGTTTGGGGGCCTATAGATAACTCCCATTAGGGTCTTTTTACCCTTACAATTTCTCATTTCTATCCATACTGATTCAACATCTCCTGATTCTATGTCACCCCTTGCAAGGGAATGAATATCATTCCTTACCATCAGAGCAACCCCACCCCCTCTGCCCACCTGTCTGTCTTTTCTATACGTTGTGTACCCCTGAATATTCAGTTCCCAGCCCTGGTCCTCTTGTAACCATGTCTCAGTGATCCCTACAACATCATACTTGCCCATGACTAACTGAGCCTCAAGCTCATCCACTTTATTTTTTATACTACGCGCATTTAAGTACAACACTTTAACTTCTGTATTTACCTCCTCTCTCACATCGTTCACAATTGGCCCTGCCCTTAATTTCTTTTCCGCTCTAGAACTTCTGTTCCCATTCTTCCGAGAGTCTTTTGCAATATCTCCTGTATTCCCTTTGACCTCATCTTCATATTCACAATTTGTTAACCCCTCCCCCCCCACTACTTAGTTTAAAGCCACAGTCCAATTACAGATAGTTCAAAGGTCTCCAATGAGGCAGATGGTAGTTCAGGACTGCTCTCCAGTCGTGGTAGGATGATCCCTGATAACACCTGGGAAGAATTCTGATTCTGGAGGTATGGGTTTTCAAACTTCTATACCTCTTGCCTGATGGGAAAGGGGAGTAGAGGGAGTGACCGGGGTGATACTAGTCCTTGATTATGCTGGCGGCCTTGCTGATAAGTGTAAATGGAGTCAATGGAAGGAAGGTTGGTTTGCCTGATGGTCTGGACTGCGTCCACAACTTTCTGCAATTTCTTGCCGTCTTGATGGAGCTGTTCCCAAACCAGGCTGTGATACATCCTAATAAACTGCTTTCAGTGGCACACCTGTGGAAGTTTCTGAGGGTTGTTGAGGACATGCTGAACTTCCTAAGCCTTTGAAGTAGAGGCATTAGTGTGTTTTCTTGGCCATGGCTTTGATGTGGCTGGTCCAGGACAAACTGCTAGCGATATTTATTCCTAGGAACCTGAAGCTTTCGGGCATCTCGGCTTTGGCGCCATCAATATATACTGGGATGCGAGTATCTCATCAATGTATACTGGGATGCGAGTATCTCATCAATGTATACTGGGATGCGAGTATCTCATCAATGTATACTGGGATGCGAGTACTGTGTATGTGTACTGCTTCCTCTACTGAAGTTTATCACCATATCCTTTGTCTTGCTGACATTACATTTCCTCAAATCATACTTAAAGCCAGTTTAGATTTTGGTGCTCGAGTTAATGAATTTTAACCCACATGCTTATTCAATACTACGAAGCATCTTCAGCAAAGCTTAGGCAAAAGCAAACTCCATCAAGCTTCTTGGCTCTCTCGTGCACCATTCACACCAAATGCACAGATTCTACTGTCCGGAAAGCGAACACTTTGTGTGAAATCATGTTCTTTAAAAACCATTGTTTATTGATATGTATTTAGTATAATTTATTTTTCCTTTTTTTATAATACAGGAGACATTGCAGCTTGTCTCTGTAGCCATAATTATGTTCACATTGCTATTTTGGTGTTACGTTGTAACTGTCAAATATAATTTTACTGGGCAATATAATACTGAAATGGCACTTCAAGCTGATATGATAGCACTTGGACTGAGCTAAAACACACCTAAATTACATAGTCTGCAACAGTACTTGAACCAATGTTCATCGCCCAGTGAGAAATTAGTAAAAGATTGGCAAGGCAAAAAGAATAGTGACCAGTGTTTTTTTTCTCTGAAATCCATCCTAATTCCAGGTAGCCTTTCATTTACAGTAGATGCATCTGGCAAACAATCAGTAGGAAACATGTGTTGTCATTGGTAGTTTGTTCATCAGCAGGTAGCAAATCAGATGATGTCCTTAAGGGCTTGCACCAAATTTATATGGCCAAAGGAGGGGGGGGGGGAAAACTTTTTTTCAATCTCTTACCTCGACAGAGATGCTATTTTTTTTCCGTATCGTATCTCCGTCCCCACTGCGGCCTAACATCGTGGAGTTGGCGGCCTTTCCTGGAGAACGACGGGCGCTCCAAGCCGCAGGAGTCTGCGGGACTTTAACATCGCGGAGCTTGCAATCCCTTTGCAGGGGATCGAATCTCCAACCGCGGGGCCTGTGGACTTTAACATCGTGAAGCCCGCAGTTTCTGGTAAGAAGAGGCCGACTCGGGAGCTCCATGCCGCGGTTGGAGTTTCAACCGCCCCGACGCGGGAGTTTCGATCACCCCGACGTGGACTTTAATCGTCGGCTGCGGGGGCTTTGATCGCCCCGACTGCGGATGGTTTGACTGCCCCAACCGCGGGAGAACAAAGAGGATGATGATTGAACATTATTGCCTTCCATCACAGTGAGGAATGTGGAATCCACTGTGATGGATATTCATGTCAACATTTTAATGTGGTTGTGTGTCTTGGTGCTTTTCATTTAGTATGGCTGAATGGTAACTCAAATTTCACTGTACCTTAACTGGTACATGTGACAATAAACTGACCTTGAAACCTAATTGTGATATGAAAGGCCCACCTTCCAAACTCAAAATGTCCCACTTCTTCTAATGCAACCACATCTACTCATGGTATGGCGAGCAGGATTGTACACAATATTTGAATGCAGCCTGACCAATGTTTTGTACAGATGCAACAATGACATGACACCCCAACTCTTATACTCAATGCCTTAGCCTATGAAGGCAAGTATGCCTATTGGGGATTTGATTAATGTATACTTCATCAAATATACCACTTCCATTAATCCTCAATCTTTCTACTGTTTATTCTGCTCAATTCCACATGCTTTCTTTCCTATTCTTTTCTTTCCTTTTCTTTTTAATAAACATTTTCTTTGCTGTATCCCTGTCGAGAGATGAATAGGCAACTTGGGGTGGGCAATTACGTACGGCTCAGTCCTCAAAGCCCACATCCCTGAAATCAATATATAAAAATAGATACCACTGCACATCTTATGTGGTTCCATTCGTATTATCAAAACCTGCTCCTCCTTATATTTTATTTTTGCAATGATAAACTTCAGGCCTTCTGCATTTATCATGCATACCAGGACAATCTGTCTTTTGCAGGAATTGAGCACTAGTCATTTGTGCATATGTTAGCATTTACACTGTACTAAAGAGAAATTTCCCATTGAGGGAGAGGTAACCAACAGACAGCTAAGCCTGTTCATGGTAATTTATAGATGCCCACCAGTGTGGAATATGAGGTTAAAAACATTTTGGTATGAGACTCATCAAACAGCATCTGAGTTGGCGGAGTTGGAGACTTCCACCAAACGTTTTGTACAACTCTGCCCTCACCCCTTTTTTTCCGGCAATAATGTTGCCACTGAGAGTTGAACATGTTGCACCAGCAGTGATTTAAAGGAGAAATTCCATTCAGGGGCCCCAATTGCCCTTGCACATCTTCCAACCTTGGCCATTACATCCAATGATGCTTCCTCTACATTGGCAAGTCCAAGGGTAGACCAGGCAACTTTTTGTCGAACATTTGTGTTCTGTCTGTCAAGGCCTCTTGGAGCTCCCATTTGCGATCCATTTCAACTCCCCTTACCATTCCCATGCCAGCTTTTCTGTCCTTGACCTCCTTCTCGATTGTAGTAGTGGGTATTTTCAACTCTCACATTAATGACTTTGTGTAAACAGCCTGGATGGGGTGAAATTTGTTAAATACCTCCTGGAAGAGTTTTAAAAGCAGTATGTAGAGTATCCTATTGGAGAGAAGGAACTGTATTCAACCTTTTGTTTAAACAAATGTGGACGGGCAAGTGGCGAAGTGTCTGTGGATGAAACCAGCGACCAAATTCATAAACGTTTAGATAGTCATGGAAAAGGATAAAGTTAAACTAAGAGTTAAGGTCTTTAACTGAAAGACAGCCGGTTTCAATAGTATAGGACACGGGTTGGCAAAGTTAGATAGGGAGCAGCTGCTGGTGGGAAAAACAATATCCCTCCAAAAAGTGGGAGATGTTTAAAAACAAAATAGTATGATTTCAGATTCACCACGTTGCTGTAAGGGTAAGAAGCAAAGATGGTAAGATTAGGGAACCTTGATTGACAAAGAAAATTGGGAGTTTGAACAATAATAAGGAAGCATGTGGGAGTATGGAAAACTGTAATCAAGAGAGCCCTTTGAAGTTTATAAGGAATATGAATTGGAATACTTTATAGTCACACGTGACTAGGCACAGAGAGATTCTTTGCTTGCATACACAATGTATGCAAATAGCAGCCACCTACGGCGCTGACAGTTACGAAACACGCCGGCTCCCCCTTTTGTCCCCCACCCCCCAGCAGTTCCCTCACGCGCAGTCCCCATTGTCCTTTGTCCCCCCCCCCCCCCATATTGTACATTGTTCTCCCCCCACCTCCCTCACGACGGTCCCCACACGCCAGGTCCGAAAGGATATAGAAGAGAAAGCAAAGGTAGACACAAAATGCTGGAGTAACTCAGCAGGTCAGGCAGCATCTCTGGAGCGAAGGAATGGGTGACGTTTTGGGTCGAGACCCTTCTTCAGAGAAAGCAGTTAGGAGAGCAAAGAGGTGTTTATTCTCTTGTCCAAGGGCATTTTAAGAGAATTCCAAAATCTTTTATAAATATATTAGAAGCAAAAGAGTAGGTAAGGGAGGTGTTGGTCCCCTCCAAGACTAAAGGGGAAATCTTTGTGTGAAGTGTAGCGACCATAGAGATTAATCCTGGGAGTCGAACCCTCAGATTGGCCAGAAAGGTCACGTGTGGGTGCGACCGTAGAGATTGGTCCAGGGAGTTGAGCCCGCTGAGAGCGACGTCACGTGTGGTTTTGGCGCCCAAAACCAGTCAGTTAGGAGAGTTCTTCGAAGTGAACAGTTAGAATTAATGGTTGTCTGTAATCTCGTTCGTTATACTTTGTAATCGAATGTTGCTGTCGCAATAAACTTCATCAACAAAGAACGAGCCTCCAGACTCGCCATATTGGTGACCCCGACGTGATCCAGCCGATCACCTACCATGGGTCAACAAGACGCCTCGTCCTCGGTTCCTATGCCCAGCGCACCGCAGCTAAACGTGGTCA
The DNA here is from genome assembly GCF_053455715.1 of Rhinoraja longicauda. Taxonomy (NCBI): domain Eukaryota; kingdom Metazoa; phylum Chordata; class Chondrichthyes; order Rajiformes; family Arhynchobatidae; genus Rhinoraja; species Rhinoraja longicauda. Next base: position 51,337,276 of record NC_135965.1, read on the forward strand.
GCGTTCACCTTCCGCCGTTTTGGGCACATCAACCACAATCTTGGTTTGTCCATGCCGAAGCTCAGTTTCACCTAAGAAACATCTCGACGGACGAGACAAAGTACTATTACCTCGTCAGCGCTCTACCGCCGGAGACGTCCGTGCGGGTGATGCGGTTCATCATCGCCCCTACTGCAGACGGCAAGTACGAGGCACTGAAGGTACTCTTGTTACGAACCTTCGGATTCAGTAGGCATGACCGAGCTAAGAGGCTTATGCACCTACCGGATCTCGGAGATCGGCTGCCGTCCGTTCTCATGGCCGAAATGTTGGCGCTAGCAGGTGAACACACGGATTGCCTCATGTTCGAGCAGGCATTCCGAGAGCAGCTTCCCGAAGATGTCAAGCTCATGCTCACGGATTGTTCTTTTAAGGACCCCGTGGCATATGCGGAGAAAGCTGATGCGCTCATGGCATCCAAATCAAAAAGAAACAGTTCGATCAACAAGGTCTCGGCATTAGCGGGCAGCCCGCAGCGGCACCAAGATGGCGCCGCGTCTCCCGCCATTTTCCAAAAGCCCGCCAAAAGTATCCGCACAAGCGCGGCTGGTGTCGTTACCATCTACGATGGGGTGGAGATGCCCGCAACTGCCGCTCACCTTGCATCTTCTCGGGAAATGCCTCGGCCGATCGTACATAGAGGCGGTCGCGATTGGCCAGAACCGACGCCTCTACGTCCGAGATCGATTCACGGACACGGAATTTTTGGTTGACACGGGAGCCATAGTCAGCATCGTGCCGCCGACCGTCCTCGAAACCCGATCGGGTAAGAAAGGGCCTACCCTCATCGCGGTTAACGGCAGCCCCATCCGCACGTACGGTACACGGACAATGTCTCTGGCTTTCGGCACCCGCACGTACGAATGGCCATTCATCATCGCGGAAGTCGGTCAGGCGATCCTGGGTGCAGATTTCCTCTGGGCCTTTTCACTAGTCCCCGGTAACGGCCTTCGACCCTCCGCCAGCAACGATTAGCCCGCCACTCCACCGGCCGCCACCCCGCCCAGCCCGACTGTCCAGGCCGTCGTCGCAGCCTCCGACCTGTATGTTGCGGTCCTGGCGGAGTTTCCGGAGCTGCTCGTTCAGCGGTTCGACGCCCCTTTTGCCCGGCACGGCGTGGTCCACCACATCCGCACCGAGGGACCCCCCGTCTTCACTCGGGCCAGGAGGTTACCGCCCGACAAACTGGTGGTGGCGCGGGCAGAATTCCGGAAGATGGAACAAATGGGCATTGTCCGTCGGTCCAACAGCCCGTGGGCCTCTCCGTTGCATACGGTCTCCAAAGCATCTGGGGGGTGGAGACCATGCGGCGATTACCGGCGCCTCAATGCCGTCACCACGGCCGACCGCTACCCCATACCGCACCTCCAAGACTTCTCGTCTGGGCTGGAAGGTGCCGTGGTTTTCTCCAAAATCGATTTGGTGCGGGGCTACCACCAGATCCCTGTGCGCCCGGAGGACATACCAAAGACTGCCACGATCACTCCGTTCGGGTTGTTCGAATGGTTGCGTATGCCTTTCGGTTTAAAGAACGCGGCACAGGCTTTTCAGCGACTCATGGACCATGTTGGTCGAGATTTGCCTTTCGTTTTCATTTATTTAGATGATATCCTGGTCGCCAGCCCCTCGGAGCAGGAACACCTAGCCCATTTGCAGACCGTGTTCCGGCGGCTCCAAGACCACGGGCTCATCATCCAACCCTCCAAGTGTCAATTTGGCCTCCATTCTATTGATTTCTTAGGACACCGAATCACCCCCACCGGCGCCACCCCTTTGCCCGAGAAGGTGGAGGCTGTCCGTGCATTCCTGCGGCCCACCACAGTGAAGGGGTTGCAGGAGTTCGTGGGCATGGTGAACTTCTACCATAGGTTCGTCCCGGCAGCGGCACGGGTCATGCGTCCGCTCTTCCAGTGTCTCGCGGGCAAACCTGTGGAGTTAGAATGGTCCGCGGCCGCTGAGACGGCCTTTGCGGCAGCTAAAGAGGCTCTGGCAGACGCCACCATGCTTATCCACCCGAGCGCCTCTGCCCCCACGGCCCTGACGGTCGATGCGTCGAACGTGGAGGTGGGAGGGGTTTTGGAACATCAGGTGGATGGCCTTTGGCAGCCCTTGGAGTTTTTCAGCCGACAGCTGAGTTCGGCTGAGCTGAAGTATAGCGCCTTTGACCTAGAGCTTCTGGCTCTCTATTTAGCTGTCCGTCACTTTAGGTATTTCCTAGAAGGCCGCCCATTTGTGGCCTTTACGGACCACAAACCGTTGACTTTTGCTTTTTCCAAATTGTCCGACCCATGGTCGGCCAGCCAGCAGCGGCACCTGACTGCCATCTCAGAGTTTACCACCGATGTCCGTCATGTTGCGGGTAAGCTTAATGCCGTTGCTGACGCCCTGTCCCGGCCAGCCGTTTCCCCCATTTCAGCGGTGGGCTGCGAGGTGGATCTCCAGGAGCTTGCGGACGCACAGCTCCTGGCAGACACTGCCTCAGCATACCAGTCCGCCACTTCGGGGTTGAAGTTGGCCCAGTTGGCCTGCGGGTACAAAAGTCTGGTGTGATGTTTCCCTTCCCCGCCCCAGGCCGGTGGTGCCGGCCTCCCTCCAGCGCCGGGTGTTTGATGCCATTCACGGGCTGGCGCACCCGTCCATCCGCTCCACCTCTGCCTTAGTGGCCGCTCGGTTTGTGTGGCATGGCCTGTGAAAGCAGGTAGCCGCTTGGGCCCGTTCCTGCGTTCCCTGCCAGACCGCTAAAGTTCACCGCCATGTTCAACCCCCGGTGCAAGAGTTCGCGGTTCCTGCGGTCCGTTTTTTCCATATTCATGTTGATTTAGTTGCGCCTTTACCTTCCTCCCGGGGCTACACTCATCTGCTCACGGTGGTTGACCGATTCACCCAGTGTCCGGAGGCTTTCCCGTTGTCCGACACCTCCGCCGCCTCTTGTGCCTGGGCCCTGGCCCTCCATTGGGTGGCCCGTTTCGGTGTTCCGTCCGTCATTACCACAGACAGGGGATCCCAGTTCACCTCTGCCCTTTGGGCCACACTGGCGGAGCTGTACGGCTCCCGGTTGCAGCAGACCACGGCGTACCACCCACAGGCTAATGGGCTCATGGAGAGGTTTCACCGGCAACTTAAGGCGGCCCTCAGTGCGCGGCTGGAAGGCCCGGACTGGGTAGACCAACTTCCCTGGGTCCTTTTGGGAATCCGGACTGCTCCTAAGCAGGATCTCGGTGCTTCGTCCGCGGAACTGGTATATGGCTCGCCACTTCGAGTGCCCGGGGATTTCCTACCGGAGTCCTCTGGTCAGCAGCCCTCGGTTCCGTCGGTTTTGGCATCACTCCGGGCGCGAGTGGGTTCCCTGGCTCCGGTTCCTACTTCGCGCCATGGGTGTTTCATGGTGCATGAACCGCCTGCCTTGAAGGATTGTGAGTTTGTGTTTCTGCGTAGGGATGCCCATCGTTCCCCGTTGCAGAGGGTCTATGAAGGCCCGTTCCGCGTGTTGCTTAAAGGGACGGTCACCTTCACCTTGGATGTGGGCGGCAGGAGTGAGCTCGTCTCGGTGTCCAGGCTCAAACCTGCGCGCTTGGATCCGGACCGCCCTGTCCTGGTCGGTCAACCGCCTCGGCGGGGCCGTCCTCCTGCAATTCCACCCGATCCGGGACCCCCTGCTCCTGTGGTTCCGGCAGCCCCTCTCCTTACTCGTTCTGGTCGTGAAATCCGGCTCCCTGCTAGGTTCCGTACCTCGTGTTCTGGGGGGGTCATGTAGCGACCATAGAGATTAATCCTGGGAGTCGAACCCTCAGATTGGCCAGAAAGGTCACGTGTGGGTGCGACCGTAGAGATTGGTCCAGGGAGTTGAGCCCGCTGATTGGACAGCGACGTCACGTGTGGTTTTGGCACCCAAAACCAGTCAGTTAGGAGAGTTCTTCGAAGTGAACAGTTAGAATTAATGGTTGTCTGTAATCTCGTTCGTTATACTTTGTAATCGAATGTTGCTGTCGCAATAAACTTCTTCAACAAAGAACGAGCCTCCAGACTCGCCATAGAAGTCAGGGGGTATATAAGGTGTTTATTCACAAAATGCTGGAGTAACTCAGCAGGTCAGGCAGCATCTCGGGAGAGAAGGAATGGGTGACGTTACGGGTCGAGACCCTTAATATATAAGGTGTCCTCAATGAATATTTAATGTCAGAACTTTGACAAGTTGGCAGCTGGCTAAACCAGAGGGCATGGATTAGATAGTTGTCACATTTTTTTTAGCAGTTTTGAGTGCAAGGCTTCTTCTCCCTCACACTTGACCCATGTGATAGATTTACATTGACAAGGTGTGATCATGCTGCAGGCACACAGTAACACATAGTAAGATAGGATGGCTCAGATGAGTAAATGGTATTCTGACATGCAGAAAGTGAAAGTTAAATGTCATCATTATTTTCCAGGGTCTCATTGTGCAGAGTTGTGGGATGGGGGTTCGTGGTGGGGAAGATTTGTAGAGAATCAGAAGTAAAGGCTCATTCTCTCAAATATTTTGGTGAATGATTCAACAATGACAGAGCCCAACTCCTAAATGTGTCAATAATCAAGCTATTTATTTGTGTATTGCAGCCGAATAACTGGAAATGGGAAACCTTGATTTTGATCCCCTTGGGTAGACGGAACAGTTTCCTGTTTATCCTGTGGATAAGCTTCACTCCAGTGGGAAGGTTCAGCACTGCAGGAAGAAAGTTCAACAATCAATAGTGGATGATTGGCATTCTTTGAAACCAGTCCACACTGATATTGCATTCGTTGTGATGCAATTAAATTAAGATCATGGCTTATATGGCATCACTTAGCAGACATGAGATGCAGCTCAAAATTGTATACAGTACTGATATACTGCTCCCTGCATTTATCTTGGAATTGATAAATGGAGAGGTTCATAGGGTCATAAGTGATAGGAGTAGAATTAGGCCATTCAGCCCATCAAGTCTGCTCCACCATTCAATCATGGCTGATCTGTCTCTCCCTCCTAACCTCATTCTCCTGCCTTCTCCCCAGTTCATGTTCATGTCTGTTGTAGAGATGAACTTCAATCACAGATTCTTTGTAGGTAAGTGCAAGTCATGGCAAAGACCCTCAGAAACACTATCATCACGCCCACCTACACAAAAGGAAGCAAATGCATCACAATAACGAGGGATGTGTCGCACTGTCTGTGGCGGGTGATATCATCAACAAGATATTCCTCAACTGCCTCCTTCTAGTGGTCAAAATGTTACCCTGAATTGTAGAATGTATTCGATCCAACTTACAAGTACACATGCATGCTCTGCTAAACAATAAGATATAATTTACTGAGCCTCTCTTATTCTTTTCACTGTTTCCTCAGGATTCATGGATACATTCTGTTTGATCCTAGTAATTTCATGGGTGTTTGTAATTGCTCAGGTGTGTTTAATTGCCTCCTTAATGCAGGTATAAGAGATCTCTCAGCACATAGTCTTTCCTCCAGTCTTTCCATCACCTTTGGAAACTTTTATTGCTGTTTATCAACATATCATATCATATCATATCATATATATACAGCCGGAAACAGACCTTTTCGGCCCACCAAGTCCGTGCCGCCCAGCGATCCCCGTACATGAGGACCAAAGTTGTGCCAATGAAAGCCACCAGGAGATCAGATTGGTTAATGCGGACTGAGCGAAGGTGTTGGGCGAAGCGATCGCTGAGCCTGCATTTGGTTTAGCTGATGTAAATAAGTTGACATCTGGAGCAGCGGATGCAATAGATGAGGTTGGAGGAGGTGCAGGTGAACCTCTGCCTCACCTGGAAAGACTGTTTTGGTCCTTGGATGGAGTTGAGGGGGGAGGTAAAGGGACAGGTATTGCATCTCCTGGGGTTGCAGGGGAAAGTGCCCGGGGATGGGGTGGTTTGGGTAGGAAGGGACGAGTGGACCAGGGAGTTACGGAGGGAACGGTCTCTGCGGAACGCAGAAAGGGAAGGGGATGGGAACATATGGCCAGTGGTGGGGTCCCGTTGTATGTGACGGAAATGTTGGCGGATGATTTGTTGGATACGCTGGCTGGTGGGGTGGAAGGTGAGAACGAGAGGTATTCTGTCCTTGTTACGAGTGGGGGGAGGGGGAGCAAGAGCGGAGCTGCGGAATGTAGAAGAGACCCTAGTGAGAGCCTCATCTATAATGGAAGAGGGGAAGCCCCGTTTCCTGAAGAATGAGGACATCTCTGATGCCCTAGTGTGAAACACCTCATCCCGGGCGCAGATGCGGCGTAGACGGAGGAATTGGGAGTAGGGGATAGACTTTTTGCAGGAGACTAGGTGGGAAGAAGTGTGGTCCAGATAGCTGTGCAAGTCAATGGGTTTATAGTAGACTTGCTCCCTCTTTTTAACTTCAATGAAAATACTTTTCACTGTGTAAATTATGCAAAAATAATCTGGTATCACGCTGGTGATTTTATTCAAACAGTTGGTTCTTCTAAAACAGTTACTTTTTTTCCTTTCCATGTCATTTTTTTCAATATGTGGACCTTTTGCAATTCCCACAGCAGATGTTCTGCTGGAATCTGTGAAAAAATAATGTCAGTACATTTACAACACGAGACTAAAGTTGTGCCTGCCACATTGTTCATCCAGTTGAGACAGGAACCGTTTAAGAGCAGAGGTGGCAGAAAAGGAGGTCAAGTAGAACACTGTGCAAATTAAGAAAATGACTAACTCTGAATCATCCATCAGAAGAGATACATTGGGCTGGATTGCATTGATCTCAGCTGATGTCTTATGGGTGTAACGTCTGCTTGCCCTGAGATAATACCATTTTTTTACGTCAACATGGCTCCTCAACGGATTATCAGTAGGTTGACACCACGCACAAATGGCTCAGTGCGTAACTGATGAAAGAAAATGGGGGAAGGGCATCATAGTGAATTGCATTAAAATTACTGTAATTTCTTAACAGAAAGTAGAAATATTTCTGCATAGAATAAGAAGTTCTGCTTGTTCACTGTTTATTAAAATTGCCGTTGCATATCATATCATATCATATATATACAGTCGGAAACAGGCCTTTTCGGCCCTCCAAGTCCGTGCCGCCCAGCGATCCCCGTACATTAACACTATCCTACACCCACTAGGGACAATTTTTACATTTACCCAGCCAATTAACCTACATACCTGTACGTCTTTGGAGTGTGGGAGGAAACCGAAGATCTCGGAGAAAACACACGCAGGTCACGGGGAGAACGTACAAACTCCTTACAGTGCAGCACCCGTAGTCAGGATCGAACCTGAGTCTCCGGCGCTGCATTCGCTGTAAAGCAGCAACTCTACCGCTGCGCTACCGTGCCGCCCCATCTGGCGATAATTAGTCATAGAATCATAGAGTCATACAGTATGGAAACAGGCTCTGGCCCAATTTGCCCATTCTAATCAAAACTACGAACATTCACCTTACCTTTTCCTCTCAATATTTTGAAAACCTCTATAAGGTCACCTCCTCAGCCTCCAATGATCCAGTTGAGTCCCAACCACGCAGTGTTTCCTTATAACTTAAGCCCTCAAGTCCTGGTAATATCCTGGTGCATCTTTTCTGCATGCTTTCTAGTTTAATGATATCCTTCTTCCAGCAAGGCGACCAGAATGGAGCTCAATACTCCAAATGTGGTCTCTCATCATCATCTTGTACAGAAGATAGACACAAAATGCTGGAGTAACTCAGCGGGACAGGCAGCATCTCTGGAGAGAAGGAATGGGTAATGTTTTGGGTCGAAACCCCTCTTCATCTTGTACAGCATTAGCTTGATGACACAACTCTTGTAGCCAGTACTCCAACCCTTGGTGAACTATTCTGCCTACAACTACTGATATATTGGGTTAAATTTGTTATATTTCATTTTGGTGTTACTTTTTTAAAAATAGCTGAAATGAATAAGGCACTTTATAAATTTACCTTGTGAGAAAAGACGAAATAGTCAAAATAAGAACAATTGTCTCAAAAGCTTTGAATAGAGTTAAACAGAGAAGAAATATTACTTAGAATAGATTTGTATTAAGTTTTTGGAATGTGTTCAAAAGCCAATAAAACCTCTTGGCACATCAAAACATTCTATTAATCTGAAAATAATAGTGGAGCATGTTTGTTGTGAAACTCCACATAAGGAGCCAAAATCCCAACATGCCAATTAACCCACCATATAATTAAATGAGACAATATATAGGATCTTGCATCCCACACACCATTCCCCCCACTGTCGTTGGCAAACAGCTTGTTCCCAGATTCCTGCCAATGCCACCTACTCGCAAAGTTTCCACTCCAAGAATTTAAATGTCCTTTGTATGTTTAACACCACTGAATATGCTTGGCTTCAATGTGGATTGTGAGAAAAGGAAGCAGCATACAATTATTTTAAACTGTATATCTGTTATCCACTGATGTGCTGACTAGCGTCCACTCGAGGAAATAAATTATAATCTATCATTAGATGAGGACATCGACAATTACTATTTGATCAAAGAGGAACTTTATTGATTTGTGAGGTCTAGATCAATTTCACTAATTTATTTGAATTATTTAAGGGTGTCACTTGCATTGAGGATTAAAGGAAAGTTTATAATTGTTAAATATGAAAAAGAGAAAGGCCATCTGGCCCTTCAATACTGTTCTACCATTCAATAGATTACAACTGATTACATACATTAAATTTATTTATCCATAGTTTCATGTCCTTCATTACCCATGATGTAAGAAAATCCAAACACAATCTTAATTTTTTTAAATTTAGCTTGAATCTATAATGTTTTGAGGCCAAAGTTCCAGATTTCCATTAAACTTTTTTGAAAATAAAGTTTAGTGACTAGATAAAGTTTATTCTGAATATCCTAAATAACCAGATGTCATTTTAAAGTTTGTGCCTCGTGTTTGAATTGTCTACTTGCAGAAACATGTTCACATCTGCCCCTTTAAAACCTTAATGATTTTATTATCAAGCTTTTTCTCTGCTGTTTTCTCTGTGCTTTGGTAAAATCACTGGGTTTAGTGCCACAAGATAACACGAGACAGGAGAGTTGTTTTTAGCTTTGCTGGGAAGGTGCTCTTGTGTGGCAGGAACAAAGGTTCCAGTTCCTCCTTTTTTTGAACCATCGTCAGTCTTTCATACTGTTGATCACAGTCATGAATTAAGACTTATTGGTGTCCTGGGCATTCAGAAAATGGCCCCTTATGCTTCAGAGCTTGTTCTCGTTGGAGATTGAAGGTAGAGCTTTTGTGAGTGAGTCCATCACATGCCCTAATGTATAACGAAGATCACAGCACATGCTCAATAAATCCGTGATGAAGTGTTAACTATCCCTCTGCCTCCACAGATGCTGCCTAGCTTGCTGAGTTCCTCCAGTAGTTTGTTTTTTGTTCCCAATAAGCAATCAGTTACCCATATCTGAAATCACTGAGTTATATTTTTGAAAGCACGAGCGACTTTACCAGCATCTGCAGTTATTTTCTTAACCAGCATCTGCAGTTATTTTCTTAACCAGCATCTGCAGTTATTTTCTTATCATTCCTTCTCTCCCGAGATGCTGCCTGACCTGCTGAGTTACTCCAGCATTTTGTGAATAAATCGATTTGTACCAGCATCAGCAGTTATTTTCTTATAGCGACTTTATACAGTTTGCTGTTACACTGAGAAGTGTATTCTGTGGCAACACTCCAGGCCATTCACAGAACAAAATACAAGCTGTTTTTAAAATATTTGCCTAGCTAGTTACATCTTCCTCTTAGAAAATTAACATTTCCCACTCCCTTCAAAATAAGGAAATTGGTTTAATTTCCTGACTGTCCACCCTCAATATCCAATGTCCTTTACAGCATCAGCTTTTTCTGGCAAGTCATCAAGTGCATGTACACATACAACTCAGAGAGTCATAAAGTCGTACAACATGGAAACAAGCCCTTCAGCCCAACTCATCCATGTTGACCAAGATGTCCCATTCTAAATTAGTTCCATCTGCCTGAATTTGATCCATATCAATTTAAACCTTTCCTCTCTATATCTATCTAATAAAAGTAGAATTGTGGAGGCAACTGTGCACAAAAATGGTATATTACACGTCATTGTGCTGGTACCAGGTATTTAATAGAACTCTGATATTACAATTGCTGCCAGAGAGAAACCTGTACCCACCATCTTGTACCATGTATTACCGAGAGGCAAACCTGTCCCTCTACATTCTGAAACACATCGTCATACAGCCACTAACCTATACCCTCCTATATTGTTCTTGTGTAATGGACCTTCAGTTGGGTACAGTGACAGATCTGTGCCAACAGACACTGCACCCAAATGTTATACGATGGTAGAGCTATGTTTATTGGTACAACTGTCCAGTGTTATACAGTGACCTGCATTACCAATATGGTTCTTATATTGCACCGTGAGAATTGTAATATCAATTTAATACCTGGTATAGATACTTTGAGATACTCTGCAAAGCTAGACTTTGCATCAAATGGATCAGAACTAGCTTTGATGGATCCTATGGAGACTGGTAAAGCAAGGTTTTAATTGGGTTCTACCTCCGACTTCATCGACAGTCCCTCCAGCATAGACTTCAATTCCTGCCACAAACTCTGATCCTTGACACTGACTGGAATCCTCTTCCTGTCTGTTGTTTGAGATTGAACCACATGGTTTGTGAATTTGATATTGTATCTAACCTGAGAGGAGCATCAGACCCAACCTGTGCTTTTCTTAGGTTGGCTTCATCAACCTCCTTGCTGTTGGTGACTTTATCTCTGCCTAAACTCATCTGCTATGAATTTATCTGCTGTGAATACATTATCCATGCATTAGTTATCTCCATTCACAAGCACTCACTCATTTTAATTGATCTTAAACTCTGAAATTAAGTCCCTTAATATTCTGATAGCTCTATCTCTGCACATTTAAGATACTCTTTAACATATTTTTTATAAAATCAAGCTTTTGGTCAACTTCCTTCATTGTGTGACTAGGTGTGAATTTTGTGTAATGATGCTCTTGTGATGCCGTTTTGGATAATTTTCTATATTAAAGGAGCTTTATAAATACGGATTGCTGATATGTGGAATGATTACTGAACGGTGATGAAATCAGCCTAAGAATAGAGATGAGCACACAAGAAAATGATAGCCTTTTCTCATCCTGTACTTGTGAATGTTCTTGCAAAGGAAGTTCTTTGGCATGATATTGAGCCAGAAATATGCGTAAATCAGGAATGTGTCTTTCAAGGTGACTCAACATCAGTGTTCCAGTTATTCCTCTTAATTGACCAGAAGTAAGTGGGAAAGAGAAAAGGGCCAGATCACCACAGTACTATCACATTTAGTGTCAGTGACTTCAGGATATGAGGAAGGCTGAAGAAAGATGTAATTAGCTACCGAAGTCTCAGCATCTAGACGTTCCGTCCATCATCCATCTACCTTCATTTTCAATGTTAAAGTGCCATGTAGAGCAAGCATTATATTAAGTCAAAGGATACAGTCGCTGTGTACAATCACAAAATGATTCACAGAACACCAAGCATTTTAAGAGTAATACATTTTTGGAATTGGATTTCCACTTTGCACAGAGGAGTCATTTGTATTGGGATAGATTACTACAATAAGAGATCAAAGAGACAGGCTATTGTAGCAGTATTATAATACGTTTGATGGCCAAAGTCAAGCATAACATTTAGAGCACCACTTCACTGGTAACAAAATTCACCAGTGTTTATGTTGTGGTAACTTTTATTTTCAAGAGGAATGGTTGTCTGATAAATGTCACCAAATGTCTTTTCTACGTTACTGCCCCAGTGCACTGGCAACAATTCAGCTTTGAGTTCATTCTCATTATCCTTTCCAGATGGCTAACCTTTCTCTTTCACTTATCACATTGTGACATTTTTTTGGACAGCATATTTGTCTCACTATGATTGTCAACATCACTGTAGGTGCAATTGGTCATGCACCTGCTCTGACAATTGGATTACTGCTTCAGGAAGTAAACTCTATTTGCAAATGTGAAAAAAATCTTGCTGTTTTGAATGCCAGATTTCATATTTCTACCTTGAAACATGGCTTAAATGGCTAGGTGAGACTGAGCGCTCTCTTCTCCAATTTCTGTGAAATAATAGTGCCATTGGATAAACATATTTCATTTATATCGATGTTAATAACTTTGCTAATGTTATCTCTATTAGATTCAGGCGCATCATTCACATTCTCCCTGGTGACTCTTTAGAAACCAGTGCCATAGAGTCATCGAGAGATATAGTGTGGAATCAGGCCCCTTGGCCTACTGAGTCCATGAAAGCCATCCAGATTCTATTTACATACATTTACATATGTCAGATTTTTGTTCTCTATACATTTCCATCCACTCTCTCCAAATCCCACAACTCACTTTCACACTGGGGGCCATTTACAGTGTCCAATTTACCTACCGAGTCACGTGTTCAGTATGTGGAAGGAAAATTAAGCATCCGGTGCAAATCTATGGGGTCACGGGAAGAATATGGAAACTCCACACATACAACCCCCAAGGTCAGGATTGAACCTGGTTCTCTAATGCTATGAGGTAGCACGCCACTAGTTGCACCATTTTTGTGCCCAAAATATAAACATGCAGATTTACCATCTTGTATTCATCTCCAGTTTCAAACAAATCTTCATAATTTATAATCCAGGTTATGGGTGGAAAACCATCCTCTCTTTATTTGGAATAGTGATATAAATTTTTCTATTAAATCCACAAGATAAGTAATCTAAAAGATGGCATATTTGACAATGCAGCACTCTCTCACTATCGGTTGTCAGCCTCGATTTTTGTTCTTATCGACCAGAAAGGATAATCTCTAAATCAACTTTATCGATACAAAGAGTGTGTAACTATTTGTTTCAATCATTAATGAGCTGCTTTTTGTTGTCTGGACCACAAGGACTCTTTTTCACAGATCATCGCACAATAGTCACAGTAAACTGATGCTCCTGACATTGTGACAAAGAGGGAGTTAAAAAAAGTCAGGTTTTTTCCAAAATAAAAGGATAACGATGACTAAAAAAAAGAATGTAGTTTCAAATGAGTTTTTAGAATGTCACTTTGCATACATTCAGCGTTGTGATGATAAACGCTATCTAGAGTGAGTTTTGCTATCCTTGAATCTTCGTTTTCTTATGCTTGACTGAATACTTTTCTTTTGTTTCGGTTTAATATCTCGTGGAATAGGAGCAAAATAAGCTGAAAGAGAGTGGTGGTTTATCATGGATAGTGATTATGGAGATGTCACCGACACCATCTGTTGCGTCAGATTCTGCATTTAAAATGCACTCTGGGAGTGAATACATGAATCACCAATCTAGGGGGAAAATGGATATGGGTGGGTGGGAGCTGCCTTGTCAGATAGAACATAGAGAACAGAACTGTTTGAGTGCATTACATTTATAGCTGTTCCTGTTGATCTGACACAGGTTTTCAGTGAAGTAAATGTCACAGAATAACTGCAAGCTGTTAATGATTCAGCCAACCTTGAAATGAGCATACAGATTTACCCACTGCCATTAACGAGCTTTAAATTTCATCCTTTTTAAAAGGAAAATCGTTAGTTTTATTCACAACACGGTCAAAGCAGTCTCTCTGTAGTTAAAGGAAAAGCACTGCGATTGGAATATAAAACTGGAAAAACATATGACTTCTCAGTTTCAAGGAAAGTAAGACATTGGAATTTTTCAATATGCATGATTTTGAATGCTCCATTAGACACGGAAGTGGCAGGATACACTTCCGACAGAGACTTCTCAGTTGCATCATCACAAAAGCTATATTGCCTCATCAGCAAAATGCTGAGATCAGTGCATCAGGGCTGAATCTAACATAGTCTGCTGCGTCAGACCAGGTGCAAGTTGTCATTTTATTAGGCGGCAGTCGCTTCCTTTCCATTAAGACTTGCTTTCCAAGACAAGGCCAACCCCATCTGCAAGTTTCATATTTGCACTTTGTTAATGTCATAACAAAGGTGTCAAGCATGTGTTGATTGCCATTTGACACATCCGCTGCAGCCTAATGTCCACCATATATAGATATGTGGAAAAAATGAACTGCTGAGGGAACTTAGAGGGCCAAGTAGCATCTATGAAGGGAAATGGACAGATGACATTTCGGGATCGGACCCTTCTTGAGATGCTGCCTGACCAGCTGAGTTCTTGCAATAGTTTTGTTTTTGTTCAGGATTCCAGTGTCTACCCCCATCACATTTTCCATCACTATGTCAAGAAATGTGAGTTACCAAAAAAAAATGTTTCTTTCAGATTTTGTATTTATTTATTCAACTCCACATAAATTCCGTAAAACCAAATTTTATTCCGTATCTTAGATTTTTGGGTAGTGATTTTGTGAATTCTGTAAACCCAAATTTCCATCGCCTGAACGATGCCATCTGCAATAGGTTTTCCAAGGAAACCAGTAAATTTAAAGGGGGTGTGGGAACTGGTGTCTCAATGAGATTAAGGGAACGTGGGAACAAGGGTGCAGTGAATTTCAGGGGGCACAGAAACTTTGCATATGTTAAAAACCAAATGATTGGGATTCCAGGATTATGGGAGTTTTACAGCACACATGGTTATTTAAACACTGTGTGGCTGTTGTTCTGATCAATACCACAACTGTAATCTGAGAAAGATTATGCAGATTATCCATCATTTAGCACACATCACTGGTTGCAGCCCCAGTCTGGCATCCATGTCCTTGAGGAGTCAGCTGGTTTGTTTGTGGTAAAGCTACTAAATGATTTCTCGTGAAGAACTTTGAATTTTCTCCACTAAAATGCTTTTATTGCCCTAGTTATCCCCAGTACGTTTTGTAAATGATATTCTACATGCATATTCGGTCAGCATCCAGAAAGGGTAAATGGTAATCACTGGTTTCTTGGCCATGTTTGACATGTTGGCATGACATTTCATGAGGTCCAGAGTCACAATTGCTCTCGACCCACCTATTGTATTACTGCCACCAACTCTCATGGGGTGGTCCTGACATGTGAAAGAGTCATGATGGAAGGTAGTAAGACCTTGACCAGGGCAGGGTGTTGATGAAAAAATCACAAATACTCACTAAAGGAATTTTACAGAGTCTACTGAGCTGGCTGTATCTTTATCATTCTCAAACCAAGTGCCAAATTCAATTGTGGATTATTTGTATTGTTTGTAGAGTTTTTTAATTGTGTTTTGTTGTCATATTTTGGTGCATTAGTTTCAGAGGAAAGTAATGAGTTCACCATATTGCTTGGGTCTGCATTTAAGCATAGCAAATAACCCCCTCAAAGCTTAGTGAATAGACATAGACAATAGGTGCAGGAGTAGGCCATTCGGCCCTTCGAGCCAGCACCGCCATTCAATGGCCATATTAATGATTTGGACGAGGGAATTGAATGCAACATCTCTTAAGTTTGCGGATGACACGAAGCTGGGTGGCAGTGTTAGCTGCGAGGAGGATGCTAGGAGACTGCAGAGTGACTTGGATAGATTAGGCGAGTGGGCAAATGCATGGCAGATGCAATATAATGTGGATAAATGTGAGGTTATCCACTTTGGCGGCAAGAACAGGAAAGCAGAGTATTACCTGAATGGTGAACGATTAGGAGAAGGGGAGATGCAACGTGACCTGGGTGTCATGGTGCACCAGTCATTGAAAGCAAGCGTGCAGGTGCAGCAGGCAGTGAAGAAAGCGAATGGTATGTTGGCATTCATAGCAAGAGGATTTGAGTTTAGGAGCAGGGAGGTTCTACTGCAGTTGTACAAGGCCTTGGTGAGACCGCACCTGGAGTATTGTGTGCAGTTTTGGTCTCCTAATCTGAGGAAAGACGTTCTTGCCTTAGAGGGAGTACAGAGAAGGTTCACTAGATTGATCCCTGGGATGGCGGGACTTTCATATGAAGAAAGACTGGATAGACTAGGCTTGTACTCGCTGGAATTTAGAAGACTGAGGGGGGATCTTATAGAAACATATAAAATTCTTAAGGGGTTGAAGAGGCTAGATGCGGGAAGATTATTCCTGATGTTGGGGAGTCCAGAACCAGGGGTCACAGCTTAAGGATAAGGGGGAAGTCTTTTAGGACCGAGATGAGAAAACATTTCTTCACACAGAGAGTGGTGAGTCTGTGGAATTCTCTGCCACAGAAGGTAGTTGAGGCCAGTTCATTGGCTATATTTAAGAGGGAGTTAGATGTGGCCCTTTTTGCTAAAGGGATCAGGGGGTATGGAGAGAAGGCAGGTACAGGCTACTGAGCTGGATGATCAATCATGATCATATTGTATGGCGGAGCAGGCTCGAAGGCCCGAATGGCCTACTCCTGCACCTATTTTCTATGTTTCTATGTTTCTATGTTTCAATGTGATCATGGCTGATCATGAAGTTGATGATTTTATAAGTCCATCATTCTGTTTCACAATTACTATTGTTTTATATCACATTAATTCAATTTATATGTACTGTATGAATATAAACACATCTCTCGATCTTTAATCCTGATCTTTGGTTCAATAACAATGCCACAACACGGCTACAGATAGCATTCATTTAACCAGACATGGATATACAGTGTGGCATTCAGGCTTTGTGAAGAAGCAGTAATCATAAGATCCACTAACCAGTTGATGAATGTTGGCTTTAAAGAGTTAAACACAAGAACTCATTTGAACATATTTCAATCAATAGTTGAACAGGAATGAAATTTTCATTGTGATCCTATGTTTACTGACTAACACTCTTCAGTTGCAGTTCCCTGGCAAATCCTAATGTCATTGATGTATTTCAAAATTCTATATGATCAACTATTTTTAATTTGTTTTGATATTAAAAATAACCAGAGACACAAATTGCACTACGTCCATTCTATAATTACAATTTGATTCCAATTTCAAGCCAATTAAATTCAGAGATTTTCTTCACTGCTGTTAATAAGATCCAAATTGCAAATGTCCAGGAATGGTTTGGTGCATCAATGCGTAGTCACAGCACCTTCGACACAGCTGTCACCAAATTAGGGAAGGAAACTAAAATGAATGGGCATAATTAAGGGAGAGAAAAGGAGTCTTATCGAAAAATGTCAACGAGTGACTATTTCATCTATACGGATTTAAATCACGAAGTCATCCATTAACAACAGTTTTAAAAAAACAATGCAAATGGCTTTGACGAATAGAAATTTCACTTTATATTATAACGCAGTAGTAGTTATTCTAGATCTGCTTTTAGTTAGAATTTGGAGGCAAGTTAATCATTTTTATTGCCCAAAGCTAACTTCTGTAGGCTAAATGGAAAAAAAACTCTGTAATTACAGAGTGGACATTTACAGCAATCATCTTGCAGGATGCATGAGCTCATCTAAGAACATCGATATACTAAAACTCTCGTTTGTTCGCTTGTTCCTGAACTACAGCCAAAACGGTAGATGATAGCGCAACTGTTTTAGGGCCACCTTACTCACTGTCGTTCCATGGTCCTATGGAAGATGTTTCATTGAAATCAGTGCTATATTTTAAAAGTATTCACATTTTTAAGTTTAAAAAACGTGCATGTGCAATTGGGGCTCCGATGATCTGGTACTTACGTAAGATGGCTGCCGCATCCGCACGTAGGCAGAACAAACGTGTCCATGCCTGCGCAGTTGGGGCCCGTTGAGCAGGGCTCGGCCGCCTGTCTATTGGGGGCGGGAGAGCCAGGCATGGTGCCGGAGGAAACAGCCGGAGCCTGGGCCTGGACGTGACCGAGTAACTGCGAGCCTGAGGTGGGCCATGGGGAAAGGCAGCAGTAGCAGTGGAGGTGAGGCTGGGTGTTGGTGGAGGTGGAGGCCCCCCACCCTCACTCCACCAATGGTGGCTGCCCGGGCCGGGAAGCGGGTTGTTAAGGCAACTGCGGGTTGCACCCGGGAGGGAGGGGGAGGAAGTAGGAGGGTGGGGGAGAGAGGGGGTGGAGGAGGGGATGGGGAGGAGGAGGGAAGGGAGAGGGGAGGGAGGGGGGAGGAGGGGAGGGAGGGGGGAGGAGGGGAGTGGGGGGAGGGGAGGAGAGGGGGAGTGGAGGGGAAGGAGGGGGGGAGTGGGGGAGGAGAGGGTGCTGCACCAATGCAGGAGAGGCAACCCTTGGGGGGAAGGGGGATGGGGGGAGAGAGGGGGGAGGGAGGGGGAGGGGGGTGAGGGGGGATGGAGGGGAGGGAGGGAGGGGGAAGAGGGGATGGGGAGTGGGGGGTGAGAGGGGAGGGGGGAGTGGGGGAGGAGAGGGTGCTGCACCAATGCAGGAGTGGTTTGGGCCCAATGGGTCTACTTGGTTTAGATTGACAAAAAAATGACTTCTGTTTGTCGCACCATTTAAATGAACAGCCATGTACAACAATTACCCACCAAACAATGGTCTGCTGAAACAGTGCAATGTGGCAATTTCCTCTTATTTTTGTCAGGATGGAAGATTATGATAATGGTACCTGACCTCTTGTTACCATCCATCCATTGCCTGCAATACTGTCACAAGGTTATGGATGTGGCATTGACTGTGGCATTAATTCTGGCAATTCATTGCAATTAATTTTGGTAAGAAATAATCCTAAACATTTTTGTATCCATTCCAAAATGTAATTTTAGATTGAAACAGCAACATCATAATCGCTTTCCTTAGTAGTAGTTAGATTTATCCTTAGTGATGTACATTGGCTGAAAGAAAGCAATGTACAACAGTTGAAAGAAAGAAAGCCTGCCTCTTTGTCGGGTACGTCAAACAATCCCTGTTCCAGATGTACTTTGGCCCTATCCCCGAACTCTACCTCCGCTACATTGACGACTGCATTGGTGCTACCTCTTGTACCCATGCAGAACTCACTGACTTCATCAATTTAACCACTAATTTCCACCCTGTTCTTAAATTTATTTGGACCATCTCTGACATCTCCCTACCGTTTCTGGAACCCACCACCTCCATCACAGGAGACAGACTTGTGACCGAGATCAACATAGCACAAAAAGTAAGGAAATTTGTGTTTGGTAGATTATTTCTTTGTTGTAACAATGCTTCTTGGCAATAAATCTTATACTGTTGGAAAGCCTGTTTATTTCCCTTTTAAATGGTGCCACATTTGTAAGGAACATGCATTTGTGGGATGAGCAGCAGAGCTGAGTATGTGGGTTGCGCCCATGAAAAATCTGCCAAATCTCTGCCAATGCCAAACAGCTTATTCTGCCATTGACTCTTGTTCGGTGTTGTTTGGTGGATTGGATGATTGAAGTCTGAAGAAACAAGACATATTGGCAATTTAACAATCTATTCATTTAATAAACAGGAGCCTCAGTAGCGTGTGGAAGAACCATACACAGCCACAACAGCCTGGCAGCCAAGTCAGCCAACGTGGTTGTGTTGGTCACTCTGGCGTGGTTGAGTTGGTCACTCTGGCACGAACAGCACGCCCAAGCTGATCCCACAAGTGTTCAATGGGGTTGAGGTCAGGACTGCTGGCATGCCATTCCATCCTCTCCACTCCCAAATTCTGGAGGTAGTCTCTGAGAAACCCTGCTCTGTGGGGGCGAGCATTGTCATCTTGGAGGATAGAGTTCGGTCCCAGACTGTGGAGATATGGGATTGCCACTGGTTGCAGAATCTCATCTCGATATCTCTCTGCATTGAGATTGCCTCCAATGATGACAAGCCTCGTTTTTCCAGTGAGGGAGATGCCGCCCCACACCATCACACTGCCTCCACCAAAAGATGTTACTCTATCGGTGCAGCAATCAGCATAGCATTCTCCGCGTCTTCTCCACACTTTGACCCTATGATCCAACTGCCGTAGGCAGAATCTGGACTCATCGCTGAACATAACGTTCCTCCACATGTTCAGGTTCCAGTGCACGTGTTGCCGACACCAGCGCAAACGGGCCTGACGGTGAAGGGCAGTCATGGCAGGCCTCCTGGCAGCCCTATGAGACCAGGGATCGGCTGCGTGCAGTCTGTTCCGAATTGTCTGGGCAGAGAGCCGTCGGCCATATCGTCCTGCAAACCTTAACTGCAAATCTGTAGAAGACAGCCTATGGTTCCTAAGTGCTGACAGGGTGAGGAATCGGTCTTCTTCGGGTGTCGTCTTCTTGGGACGCCCACTTCGCGGCCTGTCTCTGACATCCTCCGTTATATGGAACTTGGCCTTCACTTTGGAGATGGTACTAGGGCTCACTCCAAATAATGCCGCAACTTGGTTTTGCAGAACACCAGCTTGAAGTTGCCCTATCGCACGGGCCCTATCCAGATCAGTCAAACGTGGCATGCCGATTCTTGGAGCAGACACCTACTGACCACTGTAGCAGGGCCCATGCTCACAGATGCTGCCAATCAGGTGCCAATCAGGCACCTGATTGTCAGCACCTGGGGGTACCAGTAGCTCAAAACAAGAGTCAATAGCAACAGCAGAATAAGCTGTTTGGCATTGGCAGAGAAGATTTGGCAAATTTTTCATGGACGCAACCCATATACTCAGCTCTGCTGCTCATCCCACAAATGCATGTTCCTTACAAATGTGGCACCATTTAAAAGGGAAATAAACAGGCTTTCCAACGGTATAAGATTTATTGCCAAGAAGCATTGTTACAACAAAGAAATAATCTACCAAACACAAATTTCCTTACTTTTTGTGCTATGTTTACTACAAACCTACAAACACCCCCCAGCTATCTTGACTATACTTCTTCCCACCCTGCTTCCTGTAAAAACTCTATTCCCTACTCCCAATTCCTCCGTCTACGCCGCATCTGTGCCCAGGTTGAGTTGTTCCATACAAGGGCATCGGAGATGTCCTCATTCTTTAGGAAACGGGGCTTCCCCTCTTCCATTATAAATGAGGCTCTCACTAGGGTCTCCTCAATATCCCACAGCTCCGCTCTTGCTCCCCCTCCCCCTATTCAGAACAAGGACAGAGTCCCCCCTTGTCCTCACCTTCCACACCATCAGCCGTCGCATTTAAACATATTATCCTCCAACATTTCTGTCACCTCCAACGGGATCCCACTACTGGCCACATCTTCCCATCTCCACCCCTTTCTGCTTTCCACAGAGACCGTTCCCTCCGAAACTCCCTGGTTCACTTGTCCCTTCCCACCCAAACCTCCCCCTCCCCAGGTACTTTCCCCTGCAACCACAGGAGATGCAACATCTGTCCCTTTTCCTCCCCTCCATCTGTCCCTTTATCCCCTCAACTCCATCCAAGGACCCAAACAGTCTTTCCAGGTGAGGCAGAGGTTCATCTGCACCTCCTCCAACCTCATCTACTATATCCGCTGTTCCAGGTGTCAAGTTCTCTACATCGGCAAGACCAAGCGCAGGCTCAGCGATTGTTTCGCTGAACACCTCTGCTCAATCCATCTTAACCAACCTGATTTTCCGGTAGCTCAGCACTTCAACTCCCCTCCCATTCCCAACCTGACCTTTCTGTCCTGGGCCTCCTCCATTGCCAGAGTGAGGCCCAGCGCAAATTGGAGGAACAGCACCACATATTTTGTTGGGTAGTTTACACCCCAGCGGCATGAACATTGACTTCTCTAACTTCGGATAGTCCCTGGTTTCCCTCTCTTTCCCCTCCCCCTTCCCAGTTCTCCCACCAGTCTTCCTGTCTCTGACTACATCCTATCTTTGTCCCACCCCCTCCCCTCACATCAGTCTGAAGAAGGGTTTCGACCCGAAACGCCACCCATTCCTTCTCTCCAGAGATGCTGCCTGACACGCTGAGTTACTCCAGCATTTTATGTCTACCTTCGATTTAAACCAGCATCTGCAGTTTTCTTTCCTAGAAGGTTTCAGTACATGTGTTTCCTCAAAATGAATTTCTAATGCAATTAAACTATGTGAAAAGCCAATCCTAATAATCCAGATGCTATTTAATATTGATTTTCATCTGGAGTACCCAAGTTTAAATATTACATTATATTATTTGGTCAAATTGCCATCCAATGAGGAAAAGCTGGCTTTTGAGCATGTACACTTAATATGAAATTATTTATTCATTTGCCCCCAACAGTGCAACAAGCACCCGTAGTCAGGATCAATGCCGGGTCTCTAGTGCTGTAAGGCAGCAACTCTATCGCTGTGCTACCCATGCCGCCCTTTATGTTTGTTTCTTGTGGTATGTTCTGAAAGCTCAGGATTAACACCCATGTGCATGTTGCAACTTAGTTTTCCCCATCTCCAGCATTCAGTCATAGAGTGATAATGTTGGAAACAGGCCTTTCAGCCCAACTTGCCCACACCGGCCAACATGTCCCAGTTACACTAGCTCCACCTGCCTGCATTTGGTCCATATCCCTCCAAACCTGTCTAACTGCTTCTTAAACGTTGGGATAGTCCCACAGCTTCAACTACCTCATCTGGCAGCTTGTTCCATACACCCACCACCCTTTGTGTGAAAAAGTTTCCCCTCGGATTCCTATTAAATCTTTTCCCCTTCACCTTGAACCTATGTCCTCTTGTCCTCAATTCCCCTACTTTGGGCAAGAGACTCTGTGCATCTACCCAATCTATTCCTCTCATGATTTTGTACACCTCTATAAGATCACCGCTCATCCTTCTGCGCTCCAAGGAATAGAGACCCAGCATACTCAACCTCTCCCTATAGCTCACACCCTCTAGTCCTGGCAACATCCTCGTAAATCTTCTCTGAATCCTTTCAAGCTTGACAATATCTTTCCTATAACATGGTGCCCAGAACTGAACACAATATTCTAAATGCAGTCTCACCAACGTCTTATACAACTGCAACATGACCTCCCAACTTCTATACACTATACTCTGACTGATGAAGGCCAATGTGCCAAAAGCCTTTTTGACCATCTTATCTACCTGCGACTAGACCTTCAAGGAACCATGCACCTGCGCTCCTAGATCCCTCTGGTCTACAACACTCCCCAGAGGCCTAACCACTGTGTAGGTCCTGCCCTTGTTAGACATCTCAAAATGCAACACCTCACACTTCTCTGTATTAAATTCCATCAAACATTCCTCAGCCCACCTGGTCAATCGATCCAGATCCTGCTGCAATCTTTCACAACCATCTTCACTCTTTCACAACCATCTTCACACTTTCACAACCATCTCCACTTTTTCACAACCACCTTCACTTCAGTTAAGAAGCCAGAGAGTATTTAGAAGAACAGGCTGCAAAGATCACGCCTGCTCCGGGTTTGAGCACGAAACAAAGGCCATCAATTAGAAATGGTGTTCCATTCACGGCCTGCTAATGGAGTTATTGCGTACAGTTTTGGTCTCCTAATCTGAGGAAAGACATCCTTGCCAGAGAGGGAGTACAGAGAAGGTTCACCAGATTGATTCCTGGGATGGCAGGACTTTCATATGAAGAAAGACTGGATAGACTCAGCTTGTACTCAGAAGGTAGTTGAGGCCAGTTCATTGGCTATATTTAAGAGGGAGTTAGATGTGGCCCTTGTGGCTAAAGGGATCAGGGGGTATGGAGAGAAGGGAGGTACAGGATATTGAGTTGGATGATCAGCCATGATCATATTGAATGGCGGTGCAGGCTCGAAGGGCCGAATGGCCTACTCCTGCACCTATTTTCTACGTTCTATGTTTCTATGTAGGCCTTTGTTTTACAGAGGTTGGAATTTAAGAAATAGTGACATTTTGTTACAGTTGTACAAGGTGTTGATGAAGCCGCACCTGGAGCACTGGACACAGTTTTGGTCCTCTTACTTATAAAATGATAGAGTAGAATTGGAGGCAATCCAAAGAAGATTCACCAAGCTAATTCCTGGGATGAAAGAGTTGTCTTATATTAATAATTTGTATGAGAATGTCGTTAAAATGGTCTAACTGTTTACTGAACATTGGAATAGTCCGAGTCTCAACTACCTCCTCTGGCAGCTTGTTCCATACACCCACCACCCTGTGTGTTAAGTTAAGTTGGTGAAGGGGTCGGAAGAAAGCTCCAGACCCGAACTGTTACCTATCCATGTTCTCCAAGGATGCTGCCTGACCCGCTGAGTTACTCCAGCATTTGTGTCTTTCTGATTCATTATCAGTTCCAGATTAAGTTTACCCTCAACCCGGACCAATAAGATGTGGCAGAACGCTTATATTTCTATATTTGTTTATATTTCTACACATGTTTAGATACTGGATTGAAATATGAGAGAACAAAGGGACTGAGGAGCACCATGTTCCACACAGAGGGTGGTGCACAGATGAAAAGAGCTGTCAGAATAAGTGGTGGAGGCGGGTACAACTATGACATTTAAAAGACACTTGGACAGGTACATTGATAAAAAAGGTTTTGTGGGATTTGGACTAGATACCTACAGGTAGGACTAGCTCAGGTGGGGAACTTTGTCGGCATGGACAAATTGGGCCAAAAGACCTATTTTCATGATTTGTTGCTCAATGACTAGAAATAACTTTCTTCTTAAACATTAATCAGATGTGAAATGAATCTTAAACCTCTCTTCGATACAAGAAACTCAAATGCAAAATTACTTGAGAGACCAGAAATGGATCAACATGGCACAATAAATTAAATCTCTAAATAAAATTATAATACATTTAATTCTGAACTACTACAAAATAGTCAAAGTTGAAATGACAAACGTTAATATTCAGTGTATTAATGCCGTTAACTGTATGTGCAATTACTCATATGAGCTACTCCAATTTTATTGCTGCAGTTTATGACCTCAGTGAAGATTGCAATTACACCTGAGTATCCATTAATCTGCAATAGAAGTGGCAGAAAGTATCAAATCTGTCCAATTTTGCAATTAATATACCTGTTGCAATACTAATTTCTCAGTCATAAACCACTGTAAAACTTCTAAAATCAAACATTCTTTCCCAAAATTACTGTATATCTCTGAACATAAATCCTTTAGCATAATAAAAAATCTTAATTTGCTTGGTCATCTTTATGTAATTGCGCAAGCATGGCATATTTTTATATCAATTTGTCTATAATTACTTTAATATATTACAGAACAAGGTTGTGGTGGAAAATTGTCATTTATCCATGACCAAGGATGCAAACTTGGTTTTAAAATTTTGATTTGGGGCACAAAGTCTCTTCTATCTCTAAAGTTCTGATTCCTTCATCATTCCCGCTCTCCTTCAAGATGGTTTCCAACTAACCATATCTAAAAGTTGATTCACCCACATTCACCTGCTGTAGCTACATGTGGTCCCAGCTGAGATTTTCTTTTTAATAACTAGAATTGGCAGGTCCTAGTGCAACCAAACACAGTTGTTTCTTGATTATTTTTTCAAGGTTATTGCTGGAAATATAGTGAGAGACTGTGCAATTTCCCAAATGCAATGTGATTCACCTACTCAATATTTCAAGGTATAGTAAGTTAACATTTGACAGTCCTGTGATCATAAGAAACAAATTTAAAAGTACTGTGATTATACTGTGATTATGCCCATCATAACTGGGTGATGAAAATATGATTGAATGCATCATATGGTGATAAAAGGATCAAGTTAAATACACTGATCAGAAGGTTCCTCGCATTCATTTTTGAATGAAATCCGACTGAAAGAGCTAAAACCTATTGCAAAATAAAATGACCTAAGAGATTTGATCTAATACAAAAATACCTGAAACTACCCTACCTTGCTTTTAAAAAATGTAGAATTAGAAAGAATATTTACTTTACAATAAACTGATAGTTGAATATCCTACATATTATAATTATCCTTAAAAATGCTGCAATGAATATTAATGAAACATTCTTGACAATTAACTACATCTAATTGAATTGAATAGAATTGAAACCTGCAGCAGCACGTTATCTGAGTCATTTGAAAATAGCCCAAACAATAAAATTATCATTGACTTTTAATAATCTAGTAATACAAAACAGCCACACTGTCTTTGCACAGCTAGTGTATTTCAATGGATTTTTAAACAAAATGGACCTATATATACAATATGTCCATAGAGCTCAGAAGACTATCGGAACACTGCTACCAGCCTTGGAGGGCATCTACAACACACGATGCCTCAGAAAAGCCACCAGCATCTACAAAGACTCTTCACACCCGTTGCAACAGTCTGTTCGAACTTCTACCATCGGGCAGACGCTACAAGGCCTTCTACGCCCGCACCTCCAGACTCAGGAACAGCTTCATCACCAGGGCCATAGCTGCCATGAACCGGTCCTGCTGTGAACCGGAACAGACCTACTTGCACTTTATTCTGTTTTAAAACTGTTTCTAATTTGTGTCATGGGTTGTTTAAATTAATACTGATTAGCTAATTAATTTATTGCATCGTATGGGAGGCGCATTCCCAATCTCGTTGTACCCCTGTACAATGACAATAAAGATATATTGTATTGTATTGTATGTTCCCTGCATAACAATGCTTAACTCAAAAACAAGTCACCCTATTAGCTGTTATAATCTGAAAGTGCCTCACGAAAAGTACTTGTTTTAATTTCATGTGCATGACAGGATAAACTGATAATTATAGTTGAGAATTCATGCATATATTCATTGCTGACAATGGTCAAAAATTCATACCAACAGAAAACATTGGAAAATTACCTCAAATCAGAATATTTTAAAGAATAGTAATTACAGCATGGCTGCAAAAATATAAAATATTTAGGCCTTGAAATTCTTCCACAACTGCAATGTGGTGTTAAATAAGCAGTATGCTGAAGGTAAAGCATAGTCCTGTGAGCACCTGTGATGACAATTTATTTTCAAAAGGATCAAAGACATCATTGTACAAAAAAAGTAATTAACTCAAATTTAATTCCATTGCAGCTATTTCTGTATTCTGCAGATGTTAATAATGTATATTACAGCAACAGACTCCTTAATTGTATTGAAAACTTGCAAATCTCCTTTGAGTCTAAACTAATGCAAGAAGTGGAATTCAAACAAAACTTCAAGTGCTGGAAGTTTGAAATTACACAAAATGCTGGAGTAACTCAGTGGGACAGGCACCATCTCTGGATAGAAGGAATGTGAAGGGTCTCGACCCGAAATGTCACCCATTCCTTCTATTCAGAGATGCTGCCCGTCCCTGGAGAGTTACTACGGCATTTTGTGTCTATCTTCGGTGTAATCAGCATTTGCAGTTCTTTCCTACATATTAAATCTATTTCTCTTTCTACAAATGTTGCATGACCAGCTAAGTGTCATTTTCTTTTCATCAAATTGTGCAACTTCTGTGGCTAGTTAATCCCCTTAGGTACTGAGGAAATGCACAAACTGAAGAATCTCGACCCGAAACGTCACCCATGCCTTCTATGAAGGGTCTCGACCTGAAATGTCACCCATTCCTTCTCTCCAGAGATGCTGCCTGTCCAGCTTTTTGTGTCTATCTTCTAGTATTCAAATGAGCAGTCCAACAGTGGTGAATGATTGACATTTCACACTGGCCACACGGCACAGCATGGAGAACAGAAAAAGTTGAAATTAATAAGCAAGCATTTGGCTGATTTCAGTCCAACTCCAGTTACCCACAATTTTCTAATTTGCCTTATTTTGTCTGCTGGAGTGTTTTTGCATAATTTTAGGTAGTAGCTTTATTAAGATCCCAGAATTAAGGTAAATTATAAATATTACAACAACAATAAAAACCACAACATCCTGATCTATTGGTTTGAATTTTGATTTAATGTACATTAAGGTTCCAGTGCATTCAGTATTGAACATAATGGCAGAAACACCTTATATGACATAAACATAGAACAGTGCAGCACACGAATAGGCCCTTCAGCCCACAATGAACACACTGAACATGTTGTCAAGTTAAACTAATCTCCTCTGCCTGCACATGATCCACATCCCTCCATTCCCTATTGCAGTACACATTACTTATCCATGTGAACATTTACAATGTACTTTCATTATAGATATTGAAAATATGACATTATTAACAGTAGTGTAAGAAAATAACTGCAGATGCTGGTACAAATCGAAGGTATTTATTCACAAAATGCTGGAGTAACTCAGCAGGCCTCGACTGGTTCTCGACCCGAAACGTCACCCATTCCTTCTCTCCTGAGATGCTGCCTGACCTGCTGAGTTACTCCAGCATTTTGTGAATAAATGACATTATTAACATGTATTTTAGAATATTTTGAGGGGTAATCCGTATTTCCCTACTGCAATGTATCTTGTAAGACATACTGATGAGACGTTCTACCAGGTTACAGGAAAATAAAGGAGGCCCTTAAAGAATTGAAAAGAAAAGGGGAAAAGGCATGTGAAAAAGTGTTGTTCCTATATGGATTTTGAGGGAAGGTAAAGATACCTATCTGGGAGGGCTGAAATGGCTTCTCTTCAAAGAAGACATTTTTGTACCAACAGAATACTTGCTCTTCTGGTAGAACATCTAACCTGTAACATCTTAACAAGAAACAATGGATCTCCCCTGTCTCAACATTCTCCTTGATTGCACAATTCTCCATCAAGATACAGACTTCTATTCATCATTCATTTAGGGACTCATACGTGATCTCCTGCCAATTAAAATCTGGGTTTCCATTCACCATCCTTCATGTCAACTCCACTGGCAGAGTTGATTTCAATGACAATGGGTCAAAATGGTGCATCGCGCATACTAGCGATGCTTTCGATACTTCCTTCCTATCCGTATTCCCACATGCCACTTTCATTCACAGGTTCAAGTCAGAACTGAAATGTTACGTATTACAGCAAATAAATTAAAAATAAATTGATTTTAAAGATCTATGATACAGTTACATATTGCAATTAACTTTGCACAATGGCCCTTTTAGAAACTTTGAAAAATTGCTGATCTGAAATGAATCACCATACATCTAAGATAACATACTGCTTCAGTGAACACCAATGGGATACCAATTTTAAATTTGTTTACAGAATGCTGGTTATTAGTGAATAGAGTTTCTCATGCTCTACCGTCAATAATTAGATGCTCTGGCGAATAGTAAGCTTGGTGATCATTCATCTTTAAATGTTGTATTATGCATTCCTAATACAAAGTACTATAGTTGCTAGACCTACTGGCCTTTGGAATTAAAATTTGCCAACTGCAAACTCAAAGAAAACCATGAACATATCATCCGTGAATATAGGCACAACCATTAATTTGTACAGCGTCTCATAGAATAAGCAGCAATTTTGAATTCCAACACCTACAACCACTATTAATTCTAATTCTAATGGGAAAAAAAATTGCCTCAAATAATAAATGCCTCAAAATGATCTGAATTGAATGTCAATGCTTTTTGTTAGAAATGTATAAAATAAATCTGTCCTTATGATTTATTCATTAAAAGGCTGTGGGCTTAATTGTCCAACTAAAAGTGTCTTGAGAAGGTGGGGGCGAGCTACCATTTTGGATCAATAGAGTTCCTCTAGAATTGATGGAAATTGAGTCCCAGAAATTGGCTCAATTGAATGAAAACCAATATATTTCCAAGTTAAGATGGTGTGTAAATTGGAGGAACACCTGCACATGTATTCAGATACTTACTGTACCTTTCATTGATGGTAGTGAGGCTGTGAGTTTGAGAGATACCTGGTCAGGTTCTTGTGGTGCATTTAATCAATAGTACAAAATGAAGCCATGATGAGTCAGTGCTGGATGTTTAAGATAATGGATGAGGTACAAGTCATGTGTGCTGTTTTACCCTGGATGGGGTGAACTCCTTGAGAAATCTGCCTGACAGCTACACTCATCTGGCCAAATGTTGTCTATCCAAAATACCTCAGTGTTTTGAGCTAGATAGAGCTCTTAAGGATAGCGGAGTCCGGGGGTATGGGGAGAAGGCAGGAACGGGGTACTGATTGAGAATGATCAGCCATGATCACATTCAATGGTGGTGCTGGCTCGAAGGGCCGAATGGCCTACTCCTGCACCTATTGTCTATTGACCCAGTCGTCTGGCCATAACAATTTGGCCCTTGTCAAAGTCGCTCGGGTCTTTACTACTGCCCATTTCTCCTGTATCCAACACGTCAATTTCAAGAACTGACTGTTCACTTGCTGCCTGATATATCCCACCCCTTGACAGGTGCCATTGCAACAAGATGACCAATGTTATCCACTTCACCTGTCAGTGGTCATAATGTTTTGGCTGATCGGTGTATAATACAAACAGTGAACTGTATCAATAGGTCAAATAAATCTGTCAAAATCAATATGTGCAAAAAACAATCCCTCTTAAATCTAAATTGAAAGTGAAGATGCTTGCAAACTCCAATGACTAAAATTTAAATATGAATTTAAATACGAAGGGCCAAATGGCCTACTCCTGCACCTATTGTCTATTGTCTATTATTGTCTATTGACCTGCAGCCGGTGGAAAGATTTTGTGGTGTCAGGTGCTCACTGGGGAATGCCCAGCCTCTGATCTTTCCTTTCAATGACAATATTGATAAGGTTGGTCGAGTTGAATTTCTGGTTAATAGTGTGCTACAGTATATTGGAGGTGGGGGACCCTGTAGCAGATTATGATTGCCTAGCATTGTGCCGCAAATGTTATTTGCCATATGACCATTCCTGAATATCCCAGAGATATAATTTCATGGAGGTGTGGATGGCTTCATTTTCTGATAAAACATGACCGGAATTCTATGTTAGAAAAACATCTGTGGACATCCACTTATCTGAAGATGAAGATGACTGGGGCAGGGCCACGTGCAGTGGAACTCTTGCAGTGATGTTCTGTGGCTGGGATAATCAATCATCAGTATCCACCACCTCCTTCCTTTGTGTGAGCTATGACTCCAATGAGGAAATTATTTTCCTCCCTGACTTAAGTCTTTTCAGGTCTCGTAGATGGCATAATGCACAAATACTGCTGTAATGTTAAAGGCAATGAACCATTCTAGAATTCAAGTGGACCAAGGCCTTCATAACAAGAGGATTTCAGTATAGGAGTAAAGAGGTTCTTCTGCAGTTGTATAGGGCCCTGGTAAGACCACATCTGGAGTATTGTGTACAGTTTTGGTCTCCTAATTTGAGGAAGGACATCCTTGTAATTGGGGCAGTGCAGCTTAGGTTCACGAGATTGATCCCTGGGATGGCGGGACTGACATATGAGGAAAGATTGAAAAGACTGGGCTTGTATTCACTAGAGTTTAGAAGGATGAGAGGGGATCTAATAGAAACATATAAAATTATAAAGGGACTGGACAAGCTAGATGCAGGAAAAATGTTCCCAATGTTGGGCGAGTCCAGAACCAGGAGCCACAGTCTTAGAATAAAGGGGAGGCCATTTAAAACTGAGGTGAGAAGAAACTTTTTCACCCAGAGAGTTGTGAATTTGTGGAATTCTCTGCCACAGAGGGCAGTGGAGGCCAAATCACTGGGTGGATTTAAGAGAGAGTTAGATAGAGCTCTAGGGGCTAGTTGAATCAAGGGAGATGGGGGGGAAGGCAGGCATGGGTTATTAATTGGGGATGATCGGCCATGATCACAATGAATGGCGGTGCTGGCTCAAAAGGCCAAATGGCCTCCTCCTGCACCTATTTTCTATGTTTCTATGTTTCTATTGATTGGAATTGATTCATCACGACATAAAAAATAATGCACCAGCGAGTTAGTTACGGTAAGTGTGCCATAAGAATAATCTGACAACTTCCCCTCATTTTGCTGATGATTGAAACTGATCGGGTTATCATTATGTGTGTAGGATTTGGCCTAGTTTAGTGGACAATATATACCTGAGGAAATTTCTATATTTTCGGGATGATATTTTGCAATCACACTAGGACAGTTTAGCTGCAGGTGTGCTTTGTTTTGAACTATAGCTGGAATCTTGTCTGTTCTGTAGCCGTTGTTGTGTGCTGAGCTCTCAGTTGTTTCTTGATATCTTTTGAAATGAAGCAAATTGTCTCAAATCTGGCTTCTCTGATAATGGGCACCCCAGAGGGAAGCCTTGATTCTTTTGGCACTGCTGGCTGCAAATGCTTTAGCCGTCCTGGCATGGGACATGAAGATAGAAAACCTTCTCTTATTAGATATTCACTTATCCAGCATCATTCATAATTCGCTATAACAGGACTGCGGAACTTTGATCTAATCTGTTTGTTTTGGGATTATTTAGCTCTGTCTGCAGCTTTCTTCTTTTGCTGAATAGGGCGCATGTAGTGCTGTATTTCAACTTCAAATTCCTGGCACTTCATTTTATAAGATGTGTCTGCTGTTAACTTGCCCTTCTGAGCTCCTCTATGAAAAGCTTTGTTTAAAGATTGGATGGGATATACAGTATTAAAAGCACCATTTACACATTCAAAGCCAGGTAATGATTATTATGTAGCCTATATTCAAACATACAGTGCTGCAGATAAGCTTATCTGTGAAATAATCAAGAGGCCATTAATCTTCAATAAACAATTTGGAGTCTTGACATTTTGTTTTGTTTCTCAGGATTGTGAATAATTCATTTATGTAATATCACTGTAAATTTCCCTTATTATTTCTCATATGTATTCAGTGCAGTTTTTGTTTATTATTCAGACCACTGCCCTTTGCCCCATGCTAAACAGCATCATTGAGATAAACCAGGACACTCCAATGACAGAATTGCTGTTATATTGCTTGATATTGTTGAGAGTATATTGTAGTGCTTTCAATCTTATGTGGCACTGCATTGCTCTGCTCAATTTTGTTTTAATGTTTCCATGATTTATTAGCTAATTTATCTTCTGGGTAGGCATCAATTACATTTATTTTTTTAAATCTACTGTTTAGCATCAAATAGAGAAAAACTTCAGAATCCTTAATTATACAAAATGTCAAGCTAAAGAACTGTGGTCACTTTGTCAGAATCTCTAAATCAATAAAATTGTTCAGGAACTTACAGGACCCTTTGACAATGTTGTTGCTTTGGAACTAAACCAAGCATATCATAAAAGGCAGGTCCAGTTAACTTTCAATTAAGCTGTGTGAAAGAAATAAATGTGCTCTATTCACAATAAGCAATTAAAGACTTTAAAAATGGTTTAACTATGACCTAGAATATGTGCAAAATTTAATTATTTAACAAAGTGACTTTTTCTTCTTTCATCACAGATGTGGTTCTTTTTTTTAACAGAATAGGTAGTCTGGATCATGAACAGCAAAACAACTGTTGGATGAACTCAGTGTGTCATGTAGAATCCATGCAGGCAGAGAAATGGTCAAATGTTCAGTACTGAAAGTGTAGATGGGAGGTAGCTAATGTAAAGAGGTTAGAGGGAGGGGTGAGGCAGGCGAAAGCAGATGAGGAGGGGAAGAGTGGAAAATGGTGGGAGTGGGGAAGGGGTGGAGATGGAAGATTGGCTGGTGGGTATGGAGGGACAGATAAGGAGAGTGAAAAAGAGGGGCAGGTGGATCAAGTTGGGTCAGAGGTGGTGATAAAGACAGAAAAGCCAGAAAAGTGTTAAAAGGAGACGCACAAATCAGTAGATGTTCAAATCTGATAAATGCAGTCTCTCCTTCACCACTGTTTCTCACCTCTTTTCCCTGGCTATTACCCCTCTACAATTGCAGTCTTGAAGCAGGCTGCCATTCCTCAATTACTGCTGCCTCAAAGTTTTGAAATTCCCTCCCCAACAGTACTCTGAAGAACTTGATCTGAAAGACAATTCAAGAAAGCAGTTTACCAATGCCTTCTCAAAAGTAAATAGGGACTGGCAAGAAATTGTGCCCTTGATAAAGATGCTCATATTATGAAAAATAAATTAATAAATTTGTGATGGAACTCGAAATGGGTATAAATGCATTGAAATATTTGCAAAACAAATAAGTTATTCATCATTTGCCCATAACAAGCACCATGGCCTCTTGGTATGGATACGTATAAATTTTGAGGGCAATGGCCTAAAATATTGATTTTTTTTTCCACTTTATGTATAAATACCGTTAACCAAAGTTTGCACACCCCACATTATCGTAGCATTATAGATTCCCTATAACCCAAAAACTTATTCAACAAAGCTTGAGTGAATTTGAGTTTCAAACTTATTAATCCATTCTGCTGAACTTTGATAGTTTCCCTTTATTTAGTAGAATTTCTAGAGCTATATTCAGCTCTATTGGCAGTTCTATGGTTCATGATTTCTTTATATCGTGAAGATGGATACTAATACATTATATACAAGGTGAAAGGCGAGGATTACTTGGCAAGAGCCACAGGCATGGAATTTAAGTGTAGTTCAAAAATAATATTTACATTAGCAGGTAGTCAATTACATTTCTTTTTAATAAGGTCAATCAATTTATCCGCACAGTAGTTAGAATGCTGTTTGTAAAAGGCTCTTTAATATTCAAATATTCTGTCCTTTTGAATAGAAGGTTAATGAATACAGTTGAATCAGTTTTCGAAAAATTAGGCTTTAAATACTTATGTGTCGTTAATAATGACAAACAATGTTCTAATAATGGTAGACACAAAATGCTGGAGTAACTCAGCGGGTCAGGCAGCATCTCTGGAGAGAAGGAATAGGTGACGTTTCAAGTCGAGACCCTTCTTCAGACTGATGTTAGGGGATGGGGTGGGACAAAGATAGGATGTAGTAGTAGTCAGGAAGACGGGAGGAAGAACTGGGAAGAGGGAGGGGATAGAGAGGGAAAGCAGGGACTATCTGAAGTTAGAGAAGTCAATTTTGATAACGCTGGGGTGTAAACTACCCAAGCTAAATATGAGGTGCTGTTCCTTCAATTTGTGCTGGGCCTTACTCTGGCAAAGGAGGAGGCCCAGGACAGAAAGGTCAGATTGGGAATGGGAGGAGGAGTTAAAGTGCTGAGCCACTGGAAAATCCGGTTGGTTAAGACAGACTGAGCGGAGGTGCTCAGCGAAACGATCACCGAGCCTGAGCTTGGTCTCGCCGATGTAGAGAAGTTGACACCCGGAACAGCGGATATAGTAGATGAGGTTGGGGGAGGTGCAGATGAACCTCTGCCTCACCTGGAGAGACTGTTTGGGTCCTTTTTTTTTAGAGATACAGCATGGAAACAGGCCCTTCGGCCCACCGAGCCCGCGCCGCACAGCGATCCCTGCACATTAACACTATCCTACACACACTAGGGACAATTTTTATATTTACCCAGTCAATTAACCTACATACCTGTACGTCTTTGGAGTGTGGGAGGAAACCGAAGATCTCGGAGAAAACCCACGCAGGTCACGGGGAGAACGTACAAACTCCGTACAGACGGCGCCCGTAGTCAGGATCGAACCTGAGTCTCCGGCGCTGCATTCGAAGTGCTGAGCTACCGGAAAATCAGGTTGGTTAAGATGGATTGAGCGGAGGTGTTCAGCGAAACGATCGCTGAGCCTGCGCTTGGTCTTGCCGATGTAGAGAACTTGACACCTGGAACAGCGAATATAGTAGATGAGGTTGGGGGAGGTGCAGATGAACCTCTGCCTCACCTGGAAAGACTGTTTGGGTCCTTGGATGGAGTCGAGGGGATAAAGGGACAGATGGAGGGGAGGAAAATGGACAGATGTTGCATCTCCTGCGGTTGCAGGGGAAAGTACCTGGGGAGGGGGAGATTTGGGTGGGAAGGGATGAGTGAACCAGGCAGTTTCGGAGGGAACGGTCTCTGCAGAAAGCAGAAAGGGGTGGAGACGGGAAGATGTGGCCAGTAGTGGGATCCCGTTAGCGGTGGCGGAAATGTTGGAAGATAATATGTTGTATGCGACGGCTGATGGTGTGGAACGTGAGGACAAGGGGGGCTCTATCCTTGTTATGAATGGGGGGAGGGGGAGCAAGAGCGGAGCTGCGGGATATAGAGGAGACCCTAGTGAGAGCCTCATCTATAACGGAAGAGGGGAACCCCCATTCCCTAAAGAATGAGGACATCTCCGATGCCCTTGTATGGAACACCTCATCCTGGGCGCAGATGCGGTGTATACGGAGGAATTGGGAGTAGGGGATAGAGGAAACAGGGTGGGAAGAAGTGTAGTCAAGATAGTTATGGGAGTCAGTAGGTTCGTAGTAGATGTCGGTCACAAGTTTGCCTCCTGTGATGGAGATGGTGAGATCCAGAAACGGTAGAGAAATGTCAGAGATGGTCCAAGTAAATTTAAGAGCAGGATGGAAATTAATGGTGAAATTGATGAAGTCAGTGAGTTCTGCATGGGTACAAGAGGTAACACCAATGCAGTCGTCAATGTAGCGGAGATAGAGTTCGGTGATAGGGCCAGTGTACGCCTGGAACAGAGATTATTCGACGTACCCTACAAAGAGGCAGGCATAGCCGGGGCCCATGCGAGTGCCCATAGCTACGCCTTGGATTTGGAGGAAATGAGAGGAGTCGAATGAGAGGTT
Organism: Rhinoraja longicauda; assembly: GCF_053455715.1. Taxonomy (NCBI): domain Eukaryota; kingdom Metazoa; phylum Chordata; class Chondrichthyes; order Rajiformes; family Arhynchobatidae; genus Rhinoraja; species Rhinoraja longicauda. Next base: position 51,373,595 of record NC_135965.1, read on the forward strand.
GTTGAAGGTAAGGACCAGCTCTGCTAGGCGGAGGAGAGTATTGGTAGATGGAAATTGGCTGGTTCTGCGGTCGAGGAAGAAACGAGGGCTTTAAGACCCTCCTGGTGGGGGATGGAGGTGTAGAGTGACTGGACATCCATAGTAAAGATGAGAGAGTGGGGGCCTGGAAAATGGAAGTTATTGAGGAGACGGAGAGCATGTGAGGTGTCTTGAACATAGGTAGGAAGGGATTGGACCGGGGGGATAGGATGGAGTCGAGGTAGGTGGAAATTAATTCGGTGGGACATGAACAGGCAGAAACAACGGGTCTGCCAGGACAGTTCTAATAATGTAGTACATTTTGTGATTTAGGATTATTATGGAAATAAACTAACAACAGATTGTGATGGTGTCTGTAGGTTTGTTACCTAAAATTATTACCTAATGTTCATACTGCTGAGTTGTAAGCTACTCGAGCGAATATGAGACCCATCCAATGACCCCAGCAGCCCTTCCTTGGTTTGCTCATCTATTCCCACCTAAACCACCTCCTCCCCACATACTTTCCCCTGCAAACACAGGAGGGACACACCACCTGTCTCTATACGTCCTCCCTCACATCCTTCCAGGAACCCAAATAGCCGTTGAAGGTGCCTCATGGGTTCACATGCAGCTTGCCTAACTGCTACTGCTTTCCATGCTCCTGATGTAGCCTCATTTACATCAGCAAGACCAAACATAGACCAGTTTTTGGTGTTTCGCTTAACATTAGCATTCAACCAGCTGACTGGATCTCCCAGTTGCTAACCATTTTAACTCCCTTTCCCATTCCCATACTGATCCTTCTGTCCTGTCTCATCCATTGTCAGAGTGAGGCCACATTCAAACTGGAGGAACAGCACCTCATATTCTGCCTAGCTGGCTTATAATCCAAGAATATGAACATTTATTCTCCAATTTTAGGTAACTAATCTACAGACAATACCCTCCACACATTCCCCCCCCCCCCCCCCCCCCCTCTCTTCCCTGTTCCCCACATGGATGCGCATCCATTTCTCCCTTCCCCTTTCCCCTTCCCCAAATCTACCTTCAACCTATATTCCTTCCTCTGGAACCTTTCACCTTCCTCCACATTTCATGCTTTTTCTCTCTTTATCTCACTACCCCTTTTGCATTTTCATCTCTGGCCTTTATCCAACCATGTGACAATAAACCCCTCCTTCACCTGTGTCCACCTCACTTGCCAGGCTTTGTCCCATCCCACCTCTCGTCCAGCTCCCCCACCCCACCCCCCCCCCCCCCCCACTACAACAATCAGTCTGAAGAAGGGTCCTGACCTGACAGGTCACCTATCCATGTTCTCCAGAGATGCTGCTTGACCTGCTGGACAAATTATAAACCAGCATCTTTAGTTCCTTGTGTCCACTATGTAGTATTGAACTTGTGTTGTGTGTTATTCTAGAACATTTTTGTTTCTCCAGCTCACAACGAAAATAACAAATCCAAAAACTATTTTGCAATGTTTTTCTAATTTTTCAGTATGCAATATATTCACAAATACATTGTACACAATAGTGTCTTAACCCTGAGGGTTGAGGATAACTGGAGGAACAGCTTTTGCTGGTTGTGAGGTGACTGCACATAGGTCAAGAAATATCGCTCGAAAAAAAAAGTGTTATTTATTTACTTTTTTCGCACATAAATTCAGTGAGTGCAAATTTTATTCCATATCTCAAATTTTTGGGTAGGGATTTGTGAATTCTACAAGGGCGAATTACCTGAATGGCTCTAATGTAAGGATCATCTGTATGTCAAGTCTTTGAGCTATTAGTTATTGACTGTCTGAGACAATGTTATACTGTTGGAAAAAGGCACAAAACATTCCACTCTTGTCCAACAAGATCAATACAAGTTGCTGAACATAACAGCATGGTCCATGCATTAAGGTACACGATTCAAGGTTCTCGACCTGAAACGTCACCCATTCCTTCTATCCAGAGATGTTGCCTGTCCCGCTGAGTTACTCCAGCATTTTGTGTGTATCTTTATTAAAACCGCAGCTGCTATTGAGCTAAATGTCAAATTATGATAAGGCATGTTTCAATGTTATCAATTTATACCTTTCAATTTTATATTTGAAAACAGCAAACTTTTAAAATTAAACTATACTAGAAAAGGGTGGAGTCGTTAGACCCAAACCTCTCCTGCATTGGTCTAGCAGCCTCCCCTACCCCACTCCCCCCATCACCTACTCCATCCCCCCTCAACCCCCCTTATCCCCCCCTCCTCCCCCCCCACCCACTCCTTCCCCCCTCAACCCTCCTTAAAACTCCCCTAAACCTCTCCTGCATTGGTTTAGCACCCTCCCCTCCCCCACTTCCCCTTCCCCTCCTCTCCCCACTCCCCCACTCCATCCCCCCTCAACCCCACTTACCCCCCCCCCCCCATCCTCCCCTACCCCCCTCCCCCTGTTGTTTGCACCATCGCAAAGTCGAAATATCGTAAGTCGAAGCATCGTAAGTCAGGGAGCATCTGTATTAGATCAACAGCCCCAGCTGCGCAAGTGCGGACCCGTTGTGTTCCCATTGTGACGTCGAACACGGAGGTATTACTGCGCAGGCGCGGCTAACAGACAGGGCAAGTGGAAAAGGGATTTATTAAAGTTTTAAAAGTGATTTTTAAAGTTAAAAAAGTGAATAACTTTTAAAATATAACAACCATTTGAACCGCAGGTGAGTAAGGTGGGCCTAAAATTGTTGCGCTATCGTGTACCGTTTTGGCTATATTTCGGGTACGCACAATCAAACAAACAAACGGACAGACAAACAGACAAGATGAGAGTTTTAGTAATATACTAGCACAAGTGTGCCCGTTGGGCCCGTCCTCATAGGGTTTCCATTGTAACCGGGAGGGGAGTGGGGGGAGGGAAGGGGGATGGAGGGAGTAGGGGAGGGGGAGGGGAGGGGGGATGGAGAGGGGAGGGAGGGGGGTAGGGGGAGGGAGGGGGAGAGGGGAGGGGGAGGGGAGGGGGGAGGGAGAGGGGAGGGAGGGGGGAGGGAGGGGGAGGGGAAGGGGAGGGGAGGGGGGAGGGAGAGGGGAGGGAGGGGGGAGGGAGGGGGAGAGGGGAGGGGGAGGGGAGAGGGAGAGGGGAGGGAGGGGGGAGGGAGGGGGAGGGGAAGGGGAGGGGGAGGGGAGGGGAGGGGAGGGGAGGGGGGAGGGAGAGGGGAGGGAGGGGGGAGGGGAAGGGGAGGGGAAGGGGAGGGAGGGGGACCTCCCCTTTTCCCAGTACCTCTCTTTCCCCGTTGGGCCCATCCTCGTAGGGTTTCCATTGTAACCGGGAGGGGAGTGGGGGGAGGGAAGGGGGAGGGAGGGAGGAGGGGAGGGGGAGGGGAGGGGGGAAGGGGGAGGGGGGATGGAGAGGGAGGGAGGGGGGTAGGGGGGGAGGGAGGGGGGAGGGATGGGGAGAGGGGAGGGGGAGGGGAGGGGAGGGGGAGGGAGAGGGGAGGGAGGGGGGAGGGAGGGGGAGGGGAAGGGGAGGGAGGGGGACCTCCCCTTTTCCCAGTACCCCTCTTTCCCCGTTGGGCCCGTCCTCGTAGGGTTTCCATTGTAACTGGGAGGGGAGGGAGGGAAGGGGGAGGGAGGGAGGAGGGAAGTGTGGAGGGAGGAGGGGAGGGGAAGGGAGGTGGGAGGGGGGGAGGGGAGGGGGGGAAGGGGGGGAGGGGGGAAGGAGAGGGGAGGGAGGGGGGTGGGGGGACAGAAGGGGGGAGGGAGGTGTCCTCCCCTTTTCCCAGTACCCCTCTTTCCCCGTTTGGCCCGTCCTCGTAGGTTTTCCATTATAACCGGGAGGAGGGGAGGGAGGGAAGGGGGAGGGAGGGAGGGGGGGTGTGAAGGGGGAAGGGGGGATGGAGGGGGACCTCCCCTTTTCTCAGTACCCCTCTTTCCCCGTTGGACCCGTCCTCGTAGGGTTTCCATTGTAACCGGGAGGGGGGAGGGAGGGTGGAAGGAGGAGGGAGGGGGAGAGGGATGGAAGGGTGGAGGGAGGGGGGGAGGTAGTGGGGGATGGAGGGAAGGAGGGAGGGGGTGGAGTTAGGGGGGGAGGTGAGGGAGGATGGGGGGAGGGAGTTGGGGAGGAGGGGAGAGGGAGTTGGGGAGGAGGGGGGAGGGAGTGGGGATGGAGGTGGGAAGGAGTGGGGAGGAAGGGGTTGAGGGGGGAAGGGGGACCTCCCCTTTTCCCAGTACCCCTCTTTCCCCCACCACCAAGCCCCCTCTGCAACGACCCCTGTTGTCCCCCTCCCCAGTCCCCATTCTCAGACCCAAACAATAAGTTGCTTTTCGCAACAATGTAGCAACCATCTCACACAAGCATTGTGACGTCACACGCTGAAGACTAAATCCGCACCGCAGCGCTCCCTATAGAAACTTCAATAAGGGGGGGGGCAGCGCTTTAAAACCTCTGTAACTTAAAAAGTATGTGACCGAATTAAATAAAAATATCATTTTCCAGCAGCGAACCGCGTGGTGATTAAGGCGGTGCAAAAATCGTGGCGCTACGGTTCACCGTTTTGCCGAAATCAGCGGGAATCAGTGACATAGATCTGAATTTTAGTAATATATAGATAGATAGATATTTTTCATGTCTATTTTAAGCTTTTATTTTCTACTTATAGGGAAACGTTAACTTCTCCAGTAATTACAAAGACTAAAAGGATCTCAGCAAACATTAATGAGTCATGGAGTCGTAGAGGATGGGAACAGACCTTTCATCCCACGCTGTCTCGGTCAGCCATCAAATACCCATTTACACATATAATATTTTCCAGAACTTCACCCATAATCTTCTTAACCATTTAATCTATCTGTGCTTTCAATGATCCTTGCTCATGTACACAAAGGTCCCTTTGTTTCCCAATACATCTGAAATGCATCACCTCATTTATTTTTGAGTTAAATTTCATCTGCCATTGCTCTGCCCATTTTACAGACTCATTAGCATTTCTCTGTGGCTGAAGTTTACCCTCCTCGCTTTTAATTACTTTGTTAATTCTTGTAATAACTGCAGTTTTTTTGATCAAAGCTCCCATATTCACTTCCAGATTGTTATTTTTTTCAACAAACTGCAAAGATCCCAGAACTGATCTCAGTAGGACTCCACTACCCACTGGCTTCCATTTGCAAAAGCAACCCCTAATCATCGTCCTATGCCTCCTATCACAGAGTCAGGTTCTGATACAAAATGCCAAATGCCACTGGATCCCATGAGCTCTTGACATAAACTCCTTTCCATATGGGACCTGGTCAAAGGTCTCACTGAGATAAGTAGACTTTATCAACCACACGAGTCTCATTAACACATTTAGTTACCTCCAAAAAAATCAATCAAATTAGTATCGAGTGCAGGACATTAGTCATACTTGTGCTTCAATAATGTTAATATATTTAAGAATGCTTAGTATTTAAGAATATGAAAATATTCAATTCAAAATGTTAGGATTAATATAAGAGTTCCAGAGCAAATACCTCAACATCAAAACAACAGAAAATGGAACAGTACTATGGATTATTCAGGCTTTTCATGTCCGACTTTGCAAATGTTTGATTTAATAGCCACTGTTTATATCAGCTGGTTATAACATCCAAGCAGGTAACTTTACCATAGGGAGAATTAGAAATTTATCTGCACAAGTCCAGGCATTGATGCAGGCATTAATCTAGATTTAAAATACTTCCCAGAGCAGTGCTTTTCTTCTGATTACATTTGGAGTAATTCAGACAGTAGCAGAATAGATTTTAAATGATTTCAAACTAATCTTCATCAATGAAAAGTAAGTTAACTTTCAAGTACTAGTGAAGTCAAAATATCAAGCAAATAATTAACAGATCAATAGACTTTCATTTTATTTTCTAACAGTACACCCATGTTTTGTGTACCAACATTCACACACAACACAAGAACTGAAAAAAGGGCACAACCATCAGCTGATTCCTAAACCTGCCACACCACTTAATACCATCATGGGTGACCTACCCCAGGTCTCAATTCCTCTGTCACGTTCCCATAGCCCTCAATCCCCGAACCACCAAAAATATTTCTATCTCCATTTTAAATACTTCATATGTAGTGGCCTCCATAACTCTCTGATGGAGAATTCCAGAAATTCCATATTCTTGGCAAGAAAGAAATATCCATGTACCTTGGTTTTAACTGATTATCCTTTATGAAATCGGAGGTATCACAAAATGCTGGAGTAACTCAGCGGGTCAGGCAGCATCTCAGGAGAGAAGGAATAGGTGACGTTTCGGGTCGAGACCCTTCTTCAGACTGATGTCAGGGGGGCGGGACAAAGAAAGGATATAGGTGGAGGCAGGAAGACAGAGGGAGAACTGGGAAGGGGGAGGGGAAGAGAGGGACAGACGAACTATCTAAAGTTGGAGAAGTTAATGTTCATACCGCTGGGCTGCAAGCTGCCCAAGCAAAATATGAGGTGCTGTTCCTCCAATTTCTGGTGCCCTCTCTTTTGAGAGTCTCTCACTAATGAAAAGATCTCAACATCTACCCTGCCATGTCCCCTTAAGATCATATACATTTAAATAAGATCACCGCTCAGCTTATTAAGCTCCAAATAAAAACCCGACTCTGCTTAGCTTTTCTTGACAGGATCAACATACACTGTTCAACTAATTTTATAGTGCACACATAAAAACATACGTGCAAATTATATATGGGATCTGCAAAGGTAAGCATTTCATTCCAATTACATTTCAGAAACAGCCTGCATCTATCAACATTATGTATAATGTACGAACATCACTCTTTTCTAGAATAAAATGCATCAAAGAAACAAGATATTTAATATAAATCAACGGATGACTAATCTTCTTTCTAAAAGGTAGGAATTTGTCTCAGTAACTCATGGAGTGTTTTTCTCAAATATCTTCATGTGTTTTAAGGGGTTTCTTAGCAGATTCTCATGGCTATTTTACTAACATTCTCTATGTTATCGATATTAACATAAGATTATGTTAATATCGATAACATACAGAATGTTAGTAAAATAAGATTATGTTAATATCGATAACATACAGAATGCTGCTAGTACCACTGAGGCAACAATCCTCAAGCATTCAGTATTTCGCTCTTACAATAACAGACCTTTATTAAAATCGCTTGTAGGGTCTTATTTAACTTTGTGAATGGATGGTAATTATGATTTGAAATTTGGAAAGATATTGGCCCAAAATGTCTTCAGCATTAAAAGAAATGTATTAATTAAGAGTGTATGTGGACCAACTAATGTTTACCCGCATGCCCACGACATACAGCTATTGTTGTATGCCACTGTGCATGTATAAAATCCTTTGTGTGATCATACAATTCACATACAAAGGATTCAGAAAGAAAACTGTGACTTTTGCAGATCACGCAACACGTACAAAGTCCTATGTTTTGTCAGCTGTTTCGTTGAAATTTTATCACATTATCTAATGCAAAAGATTTTCTGGACTGAATAATTTGCTTTCTATATACTATTTAAATGATATCAATGGGGATAGCATTATTCATGAAAATTTGATCTCAGGTCCACTTAAATTGTTTGGTTCTATTATGCACTTTCGGGTTTATCCTTACTATAAGAAAAGTAAAATGGCATTGATGAATGAACAGAAGGAAGTCACCTCTCAGCTCTTTTCAAAGACATTGTTAAAGGATACAAGAAAACTCCAATGAACGGAAGATAAAATAAGGTTAACTAAAACAGCACTAATAAGTTAAGTAGCATGCTGTCAATTCTGTTAAATAAACTAACAAATCAAAATCTTCTCCTTATCTTTAGTAGTCAAATGGAAATGATTGTTTATATTCATGGTCTGTCAGTTAGAAAATATGTTAAATTATATTCATATTAAATCAGAAATTGTGTGCCATTGAATCATGAATCTTTTAGGTAATGGTATTTGGTTCAATAAGTCATTATAAGTAAAAATAACAGGAAATCAATTTAGATGAAGGGCAGCTTGAAACTCATAACATTTTGTGTAACTTTCCCTAAACGCAATTGAACGCAGGTTCCCTGACAAATTTTGTTTTTGACAGCTCTTTTTAACAATAAATCATGAATCTGTCTTTTTTTTTGTATTTTCCTCTTCAAGGTTTGTAATACCTTGTGATGATGTGGAAGTCAGATACAGAGCACCAAATCAATGGCACCTGCAGGATACTGATTGCAAGTTGAAACCATTGGGCAACATTTAGTTAGCAGACAATGCATGAGGCTTGTGATCCCCAGATGGATGGAGGCAAAACCAGGAAGTCTGACCCTTACATATTTCACTGCTAAAACTAAGAATAATTCTAATTGTTTAATTAAATTTTCCAGGTCATTTCTTATGTGTCATTTCCATCACTTTTTAAGAATCTTAAACAAAGGTCACCAAATACAGATGGCCCAGTTGGCTTACCTCGCATTCCATAAAGATATAAACCTACATTTCATCAATCATAATCTCAAACCATCTGCTGAATAATTGCAGTCATGTTTTACAGATAGCATTGACTAAAGTGATGCACCTTCTGTAGGCTTCACTCAAGCTCCTGTTGCAACTTTGCAACAGCCATGTTTTTTTGCATTCAGCATTTGGTAAATAACCATCATTCTATTGCATTTCTGCTTGCCTAAAAGATTGATTTGATAACTAGTTCTTGTACAAGGATTATTGGCACTTCCACTGTCAAAAATATCAGTCCACGCATCAAGAACAGTTAGATATGTGGACTTTTAAGAAGAGGGTGAGGAAGCATGTTAAACAACACTGGTCCAAATGTATCAACCTTTTGTTAATATTCCCAAAAGCAATAAAAACTAAACTTCTAAACTAAGCATTCCTAATTCCTTGACCAAAGGATTACAGACCACAAGAAATTGCAGAGTTCTGATGTAGACTAGTCCATCACACAGACTAGCTCTCCCACCATTGACTCCATCTAACCTTCGCGCTGGCTCAGAAAAGCAGTCAATACAATCCAAGACTTTTCCCACAATGGTTATTCCTTCTTCTCCTTGCTCCCTTCTGCCAGAATACCAAAAGCACGCTCCACCACTCATGAACAGCATTTTCCCCTTTGTTATCAGGCTTCTGAGCGGTTCTTCCATAAGCTAGGGTATTGTCTGATTCACCTCTACCCCACTGTGGACATTGGACTTTGACTCCGGAACTGATCTGCTACAATGCTGAGAACTATATTCTGCATCCTGTATCTTCGCTCTAGCTCTTTACTCCATCTATTGTACTTGAGTCTGACTTGATCATATGTATGTATAGTATTATCTGATCTGTTGGGATAGGGATAGCATGCAAAACAAAGCTTTTCGCTGTTCCTCATTACACGTGACAATAATAAACCTAAACCTAAACCTATGAACATGTGAAACAACCATGAATAAATCTAAATGGCAATCGATCATTATAAAACACTAAGAGATTTTGTTTACTTCTGAGCAGCTCTACTTCAAGGATGGTGATGTTTAGAAGCTGATAGAGATCAATTGAAAACAAATTGAGTTGGAACTGTGATCATCACTCAGAATTGGTAACAGTGGAGAACGATACATGAATGACATAAATGTTTTAAAACGGCACGGCTAAAAACTACATATACACTCAGTCCCAAAATGCAAGGTGTTAATTCAAAACTGTTGCATTATTGTTGTAGTTCTCACCATGTTCCAATTATGTCACATTTAAAAAAATAATGCCTGTATAAATTTCATGTTTAATATTTTAATTCTAATTATGTCACATTTTTGAGTAGAAGAAAAAGAAATTAGACCTTTAATAACTGATGGAATTATTAAATTATAATCCTTTCTATAGGAAATGCAGATAGGCACATATTCAAGATTAGTAAACATACATGTCCCTGAAAGATCTTTCATGACCTCTGAGAATTCAATATCTTGGAATTAATGTAGTGTATTTTAAAGTGTGATCCATATTGGAATATAGCAGATAAGGCAGCACATTTCTGTAAAAGGTGATGCATTAATAACTACCACCCTTCCCGGAGCTTTAAAAGCTTTTTTTGCCCTCCTCCCCTGCATTTTTACAAGTATTTTTTGTCTCCACTTCAGTTCAGACAAAAGGTCTTTGATCAGAAACGTTGAATCTTCCCACATATGTGGCCTATTTTGCTGAGTATTTCTAGCTTTTTCTATTTTGTTTTTGTTTTAAAATGCATGTTTTATTAATTTGCCATGGAATGTTTGCATAGGGACAGAAAAGTCGTGACATCATTGATGACCATTTAATGGATGTTGGTTACATTCAAAGAATGTCACCTGTGCATTCTATCCACAGATGCTGCCTGACTTGCTGAGTTGCTCCAACATCTTATATTTTGCTCAAGTTAACAGTCAGATTGATACAGAGAAATTGGAAATGTAAATCCATGAAGTACAATGAATTTGACTTTGAGGATGAACAAAGATAATAAATATATTGAAAATGTATTTCTTTAGGTTATGGACAGTTGCTGCTAATTAGAAAGCATCTTTGGATTCTATTTGGAGCAGCACTTGACAGATATGTAGTATTATGAATGAGGTAAAATTGCAGGAAAAATTGTAAAATGCCAAGTCAAGATGAGAAATGAATTGCTCGATCTTTTTTCAATAGAATGTGCATATAATTGGAACCCAGGAGAAATATCCTCCTAACTAGGTCACAAGATTCTTTAAAATATAACATGTATCTATCTTATTTAGCATTGTTTATTTCCTACTCAGTCCATTCTTCTGCAATGAACGTACAAATTTAGGTGGAAAAGATGTGGACTTGTCAAAAAAAACAGATCCTGACTAACCCGAACAAAAATAAAAAATGCCGGAAGCACTCAGCAGGTCAGGTACCAAAAGTGGGGAGAGAAAGATCATTGACATTCCAATCGTCATCAGAACTAAAAAATTTAGAAAACAAGAATATTGCACCGCATAGCGGGAGAGAGATGGCGAGATCGTAGGCAATGTATGGTACAGATTGCAGACCAAAATTGTCGAGGTAACAATTGCTTTAAAAACTCGCAGTTACAGACAAAGAAAAAGAAACAAATTGAAACAGAAAGCCACGATAACGTCTGAAGAGGGAGAGAGAAAAAAGATGCTTACCTGGAAATTGGTAAATTGAATATTGTGCTGAAAGCCTCAATGTACCAACACCGGAGACTCAGTGCCACCCTTTACATAGAAACAAACATAGAAAATAGGTGCAGGAGTAGGCCATTCGGCACTTCGAGCCTTCACCGCCATTCAATATGATCATGGCTGATCATCCAACTCAGTATCCCGTACCTGCCTTCTCTCCATACCCTCTGATCCCTTTAGCCACAAGGGCCACATCTAACTCCCTCTTAAATATAGCCAATGAACTGGCCTCAACTACCTTCTGTGGCAGAGAATTCCACAGATTCACCACTCTCTGTGTGAAAAAAAAACGTTCTCATCTCGGTCCTAAAAGACTTCCCCCTTATCCTTAAACTGCGACCCCTTGTTCTGGACTTCCCCAACATCGGGAACAATCTTCCTGCATCTAGCCTGTCCAACCCCTTAAGAATTTTGTAAGTTTCTATAAGATCCCCCCTCAATCTTCTAAATTCCAGCGAGTACAAACCGAGTCTATCCAGTCTTTCTTCATATGAAAGTCCTGCCATCCCAGGAATCAATCTGGTGAACCTTCTCTGTACCTTTAAGACAGAGCATAAGTGTTCTGCTGAGTCTTCCTACCCTGAGATTTCAATTGCCTATCACAATAATTCCACAGTCTACTTCCACTTTGACCTATCTACCTTTAGCCATATTGCTCTTTCAATGCCCAATGTAAGTTTGACTAAAAATACTTTATCTTCCTTCTGTGTACCTTGATGCCTTTGAGACTTTAAACATCTCCCACAAATGTAAGCATATCTTTATGTTTCAATTTTCTTTTCTATCTCCAACTACTAGTTCTATGTATTAGTTACCAAACAATTTTGGTCCTCTCCACCGCTTCCTGTCTCTGCAATTGTTTTTTTTTACACTTTTCCATTTCTGCTAAAGAGTACTCGAATCAAAAGGTTGAATCTGATTCTGTTCAGAATGATGCTGCTTCGCCTGTTGACAGTCATAGAGAGATATTGCAAGGAAACACTGATCACTGAGTCTGCACTGACCATTGAACACCTATTTTACACAGATTTTACATTAATCCCATTTTTTAATCATTTTTTATTCTCACCATATTCTTATCACCTCTCCCCACCTCCCATCAAAATTCAACCACTCACTCACCCACTAAGGACTGTGACAGATTAATCTAGAGTCTTTGGGAGATGGGAGGATATGGGAGCACCCTGGAAGAAATCTTGGACCTACAGGAAGAATGTGCAAAATCATCGTGGACAGCATTGGAGGTCAGGATCTCTGGTGCTGTGATTTAATAAGGGCTGCTTAAAGCTTTTTTCAGTAAGTCAACAATAAGAAAGATACATTTGAGAATTGTATTGAATACAGATGCTCCCCAACTAACGATGCCTCGACTTCCGATATTTCGACTTTACAATGGTGCGAACGCTGGGCAACAGCAGCGACCCATAGCTCGCTTCCGGCCACGTGATCAGGTCTACTAAATGCATTTCGACGTACAATATTTTTGTTTTACGATGGGTTTATCGGAACTTAACCCCGTTGTAAGTTGAGGAGCACCTGTATTTAAACCGCAATTCTGACTTCATCACAATCGAGGAACAATTAAAAAATATAGTTATCTAGTCACTCGATGGAAAGTCAGCACTTTGGGGTGAAGTTGCCCCTTCCAGTTTATTTCAGTACTGAAACTCTATGACATCTTCATTTTTGGCACATTACAGCCTTGGGGACTTAAAATTGAATCAATCGTTTCTGCTTTCCTTGCTTATATCAGCATTGGCTAGTCCTGCAGTAAGATTACTCATCTATAAAATTAATTCAATTTGTTGTTCTCTCCTTTGAAATTGCTTCATTTACCTGCATTTCACAACTTTGGCAGTTTCATTATCTCTCTCTCCTTATTAAACTATTACCTACTTTATAACCTTTGGATTTCACACTGACTGCAAATTCACACCCCTCTCCCCCCCAACACCCACATTTCATCACCCTAACTGGCCCAACCCTCAAACCCACAATTCCAGATCGAGAGACTGCACTCAGCCTTCGCAACACAATTTCTCGCGAGCTGAATTCCACACCTTTAGCAGTCATGAACATCAAAACCCATAATTCAACCCACTCTGAATCCTTAAGATACTGTAGTGTATGTAGGAAAATATGTGATTGACAAATACATCTCTTGATGCTCAACACATCAGCAGCGATGTAACCTGGGGTCACTGGGTGTTTCGGGTCTTTCAACATCAGACACCCTCGCCCGGGCGACACAGCCGTGGTTGATCGCTCCCCATGGACCTTCTCTCCTGATCCAGAGCCATCTCGAGGTTTTCTCCACTGCCTCTGTGGTGTTCTTGATGTCTCTTCTCCTCACCATTCCAGTGATGCCCAGTGCACCCAAGGCCTTGTAGAGCGATTGCCCTGCAAAACCTCTCCAGCCAACCTCGATGGGCATGCAGCTTGCCTTCCAGCCCTGCTTATGGCAGTCTTTGACCAGCTCTTCGTATTTGGTCTTCTTTCTCTCATGTGCCTCCTCCAGACGGTCCTCCCATGGCTTTCTATTCTACTTGAGCAACCACAGCCAGGGGTTTGTTGTGGGCATTGTAGAAATTATCATTGCCTTACCTGGCAGTGACCATAAGACTTGTCTTTAACAGTGTACACTAGTTTCCTGGAACATTTGCATTGTCTTACCAGTGCATCAAAGAAATCCTTGAACTAGACTTCAGGAATTCTCACAGCTATTTCCTATACCAACTATTTTCAGTTACTTCAATGACCTTCCTTCCATAATAACGTTAGAAATTGGGATGGTCACTAATGAGTGCACAATGTTTAATTCCATTCACAAGTCCACAGGAAATGCAGTGGTGCATACCTGTGTGCAGTAAGACCCAGACAACTTGGAGGTATTGGCCAATATATTGCAAATAATATTCATTTGGCAGAGGTGGCAGTCAATGACCATTATCAATAAGAAAAAGTCAAAATGTCTCTCTTTGGCAGCTCAATCAGAAACATTCTGGGGCTCACCTTGGACTGGAAGCTCAAGTGAACCAGGCATGCTGGGGAAGGGGCTTGTGGGGTGAGGATGAGATTCCAGCCACAGTATATCAATTCAAGTAATTGATTAGTTCTAAAAATAAAATCAGTAAACTCAGTTTTTATCTGAGATACGCAGACAAGTACACTGTGTATGTTTTTTTTTCATTGTACAGTTCCACAAAATCCTCCATGTCCACTAGAAGAAGCAAACCAATGTCAGCATTCTCCCCAAGGTCAACATTCCCCAACATTGAAGCCCAATTACACTCAGTTGGGAAACTTGACAACAGACTCCCAGAGCAGGCATTCTATTTCATAGGAATTTTTTCACTGTGACAGAAAAAGATTATCAAGTGGTCAGAGGAAAAGATTCAAGGACGTTCTCCAAGCTTCCTTGAAATATGCAACATTCTCACTGACCTCCGGACATCCCTGGCCCAAGGTCATTCAAAATTGAAAAGGAGAATTTGTGATGCATCAGAAGCACTGGGATGTCCAGCATAAACATCAGCAGGAATTCACCACCTCATAAACTACCCACCCACTCACCATGTCAGGCCACTCCTGTCCCAGTGGTAGAGTCCAGAAGACCTTGTCAGTTATCTCACAACCCACAGAATTGGAGTTGAAGCAGGTCCAAGAGGATGACTCTTTTAATTCATTCCTTTTTATCAATATAAAACTTGGAACAGTAAACACACTTCTAATACCTCATAGGTGCATTGAACATTTTTTTTATACTCTGTGCACAACTAAGTCATATAGCAGTTATGAAATATCCAGTAATAAAGATAGATGTGACTAAAGTGGAAGACTACACCCACATCATCCCACTAATGGTTTTGCAATGGATATGAAGCAAATTCCATGTAAGGAAATAACATTTTCTCTATGTAGGAAGAAACAGCAGATGCTGGTTTAAACCAAAGATAGAAAAAAAATATGGGGGAACTCAGTGGGCCAGGCAGCATATCTAGAGAGAAGGAATGGGTGACATTTCGGGTCGAGACCCTTCTTCGATTATTTGGGAAGAAGATAAAACTGTGCCATGCGGGATTGGGAAAATTATGAATTTGTGGGGAGAAGGTAAAACCAGGCTCTGCGGGGCTAGGAAGAAGGGTCTCAACTCGAAATGTCATCCATTCCTTCTCTCCAGAGATGCTGCCTGTCCCGCTGAGTTCCTCAAGAGATTTGTGTCTAATATTTTCTTTATGTTGTCCTGCCTCCTAATTCATCTGTGGAATTCTCTGCCTCAGAAGGCAGTGGAGGCCAATTCTCTGAATGCATTCAAGAGAGAGCTGGATAGAGCTCTTAAGGATAGCGGAGTCAGGGGGTATGGGGAGAAGGCAGGAACAGGGTACTGATTGAGAATGATCAGCCATGATCACATTGAATGGCGGTGCTGGCTCGAAGGGCCGAATGGCCTCCTCCTGCACCTATTGTCTATTGTCTATCTCCATCAGTTAGCACTGTCTCAGCCTGTGTGCCTCAACTTTGCATATTCCTATCTGATTTAAACAATCTTGCAAAATTATGACCAGATTTTGCAAATATAATGGGCAGAGTTCCCAGCTTCAACAGGGTGTGAAACAGACAGCAGCAAAGTTTTATTTTTACACAGCAAGTTTTTATTCGAATTGCACGATTTGACAAGGTGGGAGGAGCAGTTTTAGTAGAGTCAAAAGATAATTGGATAAAGCACTGGAGGTGAAAACAATTACAGAGCTCTGAGAAAAGAGTGGTTGAGTGGGATTGATTACATATGCCAACTAAAGTGCCAGCAAAAAATTATCAGCTCTGCTGCATCATTCTATAATTCAATCAAAAAATGAAAGAAATCTACATTCTAATAAATTCTCCAATTTAGCTATACATGCGTAGGTTTTTAGAGATTTGTATGACACAATTATTTTTTCATATGGTCTTTGTGTTTCAAAACAATACAGCCTGTTAAATTATCAGAATCCAATAACCAGTATCTTTCAATTATTTCTGTGTAAGTAAATAAACCACATAACCTCTAATTGGTGCATTGTACAGAATAATATCAAAATATTAAAAATGGTGATGCAGGTATTTTTAATTTAAATGTTAAGTAGTTTTGGTATTGTGAATTCATCCTAAAATCAAAAGATGTGATTGAAATCAAAGAGGAAGAATGTCATCTGCATTACAGGCACTGAATGCACAATATGGGTGCAGGCTTAAGTTTTGTTTCATTGCTTTGCAGGGTACAATGTTCTGCCATTAATATATGTTATATTTTGATTCAGTACAAATTTCATCCTCAAAGAGTTGGAATGGCATAGGTCATGTAGTAAATCATAAAATCTGGTGACTACAATGTTATATTTTTCAATTGCTGGATGAAATATATATCAAAAGACGATAGTCCAAAGGCTATACAAGCCATATTCCTGAGGGTAAAATCAGCTGACCTGCTATGTTATGATTTTGTTGAAAGAAATAGTGTTTGTGAGAGAGCATCACATTGCCAGTGGGTGCTGCACTACAAGTGAATCTGCGGAACCTGGGAGACCCATGCTGCCAGCAGCTCTGGTGTTTGTTGCTATCCCAGGTACGAGGACAGATGACTGTTTAAACCTAACAGAGAGAAAAAAAATGGTCGAAAGCTTTGAAAGAGAACTGTTAATAATATTGTTTTGGGATTATGGTGTGGTGAGCCAGAAAGCACAAAGACCACTCTGTCCCCTCAGTGGAATCCACTTGCTTCTTTCTGGAGAATGGAACACAGTAGGTCATATCTCTGGAGAGAAGGAATGGGTGACGTTTCAGGTCGAGACCCTACTTCAGACTGAAGAAGGGTCTCGACCCGAAATTTCACCCATTCCTTCTCTCCAGAGATGCTGCCTGACCCGCTGAGTTACTCCAGCATTTTGTGTCTACCTTTGATTTAAACCAGCATCTGCAGTTTCTTTTTTCCTACAGTAGGTCACATTATAGCCAGGATCAATATGGGGAATCCCATACCCTCTGCAACAGTGGTGTTACTTGGTATGGGCAGACATAAGTAATGCTCTCAAACATTTCTGTTTCTGTTTCTGTTTTCTACTGCACAACCGCCAACAGCTGGGCTATGTCGTGCATTGCCTCTTCTAGTGTGTGGGGGACTCAAGAGCATCTCCACAGGACACCTGCCAGACATTAATATAAATTTGGGGGTCTATTGGAATTATTTTCATATAACATAATAATATCTATTACACTTAAGTAATCAAAAGGGGTAATCATGATTTACTACACAATAGCTAATGGAATACTGTTGTTTTAACAATTTTATGGTTTTTTGACTTTTCATTTGTTTTCATATATGTGACTGAAAATTGTTCCAACTTCAAAAGAATTTTTGATATTCATGGCAGCACATTCAAACCAGTGGGAAAGGTACCTTTTATTTCCATCATAAACAAGAAATGAAGTCCTTTGGGAACACATCAGAAAAATAGTTGAAATGTTTCAATGAATTTTTCATGCAGAAAGGCCCTTGAAGACTAAAAATGGAAAATGCTTATTATATTCATGCACTGCTTTACACAACACCTTCGATCTTTATTGGAATAAATTTAACATGATATTACTGAGCAATGCCATATCCATCTAGCCATCTCTATATTTCCAGCCTAAAACAAATTATTTATAACGTAACTTATAATTTGAAATTGCAGATATTTAACAAGGATTATAAGTGAATAGCAAATATTCATCAATAATAGTTGCCTCAATTTATTGAAAGCTCCTTTCTAAAGCAATTTTAGGCAACAAATGGTGCAACATTCTGAGCCATTCTAAATGCCAACACTGGCTAATTTTAGAATTATTAACTAGTCTGAAGAAAAAACCCCACACATTTTTATTTTAATGTCAAAAGTATTGCATTGGATCAACAACAGCAAATAAGATATCATACTGCTGCAATTTACTGTCAGAATTCTATGGGATATTACAGAACAAAAGGTAATGAAGAATAATTGCTGAAATCTGACATTTATAGCTATGACTGTTGTAAATAACAAAAAAGATCATTTTAATTTTTATCATTTGACAGAAGTTAAACATAATCTCAATCAATTTTATGATGCTTGCTGGGAAATTCCATCTAAAGGATGTGCTGGAATGACATTGAAGGAGAGGAACAAAGACCATTGTTGCCATTATTCTTTTGCATTAAAGTTCATTTGCAAATGAGGTTTACAAGCCAATGGACAATGAACATTTTCATGCTTGAGAAGTTATTGGGCAACATTAAATGAAAAGCTTTCTCACCATTATCCATGATGTATCCTACTGAGCAGTTCTCTCAACAAGACTTGTAGGTTCATTGTCTCTTTTTTTCCATGTAACATGTAAATGGATTGATTGTAATCACGTATTGTCTTTCTGCTGACTGGTTAGCACGCAACAAAAAGCTTTTCACTGTACCTCAGTATATGTGACAATAAACTAAACTGAAACTGATCTTTTTGCTTCTAACCACAGGTTAGGTCAAATCATTGATTGATGGCTTTGTAGTTAAAAAGGTTCCTCTTCAGGAAATTCTTAACCAAGGAAAGATGAGTGCAGATGATAAGCTTCAGCTTGCATTCATCCTGTCAGCCAGCATGGATATACAGCCTTCTCAGAACCAAAACATAATAATACTTTGTGTTTGTATACCAGTGCCCAATACATGTCTTGAAGCAACCACACTCCAACGTGGCCATCAGGGTTGCTGTGACGTTGGGAGGCGCGCTTTCCCTTTTGTCTAGGGCCTTCTACATTATGTCTCTGAAGATGCTTTCTACCTTGAACATGCAGGCAAAGTGGAAAATAGCTTTGAAACCATTGCAGCAGAATTTAGGAAAATGGGCCAGAAGAGGAACATTGCAGGCATATTTACCTTATCAATAACAGTTGTGCTGAGAGACATCCTCCTACCCATCTAACCAGCTACTGTTTGACTGTTGCTACTTATTCCTTCCAGTTTTGACAATTTAATTAAATTGCACCTTCAGGTAGTCAATAGACAATAGGTGCAGGAGTAGGCCATTCAGCCCTTCGAGC
Source organism: Rhinoraja longicauda (assembly GCF_053455715.1). Taxonomy (NCBI): domain Eukaryota; kingdom Metazoa; phylum Chordata; class Chondrichthyes; order Rajiformes; family Arhynchobatidae; genus Rhinoraja; species Rhinoraja longicauda. Next base: position 51,392,854 of record NC_135965.1, read on the forward strand.
CAGCACCGCCATTCAATGCGATCATGGCTGATCACTCTCAATCAGTACCCCGTTCCTGCCTTCTCCCCATACCCCCTCACTCCGCTATCCTTAAGAGCTCTATCCAGCTCTCTCTTGAAAGCATCCAACGAACTGGCCTCCACTGCCTTCTGAGGCAGAGAATTCCACACCTTCACCACTCTCTGACTGAAAAAGTTCTTCCCCATCTCTGTTCTAAATGGCCTACCCCTTATTCTTAAACTGTGGCCCCTTGTTCTGGACTCCCCCAACATTGGGAACATGTTTCCTGCCTCTAATGTGTCCAATCCCCTAATTATCTTATATGTTTCAATAAGATCCTCCCTCATCCTTCTAAATTCCAGTGTATACAAGCCTAATTGCTCCAGCCTTTCAACATACGACAGTCCCGCCATTCCGGGAATTAACCTAGTGAACCTACGCTGCACGCAGACCTGACAGAGAAGGATACAACAGATTGGATGACTCACCCACTGAAGATTCCAACTCAGTGTATGCACCTGTGGACCAAATGTTGGTCAGAACAAAATCTGGTGAATGATCCATATTTTTGGGAGACATTAACCCGAGTTCTTCTGCTGTATTGAAGGTGTTCAGAGAGATCTGGATATTTTGGTTCATGAGAAGGTCACAAGTTCAACAAGTAGTTAGAGTCATAGAGTGATACAGTGTGGAAACAGGCCCTTCGGCCCAACTTGCCTACATCGGCCAACATGTCCCAGCTACACTAGCTCCACCTGCCTGCATTTGGTCCATATCCCTCCAAACCGGTCCTATTCATGTAACTGTCCAACTGTTTCTAAAACATTGGGATAGTCCCAGCCTCACCTACCTCGTCTGGCAGCTTGTTCCATACACCCACCACCCATTGTGTGAAAAAGTTACCCCTCAGATTTCTATTAAATCTTTTCCCCTTCACCTTGAACCTATGTCCTCTTGTCTTCAATTCCCCAACTTTGGGCAACAGACTCTGTGCATCTACCCGATCTATTCCTCTCATGATTTTGTACACCTCTATAAGATCACCCCTCATCCTCCTGCGCTCCAAGGAATAGAGACCCAGCATACTCAACCTCTCCCTACAGCTCACACCCTCTAGTCCTGGCAACATCCTCGTAAATCTTCTCTGAACCCTTTCAAGCTTGACAATATCTTTCCAAAAACATGGTACCCAGAACTGAACACAATATTCTAAATGCAGTCTCACCAACTTCTTATACAACTGCCACATGACCTCCCAACTTCTATACTCTACCCTTTGACTGATGAAGGTCAATGTGCCAAAAGTCTTTTTGACCACCTTATTTACCTGCGACTCGAACTTCAAGGAACCATGCACCTGCACTCCTATATCCCTCTGCTCTACAACACTCCCCAGAGGCCTACCATTCACTGTGTAGTTCCTGTCCTTGTTAGACACCCCAAAATGCAACACCTCACAATTCTCTGTATTAAATTCCATCAACCATTCCTCAGCCCACCTGGTCAATCGATCCAGATCCTGCTGCAATCTTTCACAACCATCTTCACTCTTACACAACCACCTTCACTTCAGTTAAGAAGCCAGAGAGTATATAGGCTTTTGTTTTGCAGAGTTTGGAATTTAAGAAATAGTGACATTTTGTTACAGTTGTACAAGGTGTTGAGCACTGTACACAGTTTTGGTCCCCTTACTTATAAAATGATGGAGTAGCATTGGAAGCAATCCAAAGATGATTCACCAAGCTAATTCCTGAGATGAAAGAGTTGTCTTAAATTTATAATTTGAGTGAGAATGTAGTTGGAATGGTTTGAAAATTTGCAGATGACACCAAAATTAGTGGTTTTGTGGATGGTGGAGAAGGTTTATTTAAGATTACGGAAGGATCTATATAAACTGAGGAAGTGTGTAAAGGAATGGGAAATGGAATTTAATTCAGACAAGTGCAAGGAGTTGTATTTTGGAAAGTGAAAGCAGGGCAGGATATTCAGTAAATTGTGTTATAAAGGATGCCATTTAGATTAAAAGGGTTCAGAGAAGATCCACAAGAATGCTACAATGAAGAGTATAGATAAGGTGAATGGTGGGGAAATGTAAAAGGGCAACTTTTTCATACATAGGGTGGTGGGAATATGGAACAATGCACAACCGATTTGGCCTTGTGAAGGAAAGTGGTGGTGGAAGGGACTGCTTGGGGTTGTGTGCAAGGAGGTAGCAAAAGGCCTTCAGGTCACCTGTAGAGGGATGGAGGTGCAGACGATAGGACATCTATGGTGAGGGGTGAGGATAAGTCAATTAGGACTGGAAAATGTTAGGAGTGAAAGGCAGCAGAGATGAGGGGCGTCAGAGATATCTCAGATGTAAGTTACTGGGCAACAGAAAAGAATAGTCAAAGTGGGAAGAAATAAGTGCCCAGTGACAAAAGCAGACTGAAAGAATGGTTTGAGCAGGACAACCCAGCATGTAGATCTTGCAGAGCAGGTAGAGGTGGGCTATCAGGTTTGCAAGACTCTGATGCTGGAGTCTGAGGAGGTAAGATCAACAGGAAAAATTAGAACAGCGATTGCATGGATGCAAAGACCTCATGCTTATTGATGAGGGTCACAATCCAGAGGATAATACCAGGCAAGGTCAGTGAAATTAGCCAGCCACACCAGGCCCAGGTGAGTGGAGATACGAGGGAACCATGGGTGGTGTCTCTGGGTGACAGGATGAGAATAGCAAGGTGTGGACCAAATTGAGAGGAAGACAAGTGAAGAACCGGTGAGAACATTTTAAGCAGAGAACTAGAACAACACTATAAAACCAATTCTAGAAGTAACCAAGCCTGCTTACACTACAGAAACTTCTAGAAAGGGAAAATTGATAATTAAATTGCAGTAAAATAGCAATATTTGTTAATTAAGTTAAAATGTGACAATCAAATCCAAACTTATTCACATACTGGCAAAATTTAAAGTGAAATTTTATTGAATTGATTTTTGTTCTGGTGGTTGTGAAATAAAGACATCAGCAATCAATATCATTGGAGGTAGGACATTACAGGGTTAATAATTGCAGCAGCATCATCATCATAAATATTTATAAAATGTATTATACAGTTCATTATTAGGTTATGCTATGCTCCATGTCTGTTATTTATTATGTATTTCAAGGATAGAGTAATTAACACAAATCAAAATAAATGTTTAAGTTGTCAGGTGTGTAAATTTATAAACCAGACTGTTGTTTTTTAAAATGGATTTGTCAAAAGCACATGCTAATTTATAATAAAGTCAATGATATAGTATTTCTAACCCATTGCCTCCCATTCATGAAGTTGAACTCTTGTACATAAGGGCATGTCAGGTAATTTTACAGGTTGGTCTTCACAGCATGGAGCAATTTTCGATTGAAACCACATAAGTATGAGTGCTGATGTAAATGTATGTAATTCATGCTTTCCCATTTTCTTTTCAAGAGGAACGCATTCATTTAGACCCATCTCCAAATCTCATTGTCTTCCTATTGTGTGAGATTTTGCATTAGCACAGGTTTTCAAAAAATATGTCCCAGAATCCCAGAATTAACATTTCCAGATTGCAAAATAGTCACAAAGACCTTCAAGTTTCAGTTTGTGTTCATGGTTTTATATAGGCGTCATATTGGAGAACATGGGAAAAAAATTGAATTATTTTGAAATGATCACAGCTTAATTCAATTTTAAGATGAACTCTTTCAGATTCATCAACAACATAACACCTTTAATGTTGAGAAACTTTGCCAACCCATTGTACAGAGAGAAAGGGAATTTGTGAGGGGCACATAATCCATGGGAGCTTCAGGCTTGACACATCACAAGTCAACAATGAGTATGTTTGTATCTGACATAAAAGTACTGAATAATAAGATTAGCAAGAAGTGCCACTTTTTTTCAGGAATCAAGCAACCTGAATCTTGTCAAAAAGAACATTTAAATGAACTTTTTACTCAAGAAAGAAGTTGACAAATTCAAATTTCACATAGATTCCAAACAACCTTGTTATCAGGATGAATACTGACTCTTCAGAATTAGTAGGCTGGTGGGATTGATAATGCTAATGTGTTTGTGAGGCAGTTGGAGACACAAAGGCATGGAGTACTATTTTCCCCTAAACTCCAAGAGGCAAAAGGTGTAATTGAATGTGCAGCTTCAATAAATCTCAAGCTCAACATCATATTGGATACAGCAGCCCATTAGATAGGCACTTTATCCACAATTCACTCATTCCACCACTGATGCAGCAGTTTGTACCATCTACAGGATGTACTGCAGCAACTCACCAAGATTCATCAAATAGCTTCTTCCAAACCCATGACCTCTAGCAGCAGCAAAATAATGAGACCACCACCGCCTAGAAGTTACCCTCAAATAATGGGACCACCACTGCCTAGATAGAAGTTAACCTCAAATAATGGGACCACCACCGCCTAGATAGAAGTTACCCTCAAATAATGGGACCACCACCGCCTAGAAGCTACTCTCAAAGCAACGTCCCATTGTGACCTGCAAATATATTCAGATTTAAGAACAGCTTCCTTCCCACTGCTGTCAGATTCTTGTTTTACGTTCGTCATATTTATTATTAACATATATATTGTGAACACTATGAGCTTCATGCAAACAAGATATTTCATTGTACCCTAATATTTATGACAATAAAATAATTGAATTTGAATCTATTTGGATAACCCTACTTCTTCCAATGTTCCTCACATAGTCTCCCTTGGGAGGTCTGCTCCCAGCTGATCAAAGCTTACTCAACTGTACCCAGCTATGTGGGCCAATTGATTGGTACTCCATACCACACCATTTACCGTTACTCCCTTCATCACAGATGCAATGGGGTTACAGTTACTTTAATCTATAAGATGCAAAACATCATTATAAACTCATCAAGACTTCTGCTTTTTCCGAACCTGTGTCCTCTTGAAACCAACTCAAGAGAAGTGGACAAATAGGAAACAGACACTTGGAATGCTCCCACTAAGTCATACCACTTTCTGACTCGGAAATAAATTGTTGTTCCTTCATTTTTAGAGTCAAGAACTCATATACCACGGAAACAGGCCTTCTGTCCAAACTGTCCATGTTGACCAAGGTGCCCCTTCTAAACTAGTCCCATTAGACCACATTTAGCCCATATCCCTCTAAACTGTTCTGATCCATGTACCTGTCCAAATGCCTTATCAATGTTATTATTGTACTTGAATCAACTACTTCATTTGGCAGCTTGTTCCATAAACCCATAAACGGTGTGAAAAGGTTGTCCCTCAGTTCCTATTAAATCTTTCCCTTCTCATCTTATACCTATGCTCTCTAATTCTTACCTACCCTGAGGAAAACCACACCGTGCAATCTATTCCCTTCATGATTTTACACATCTCTCAATCACCCCTCAGCCTCTTCTGCTTCAAGGAATAAAGTCCTCGCGTGCCCAATTCCCCCCTGTAGCTCAAGCCCTTGTGTACTGATAACATCCTCATAACTCTTCTCTGCACTCTTTCCAGCTTAAATGGCAACTTTCCCATAGCAGGGTGACTAAAACTGAATATAATACACCGTGTGCAGCCTAACTAGCTTCTTGTACAACTGTAAAATAACATCCAAATTTTTTTTCCGATGAAGGTCTGAAACTGGGTCAGAATCCTGGATTGTGGAAGCACTCATACCACAAGAACGGCAGTAGTTTTAGAAGATGGTTTGTTACCACCTTCTCTGGGCCATCAAGGATGAGCATGGAACATGTGGCTTCCCAGCAAATCGTGTGAATCAAATTTTAAACAATCTCCAGAAATAAATCAGGTAATATTGTAGCTTAATTTTAATCTCCCAGTGCACTGGGACTTTGGGAAACAGTGGCAGGCAGTCACCAGCAGGCATTAGATTTGACATTTTCAATTTGAAATAAGTACTTTAACATAGAAATGGTTTTCAGAAATTGTTTCAAGGTTTTCTAACCAATTAACCAGAGCATGAGTGATGAATTCGTGAATGACTTAATCGCATCTCCATTATTTTAAAGGCATATTAGTAGCAAGATTTAAGAATTTTGGAGTTAATTATATAGCACAAATAAACTTCAAGAATATGGACTGCAGATACAAAAGGTTTGCTTCAAAATTCAGGGACTCCTTTTTGGGTACCACAAATGGAGTTTATAAGATCCAATGGGTTAACATAAATTCTGCTATGCAAAGAAATCATCCATCAGCAATACTAAGAGGCCAAGACTGGATGGTGCTGCAGAGATGAGCAATAGCTCGGTCCCATTCTCATTGATTCAGTGACATAAATGATCTATTTACTTTAGCTGATCAGAAAACATGAGCACAATGGCACAGTTGCATTCATCCTGATCAGTGCAATATTTCAATGCATCAGTTTTTTTTCTTCAGTCCAGTTTATCAGTTTACTACTTTTCACCGAGCAATCCTTTGCTAACTGTAAAATCCTTCTCATTTTCATCTATGCAGCAATCAGTCACATGCAACCATGTCTGCATGTAATATAATGACTCTTTCTTTCATAGACACCATTAACAAATGTTTTTCATATATTCATTCAACATGTGCCATTTGCCTAATCTGTGGATCCTTCATTTCATTCCTGGCAAGTGAAGAGAATACATAATGTCAAGGAGAGGCAGTCAACCAGATCTTCTGTAACTCACATCTAAACAGAGGCAACATTGTATGAAAATATAACCTTAATATGTTGCCATTAGAGATGAGAGACTTAAGGGCCTGTCCAACTTTGGCGATTTTTAAGGCGACTGCCGGCGACTGTCAAAGTCGTAGCAGATCGCCGAAAAACCTTCGATTTTTTTAACATGCCTGCGACAATGTCTATGATAATACCTACGACAAGCTACGACAACCTACTACGTAGGCGACGGCAAGCTGCCGACAACCGGCGACCCAGTCATCGTGACCTCGGACGTCCACCTACGACAGCGACTACGACAACCGAAGTCAACCTACCTCCACCCTCGACAAGCTACGACCCTGTCAAGGCTGCCAGGAAGCAATATATGATGGCATTGCTCTTACATCAAATGCAAGCCCTGCTGCTTGCAGCGGCTCTCATGCTTAAAATTCTGCAAGACAGAAGGACAAGAAGAATGGGGAAGCAGCCCAAGAAGAGGTCTGTGTGGTTGAAGCCCTTGTCCCTGAAGAGACCCAATGCAGTATAATGTCAAAATAAATTAAAAGAGTTCGCTTTTCAATGCAGTGCAATGCTTTGTGCTTGTGTTTGTTTTATTGGTCAAAATAAATGAAATTAAAATATTTGAAAGAGATGCCATGAGAAACTACTCTGAAATACAATAACTTCAAACATCAATCTTTGGTCAAAATGTCCAAAATTTACTTTATTCAAACAAACAAAATTCTTATGAAAGGTGGATCAGCACCGGCGACAACCAAAGTCACCTGGCGACAACCTACCACAGCGCCCACGACAGGAGACGACAAGCTACGATCATTGGCGTCAAGCCAGCTGTCGCTGAAAATTTTCGAGCAGGGAGAAAATTCCCTGGCGACCAGAAAAAAGCTATGACTTTTTGGTGACTACTCAAGACCATGCCCGCGACACCCCGCGACACACTGGCGACCATGCGGCGACAGTCTTGTCGCCTTAGAAATCGCCAAAGTGGGACAGGCCCTTTATTGCTTCCCGGTGACAACTTTTCCCCCCATTTAATCAGATTGCATACAATACTCATCCATGTGGAACTGTAATCAGCAGCAAGCGGAAAAAATGTTCTTGTGCAGTATGATAATCTTAAGCAATCCAACCTTGACAGTTATAATTCATGTTTTTAATCTCCAACAGAGCTTTGATCTATTCCTCTAGGCATGTAGCAGGATGATTGACTCCTCCTTCTTAGATGAAGAGATCATTCACTCTGATGTTGTTCCATCAAAGGACTCACACTTACCATGCATCACCTCAGATAGTGTACTGCTTTAGTGTATTCAGTAAGAAAGATAGCTAGTGGCTTGCATGTCACGAGTGAATAGGAGTAAATGATAGTGAAGCAAGCGGCACTATGCTTAAAACTCTACTCACTCAGATGCAAACACTGCACCTCAATGTCTGCTTATGTGCAGTCATTTGTGGTGCAACAATGGCAGACATCCCAGCAGCATGCAGAGTTTGATTTCACAGGCTTTGTCCATGGAGAGATACATGGAGCAGCAATACAATCAGGTCTTCACCGAGGGAACGCATTCCATGAATGCAACTTTCAGTTGAAAAAAATGACATCTTAGATATAGCCATCCACTGATGTAATTATCTGCAGTGAAATGCTCATACCTTCATTTCTATCAGTAAGATGAAGGAGAAGGATGGATGGTGACAAGATATATGGAAATGTGGACTCTGATCAAAGCACTCTAAGTTTTCACACGTGGCATTTCAACCAATGGTCCACATCAGTACCTGTTCAGATAAAGAAAGTGTATTCAGATGTGGGGTCTTCATCATCTCAAAACGAAGAGGATGTCAAGCATTTCAGTTCAGTTTCGTTTATTGTCACGTGCACCACGGTACAGTGAAAAGCTTTTATTGCGCGCTAACCAGTCAGCAGAAAGATAATACATGAATACAATTGATCCTTTTACAGTGTACAGATTCATGATAAGGGAATAACGTTTAGTGCAAGGTAAAGCCAGCAAAGACCAATCAAGGATAGTCCGAGGATCACCAAAGAGGTAGATAGTAGTTCAGCACTGCTCTCTGGTTGTGGTGGGATGATTCAGTTGCCTGATAACAGCTGGGAAGAAACTGTCCCTGAATCTGGAGGTGAGCGTTTTCACACTTCTATAACTTTTGCCTGATGGGAGAGGGGTGAAGAGGGAGTGGCTAGCCTAGGGTTCGACTCATCTTTGATTTCGCTGCTGGCCTTGCCAAGACAGCGTGAGTTATAAATGGAGTCAATAGAAGGGAGGTTGGTTTGTGTGATGGTCTGGGCTGCTGGCCTTGCCGAGACAGTGTGAGTTATAAATGGAGTCAATAGAAGGGAGGTTGGTTTGTGTGATGGTCTGGGGTGCGTCCACAATTCTGCAATTTCTCGTGGTCTTGGATGGAGCTGTTCCCATCGAAAGCACCCCAACCGAGGGACTATGCCAAGGGATTTGCATCGCTGAAGAATGGCAGGAATGGGAAGATCTGTAGATAACAATGGTTGATTTGCACAATACTAGACCCAAGCTCGTGCAGATCTTTCACACCAGCATGTTATAGCCAGAGTAATAATCTTACCAGAAATTCAGCGAGGAACCATATATGAAATGTCAGTATATTTCTAATCATGTACCCAGTGAAATCTGTCACTTGCTAAATCCACAGCTGCAATCACAGAGCTTGGCAGGGACAACGCTGCCAAAGGCTGAGAAGGTGACCATGTCTCCAACTTTGTCCAGGCTTGAATTATGCCTAAGTTTTCATTCCATTGTTGTGAACGATATTTTTCGACACCCATTAATGATATTTCATGCCACAGACCATAGGTTTACTTTAGTTTAGTTTAGTTTAGTTTAGTTTAATTTAGATATACAGCGTGGAAACAGGCCCTTCGGCCCACCATGTCCATGCCGACCAACAACCTCCGCACACTAACGCAACCCTACACACACTAGGGACAATTTATACTGAGACCAAGCCAATTAACCTACAAACCTGTACCTCTTTGGAGAGTGGGAGAGTGGGAGGAAACCGATGATCTCGGAGAAAACCCATGCAATCATGGAGAGAACATACAAACTCCGTACAGACAGCACCCGTAGTTGGGATCGAACCCGGTCTCTGGTGCCGCAAGCGCTGCAGGGCAGCAACTCTACCGCTGCGCCACCTTGCCGCAAGAGAACATGGCTCCTCTAGGATTACAGACGCTCATCTCTGCCCAATGTGATAAATAAAGGATTCCATTCCTTCAATGGCCAGCTGACATATGTCACAAGTAATATAACTATCCATTGCCCAGTATCCTGGCAGCCTTCTATAGCAGTCCATCATTTGAGTTACAACAATAAACTAAATTTTAGCTGCTGGGAAATAATATCCTCATGCTGATGACATGGTGGATGACTTTGATTTACAGCTATGCAAGTGCATTTAATGAAGACATATCAAATAAAATGTTAATAGAGCAAAGGTACTGGTGTGGATTACTTTGAAGTACTGCATGGATTACTTTGAAGGATTCCTAAAGAACCCAGAATAAAGAAAAGGATGGGAAAGATAAAAAAGGGAAGAGAAGATAGACAGCTCGTTTCACTGGCATTGGTATTGGTTGGCATTGGTATATTATTGTTACATGTGCCAAGATACAGTAAAAAACCTTGTGCGCTGTCCCAACACATCATGCTTTACACGAGTGCAATCAAGCAATACAACAAGTATAATTGGTACTGCAAAGAGAAAAATATCAGAATGCAGAATATAATATACATTATAGCTGCAGAGAAAGTGCAGATTAAAAAAATTCAACAACTGCAATGAGATAGGTTGAGAAATGAGGACGACATCCTTAACATGAGAGGACGATTCAGTTGTCTGATAACAGCAGGATAGAAGTTGTTCCTAAATCTGGCTGTATGTGCTATCATATGGTATTTTGTATTCTCTAACCCAAAGGGAGGAGAGGAAAAGACTGGTGTGCAAATGGTCCCTGTTTTGGATGAGATCTCAAGGCAGTGTGAAGAATAGATAGAGTCGATTGGGAAAGACTGGTTTGTTTGATGCACTAGGCTACTGTCCAGCACTCTGTGGTTTCTTACTGTCTTGGGCACAGCTGTTGCCAAACCAAGTTGTATTGCATCCCGATAGAATGTTTTCTACAGTGCATTTCTGTTGTGGTGTACCATTGGTGCTGACTTGGAGTGTATACCATCTTATTCCATGAAGTCAATAACTAGCTCCTTCATCTTGCTGAAATTGAGGGAGAGGTTGTGATCTTGAAACCATGTTATTAAGACCTCCATTTCCTTGTGTTCCACGTCTCATCATTGTTTGAGGACCAGCCTATTATAATGGTGTCATCTGCAAGCCTCATGGAGTAATGCAACTGAGCTGCATTACTTCTGCATTTTGGGGGGTTTAAGGTCCTATGTCAAAGCACACTGAGATACATTCTTACAACAACTGCAAAATTCGAGAAAGTGGCTCTTGCTTCCGCTTTCTTCATGTGAGTAAAAGATGGGCATTAAATAGTAGCTTGCTAGCATTATCTTCATTCACGTGTAAACAAAAGTAACTGTATTGACTGCGTTTGTTTTCCTTGGAGTGGAGAAGGACTGAGGAAATGTTTGATTAAGTATACAAAATTATGAGGGGCATAGAATGGGTATAGTGCCATTCCCCTTTAACGGAGGTGGGTGTAACCAGAGGGCATAGATTTAAAGTAAGGGGTAGATGATTTTTGGGAGATTTGCAGAAGATTTTTCTCACCCAATAACCTGAGGCCTGTGCAGGCAACTACTCTCACAGATATTTAGATGGGCACTTAAAATGCTTGGAATACAAGGCTACAAGCCAAGTGCTCGAAAATAGGATTAGTAGAGATAGGCATTTAATGGTCATGATGGATATGGTGGATTGTTTCATGCGCATGTTTCTGTGCTCCGTGACTATAATGTCATATATTTAAAGGGATGCTTACCCCCTTGTTTAAAAAAAATTGGAAAATAAATACAAAGAAATATAATAAATAACAGGACTGTAACATCCTGACAAATAAAATGATCGCCATGGAGAAATCACTTCTCCTTAAATTATTCACGATTTATTTAATAGCAAGATACTTCTCTGCCTTTCCTGGCCACTACGTCGTGATGGTTTTGATCGCAAAGGAAATTCCAATTATTCCCCTCCCCCAACTAAATATTAAATAACAATTAGAGGCTAATCACCCCTGCATAAAACTTACTCCTACATAAATTAATGCACTTTGACAAGGAAAGAGATTTCCACTGAGCTATAGGCTTCTAATTACACAAATAGTTCTGATGTCAATTCCAGTGCACGAGAAGCAAGAGTACTTAAACTTCATGAATAAGAAATAATAGAAGACATTGAAATAGACACGATTTACAAGTTGTAATCTTTTCAGTTTAGACATTTCTATAAATTTAATTTAGACTTTTGTAGTCTTTATATCATTTGGTCCCTGATGGTTCAGTGAATAAATCTAATTTAGAAGAGTTGACAAAGTCACAATTGTCATTCATCAATGAAAACTATCAATAATTAACAATCAATAACTGTCACTGAAAGTAAGCATGCTGGTACAGCAGGTAGTGAAGAAAGCAAATGGCATGTTGGCCTTCATGACAAGAAGAGTTGAGTATAGAAGCAAAGAGGTCCTTTGCAGTTGTACAGGGCCCAAGTGAGACCGCACCTGGAGTACTGTGTGCAGTTTTGGTCTCCAAATTTGAGGAAGGACATTCTTGCTATTGAGAGAGTGCAGCGTAGGTTCACGAGGTTAATTCCTGGAATGGCGGGACTGTCGTATGTTGAAAGACTGGAACGACTAGGCTTGTATACACTGGAATTTAGGATGAGAGGGGATCTTATTGAAACATATAAGATTATTAAGGGATTGGACATGCTAGAGGCAGGAAATATGTTCCCAATGTTGGGGGAGTCCAGAACCAGGGCCTAAGAATAACGGGTAGGCCATTTAGAACAGAGATGAGGAAAAACTTTTTCACTCAGAGAGTTGTAAATCTGTGGAATTCTCTGCCTCGGAAGGCAGTGGAGGCCAATTCTCTGGATACTTTCAAGAGAGTTAGATAGAGCTCTTAATGATAGCGGAGTCAGTGGGTATGGGGAGAGGGCAAGAACGGGGATTGTGGATGATCAGCCATGACCACATTGAATGGCGGTGCTGGCTTGAATGGCCGAATGGCCTACTCCTGCACCAATTTTCTATTGTCTATTATCTATAATTCCTATTCTTGATTGTTATTCAGTGACCTTTGGTGTGCAGGTCACTTAGAGGCCCACAACTGAGTTAGGATTCAGGTTTCGTTTGGTTATCTCTAAACATTAAATGTTCACAAAATTGCTAAAATTCACACATAAGAAATGCTGATTGGTGTTTTTAGACTGATGTCGGTAAAGAGTGAGGAAAATGCCAGGTGCTGCACCTCTTGTATTTGCATGAGAAAGTGCTGTGAGAAGGGAAAAGGTTTTTTTTGGATACAGAAGAGCGGAGGGGAGGTGCAACAGGCCTTAGAAATGTTGTCCTCACAGGAAACCGATTGCTAGGAAATGCAAATAAGGTATTGGTTGGAATCCACAAGTACTTTTACTTATACTGCTTCCAATTCAGGGATGTTTGCTAGTGTTACTCAGGAGTGTTTAAACTAGAGTTTGAGGAAGGAGCAAACCAGAGCAGTAGGTAAGCGAATGGAACAATTGATGGGAATGTAGAAGTTATGACAAGTCTGAAAGGAAAGACAGGCAGGGACAGGTTAACAAACAGTGAGACATGCTAAAATGTGTTTATTTCAATGCAAGCAAGATTATATTAAAGCAGATGAACTTAGAGAGAATTAGAGGATAGAATTTACTCACATTTGGAAGAGAAAGGGGCTAATTCAGTTAGTCAGACTTGATTGAGTTTTTAAGTGGTGATGAACGTAATGATGAGAGTAGGATGTTGTCGACATAAAGTTTAGTAAGGTCTCATCAAGGTCCCTTCTGGTATGCTGATCCAGAAGATTAAGATAAATGGGATTTACAGTGACTTGGTAAATTGGATTTATTAGTTGCTTACCCATAGAAGACAGCGTGTCATTCTGGCTGGAGGTCTGTGACTCAGTGGTGTTCTGCAGAGATCAGTGCTTGGACTTCTGTTGTTTGAGTTCTATATATATATGTATATATATATATATAAATAGTTCCTGAAAAGTGGCGTTGCACGTGGATATGGTGGCGAAGAGGACTTTTGGCACGTTGGACTTCATCAATAAGGGGATTGAGTATAGAAATTGGATTGTGAGAGTTGAACAAAATGTTGGTGAGGATGCATTAAGAATTGTATTTAGTTTTGATCATCCTGCTGTTGGAACAATGCTATTAAGCTGGAATGGGAAGGTTTATGAGGATGTGTCCAGGAAACAAGGGCCTGAGTTATTTGGAGAGATTGATCAGATTCTTTATTCTTTGAAGCGCTGAGGACTGATCTTACAGAAATGTAAAGATTCATGAGGTTTATAGATAGGGTAAATGCAGATTCTTTTTCCCAGTCTAGGCAAATCAAGAATTAGTGGGCATAGAAGGTAAGAGGGGACCTTTTTAACACAAAGTTTGGTGGATACATGGAATGAACTGCCAGAGGAAGTAGTTGGGGCAGGTCAAATAACAACATTTAAAAAACACTTGGGTAGGTTTATGGACAGGAAAGGTTTAGAGGAATTTGTGTCAAATACAGGCAAATGTAATGGGAGATCTTGGTCGACTTGGACAAATTGGGGCAATCGACCTGTTTCTGTGGTGTATGACTCTGACAGATAGCTTCCACTACACTGAGGAAATCCAATGCAGTTTGCAGAAAAACTCATTTCAAACTGTAAGGGTGTTCCTGAGTTTACAACTGCCTATCAATTTAATTCTCCCTTCGACCTATGTCTAAGAGGGTTGGGCTAGATAACTCTCTGGATTTTCCCATTTTTATATTTGTTTTCATCCAAAGGGACAGTGTTATGGTTTTTGTCTATTCGTCCTATAATCAAAACCTTTTACTCCTCTGTTGAGGCTTTTATATTGTATTTGACTTATAGTTAATTATCAATAGACAATAGATGCAGGAGTAGGCCATTCGGCTCTTTGAGCCAGCACCGCCATTCATTATTATCATGGCTGATCATCAAAAATCAGTACCCAGTTCCTGCTTTTTCCCCATATCCCTTGATTCCTTAAGCCCTAAGATTTTTTAGATTTTTTTAAAAGATTTTTTTTTAGATTTAGAGATTTAGAGATTTAGAGCTAAATCTAACTCTCTCTTGAAAACATCCAGTGAATTGGCCTCCACTGCCTTCTGTGGCAGAGAATTCCACAGATTCACAACTCTCTGGGTGAAAAAGTTTTTCCTCATCCCAGTCCTAAATGGCCTACCCCTTATTCTTAAACTGTGGCCCCTGGTTCTGGACTCCCCCAACATTGGGAACATGTTCCCTGCCTCCAATGTGTCCAATCCCTTAATAATCTTATATGTTTCAATAAGATCCCCTCTCATCCTTCTAAATTCCAGTATATATAAGCCTAGTCGCTCCAGTCTTTCAACATACGACAGTCCCGCCATTCCGGGAATTAACCTAGTGAACCTACGCTGCACGCCCTCAATAGCAAGAATATCCTTCCTCAAATTTGGTGACCAAAACTGCACACAGTGCTCCAGGTGTGGTCTCACTAGGGCCCTGTACAACTGCACACAGTGCTCCAGGTGTGGTCTCACTAGGGCCTTGTACAACTGCACACAGTACTCCAGGTGTGGTCTCACTAGGGCCTTGTGCAACTGCACACAGTACTCCAGGTGTGGTCTCACTAGGGCCCTGTACAACTGCACACAGTACTCCAGGTGTGGTCTCACTAGGGCCTTGTACAACTGCAGAAGGGCCTCTGCTCCTATACTCAACTCCTCTTGTCAGAAAGGCCAACGTGCCATTAGCTTTCTTCACTGCCTGCTGCACCTGCATGCTAACTTTAAGTGACTGATGAACAAGGACACCCAGATCTCTTTGTACTTCCCAATTTCCTAACTTGACACCATTCAGAAAATAATCTGCCTTCCTGTTCTTTCCACCAAAGTGGTTAACCTCACATTTATCCACATTAAACTACATCTGTCATGCATCTGCCCACTCACACAACCTGTCCAAGTTACCCTGCATCCTCATAGCATCCTCCTCACAGTTCACACTGCCACCCAGCCTTGTGTCATCTGCAAATTTGCTAATGTTACTTTTAATCCCTTCATCTAAGTCATTAATGTATATTGTAAATAGCTGCGGTCCCAGTACCGAGCCTTGCGGTACCCCACTAGTCACTGCCTGCCATTGTAAAAGGGACCTGTTAATCCCTACTCTTTGTTTCCTGTCTGCCAACCAATGTTCTATCCAGGTCAGCACCCTCCCCCCAATGCCATGTGCTCTAATCTTGCCCACTAAGCTCCTATGTGGGACCTTATCAAAGGCTTTCTGAAAGTCCAAGTACACTGCATCCACTGGCTCTCCCTTGTCCATGTATTAATGTATATATGCCCAAAATATACATGAACCTTGCTGGGAATTGATATTTAGTTCAATACGTTTAGTTCTTCACAATGACATTTGAGCATACAAATCAGTGGCAACCACTTGGCCTCATGAGCTTGCTCTGCTGTTGGGTAAACTCACAATGGTGAGTTGCTGTCAGTGCCAGAGACCCGGGTTCTATCCCGACTACTGGTGTTGCCTGCACGTAGTTTGTACATTTACCCTGTGACCACGTGGGTTTCCTCTGAGTGCTCCGGTTTCCTCCCACACTTCAAGGATGTATATGTTTGTAGGTTAAGTGGCTTTGATGACATTGTAAATTGTCCCTAGTGTGTAGGATAGAGTTGGTGTACGGTGTGATCACTGGTCGGCGCGGACTCAATTGACTACAATTTTCAAAACTTTACAGTCTAAACTCATGACTGATCTGACAATGATCTCAGCTACACTTGCCTGTCCACCTTTGGTTAAAAAATTTGATCTTTATATAGTTACAAACGTCATGTTGCCTACATTAAATTTATGCCTTATCACTGTAACAATCTTGTTTTTCTTTCGGATAGAAATGATCTCTTTAAAGAAGTATTTCATCTCTATGTATAACATACCATTTTTCTGCCAGGGAAATGAGAACATCACTACCTCGTTTGCTAAGGAGGTGCTCTAGGATATTTAATTTGCAACTGATACATGGACAAAATACTTGATCACAGATTTTCCATCTACAAAAAAAGAATTATTTATTTCCAGAATATATAAAGGACCCAATTCTCTGTTAGTAAATCAGACATCCATAGTTAATGCAAAATTAAGGGAAAGTCAGTACCCTGGAAGGAAAGAAAATAAAAAAATGGAGTAGTTTTGTGTAAGCTACCTGGTCATATTTGTTGGTCTAAATGGAGAATAAAGCTATAACTCCAGAGGAAATAGGCATTATGTATTGAAACAATAAAAAATACTCAGCCATCTGCATTCCTCCTTTCCTGCATTTTCCCGAAGGCTCAAGCTTCTTAGTTACACTTTGGAATTATTTAAATAGACACTTTCTCCACATGAGCTGAGTCAACAAAGGGCCAATGTAGCTTGTGATTTAAACCATAACCTGCAAATAATTTTAAATCATCTTTGAGATTGGAGAAGCCTTTTCCTGAATGTTATTGTTTCTGAAATTGATCCATGATTCTTTTTAATGTTTTTATTCATTTCAAGGAGGCATAGCATCATACAGCATGGAAACAGGCCCTTCGGCCCAACATCCATGCTGACCAAGATGCCCTTTCTAAACTAGTCCCATCTGCCTGCCTTTGGCCCATATCCCTCTAAACCTTTCCTATCCATGATCTGTCCATGTGTCTTTTAAACACTGTTTAAAACACACAACTGCCTCAACTCCATCCTCTAGCAGTTTGTTCCATATATTCACCATCCTCTGAGTGAAAATGTTGCCCTTCAGGTTCATATTAAATCTTGGCCCTCTCTCCTTAAGCATACACCTATCGGCCAAAACATTATGACCACTGACAGGTAAAGTGAATAACATTGATTATCTTGTTACAATGGCACTTGTCAAGGGGTGGGATATATTAGGCAGCAAGTGAACAGTCAGTTCTTGAAGTTGATGTGTTGGATGCAGGAGAAATGGACAGGAGTAAAGAGCTGAGTGACTTTGACAAGGGCCAAATTGTTATGGCCAAACGACTGGGTCAGAGGATCTCTGAAACGGCAAGGCTTGTGGGGTGCTCCCGGTCAGCAGTAGTGAGTACCTAGCGACAGTGGTCCGTGGAGGGACAAACCACAAACCGGTGATAGGGTGTTGGGTGCCCAAGGCTCATCGATGTGCAAGGGCAACGAAGGCTATCCCGTCTGGTCCGAACCGACAGAAGGTCGACTGTGGCACAAGTCACAGAAAATGTTAATGGTGGTCACGGGAGGAATGTGCCACAATACACAGTGCATCGCACCCTGCTGCGTATGGGGCTGCACACGGAGAACCAACAGCAGGTGGTCATAATGTTTTGGCTCATCAGGTCATAATGTTTTGGCTGATCAGTGTATGTCCTATTGTTATTGGTTCCCCTAAATGTGGTAAAACACTGTGCATTCACCTATTGACCTCATGATTTTATACACCTCTAAAATCAACCTTCAGCCTCCTATGTTCCAAGAAATAAAGTCCTAGCCTGCCCAACCTCCCCCTATAGCTCAGCCCCTCATGTCCTGGAAACATCTTTGTAAATCATCTCTGCCCTCTTTCCAAATTAATGTCATCCTTCCTATGGCAGGTTAGCCAAAACTGAACAAAGTGTGGTATCACCAAGGTCTTACACAACTATAACATAACGTCCCAATTTCTATACTCAGTATCATGTTTGATGAAGGCCAATGTACCAAAAGCCTTTGTATATTAATGATTTGGACGAGGGGATTGAAGGCTTTGTGGCAAAGTTTGCAGATGATACAAAAGTACATGGAGGGTCAGGTAGTGTAGAGAAAGCAGGGACTCTGCAGAAGGACTTGAACAGGTTAGGAGAGTGGACAGAGAAGTGGCAGATGGAATAACATTGAGTAAAATGTGGAGACATGTATTTTGGTAGTAGGAATAAAGGCAGAGACTATTTTCTAAATGGGGTGAGAATCCAGAAATCGGAGGCGTAAAGGGACTTGGGAGTGCTGGTGCAGGATTCCCAAAAAGTTAATCTGCAAATCCAATCGGTAGGAAAGAAAGCAAACTCAAGCTAGCATTTATTTCAAGAGGGTTTGTATACAAAAGCATGGATGTGATGTTAAGACTCTATAAGGAGTTGGTAAGGCCACATTCGGAATATTGTGAGCAATTTTGGGCTCCATATCTGAGGAAAGATGTGCTGGCTCTGGAGAGGGTCCAGAGGAGGTTTACAAGAATGATCCCAGGAATGAGTAGGTTAACCTATGATGAGAGTTTGTCGGCACTAGGCATGTACTCGCTGGAGTTAAGAAGAATGAGGGGGGACCTCATTGAAACATACAGAATAGTACAAGGCTTCGATAGAGTGGATGTGGAGAGGATTTTTCCACTAGTGGGAGAGTCTAGGATCTCTCTTTTAGGTTATAGCCTCAGAATTAAAGGACACTCTTTTCGCAAGGAGATGAGGAGAAATCTCTTTAGTCAGATGGAGGTGAATCTGCGGAAATCTTTGCCACAGAAGGCTGTGGTGGCCGTCAGTGGGTATTTTTAAGGCAGAGATAGATAGATTCTTGATTAGTACAGGTGTCAGAGGTTATGGGGAGAAGGCAGGAGAATGGGGTTAGGAGGGAGAGATAGATCGGCCATGATTGAATGGCAGAGTAGATTTGATGAGCTGATTTGGCCTAATTTAGCTCCTATTCCTAATGACCTTATGACCGCCCTATCTACCTGTGACGACACTTTCAGGGAACTATGTACCTGTGCTCCTAGATCCCTCTGCTTTACAACATTCCCAAAATGCAACATCTCGCACTTAAACTGCATTAAACTCCATTAGTGATTCCTCAGCCTACTTGCCCAGATGATCAAATGAATGCTGTAATTTTTTATAACCATCTTCACTGTCTCTGATACCACCTACTTTTGTGTCATCTGCAAACCTACTAACCCATGCCATGTACATTCTCATCCAAATTGTTGATATAAACCTAAACAGTAATGAGCCAATGCACCGATCTTGAGGGACACAACTTGTTACAGGCCTTCAGTCCAAAAAACACCCTTCCACTACCACCCTCTGCTTCCTTCCATGAAGCCAATTTTGTATCTCTTCCTGGATCCCATGTGATCTAACCTTCCGGAGCAGCCAACCACGTGGAATCTTATCACAGGCCTTACTGAGGTTCATAGACTGCATATAGATAACGATAATGATAAGGTTTGCCCTCATCAACCTTTTCAGTTACCTCTTCAAAAAACCTTTCAACCTCTTCAAATTCACAATCTCCAATATACAAATCCCCTGCTGACTATTCCTAACCAGCCCTGTCTATCCAAATGCATATATATATATCCTATCCCTCTGAATACTCTCCATTCGAGTACGTATCACAGATATTAGGCTCACTCGTCTATAGTTCCCAGGTTTTTCCTTACTCCTTGCAGCCCTTCTTAAATAGAGGCATAACATTAGCTACCCTCCAGTCATCTGGCACCTCACCCATTGTTAACGATGATTCATATATCTGATCCAGGCCCTGGATCAGGGCCCACAATTTCTTCTCTAGCTTCCCATAACTACCTTGAGTATATCTGATCAGACCCAGGAGATTTATCTACCTTCAATCACCCTAGGATTTATCCCAGGAAATTAAATTATTGCAGATGGGTAATAAATATTGAAGACTACATTGTCCAGCTGGGATATTATCAATGGAATAACTAGTCTTTCATGTCCATCTTTTCCATATGTTTATTGTTTAAATTTAAATTCAGAGTTACTCAACACAGCCAGATTTTGATCCTTAATCTGAACCACAAACTGGTCACCAGGTGAGCTATCAGCAGCTGCCACCCTGATTCAGGATGACCAAGGTCAATAGAAATAAACAAACCAAGCTCAGTTCTGTGTGTTTAACATAGCTGAAGAATTGATGTTGAAACTTATGGTTTATGTTATTCCTTAATTCAAATTATTAGGAAAGGTGCTCAAGCTTACACTCTTTTGAAACAATAAGCACAGTTCTTCCCTACTTTCACAAAACAATCGTACAATTAACACTTGGGGAATATATTCGCTTTACTAGAGCATTAAATTAAAATATGTTTTAAAAACTGTTGGTACAACCATAACTTATGCAAATAATTCACATTTTTCCAATAAATGTAGGAAACCAGAATGAATAAATGGGCAAATTGCATAATGATGAAAATTAAGGGATTTTCATTGATGAATGTAAACAAATGTCATTCAGTGAGAGGTGCTTTCACAACTGCGGAGGCACACCATTGTGCCTTTCAACAGGCACCAATACATACTCCTTCAATAGCAAAACACTAGGCCTTTGCTGAAGAGAAATCAGTCAGAACCATTCAACAGAAACAGACTTAGATCACATGACCTTCAAGAACTCATGTTGCCTTGGCAACAGAACTATGATGAATTATCCAGTTTCTACTAAGTATTCTGTTCACGTTTTATGTCGTGCAAGGTGCTTGCTTGAAGCGCTTTCATTTGTAGACAATTCCAAATGAAACTTTTTTTTTGCTGCTATGATATGGAGGCATTTTATTTTCCTGCATTTAAATGTTTAAATTCTTCAGGCGAATTAATTAAAAAAATGTCTCAAAACCTTGCGATTTCTTTTCAACAGAAATCTATTGTGATAAGACATTGGGTCTGCATTTAAGCTGGCATACCAGAAAAAAAGTGGTCTTTGATATTCTGTTTCCTAATAGTAAATGATCAGGAGACGCCATCAAGGCCATCACTGTTCACTCATTTTTCAAGGTAATATTTATGAAATACAGCGTCTGAAAAAGGAAAACTGAAGTTAACTATTATTATATTTAACATTTTTTAAAGATTTGTAGTCACCCTGAGACAATATCGCAGGACTCTCCATAAACAGGAATAGATACTCCGTATAAAACGTATTAAAAAATGTTGAGCTGAATATTGTTTTATTTTTATCACTTATCTGATGATTATCGTTCAGTCTCTAGAGTGACTGCATTTGGTGTCTTTGCCCATGGCATTGAAAGGGTAAAAAAAAAACAAGACTGCATAACTTGACTAACCTCCTCCCGCCCGGCCTCTTACAAGGTCGTTATCCCTGACTTGCAGTTTCACTGCCTCCGCCACATCGGCTCTCAAGATGAAGCTTTTCACCCTGGGACATCTGAGATGTTCTCTGTCTTCATGAAACATGATTTGCCCACCCCCTCCCACATTTGCGGATGGAGTCCTCACACTTGTCTCCTCTGTTTTCTGCTCTCACCCCCGCCCATATCTGCAGACAGAACAGAGATATAGTACCCCGATTCGCACCTTTAACCCCACCAGCCTACGCATCCAAAACATTATTCTCTCACATTTCCGCTACTTTCAATTTGATCCACAACCAGTCACATTTTTCCATCCCCATCTCTTATTTGCTTTCCACGGCGACCTCTTTCTCTGTGACTCCTTGATTCACTAATACGTTCCCACCCAAACCTCCCCCTCCCCAGGTACTTTCCCCTGTAACCCCATGAAATGCAATACGTGTCCCCACATCTTCTCTCCCATCTCCATTCAGGGATCCAAATAACCCTTCCAGTTGAGGTTTATCTGCACCACTATTTAAGAGGCCAGCATATTCAGAAAACAAATAAAATACAGTGAAATTGGAATTCTTGATGCACCTTGGATCCATGTCAGAACATTGAACATATAGTAATTAACATATAGTCCTTAAAGGGGCCACTAAGGATCTTAAACAACTTTCCTTTAAAAAAATGTTTGTGAAATGCACAAAATTGCATACGTCCAATGCAGATCAAACCTACATATGATTTCCCCAGCTCAGTCCCCAGAAGAGTCACCAGATTACCCTGCCTTCCCACTCCTGGTCTGCAAGGTGCTTCTCAGCACTGAAAAGACAGCAGTAGTGTTTTCGTAGGATCAGATAACAACATTGATCATACCTCCAACTGATGACATCAGGAAGGTGACGCAATCACCAACAACCAATCGCCTTCAGTAACTTCATATCATCTCGTTGGTTGTGGCAGATACATTGTCATGATTAGTGTGTAAAAATGAACCCATTTATCTGCCTGCAGGCCTCCCTGATTTGCATGTACCTGCACGTAACCCCAGTCACTCCCGTCAGCCCCACTTATCCCCTCTCCCATCAGGCAAGAGGTACAGAGGTGGGAAAATGCACATCTCCAGATTCAGAGACAGTTTCTTCCCAGCTGTTATCAGGCAACTGAACTGAGATGAGGAAAGACTTTTTCAGTCAGAGAGTTGTGAATCTGTGGAATTCTCAGCCTCAGAAGGCAGTGGAGGCCAATTCTCTGAATGCATTCAAGAGAGAGCTGGATAGAGCTCTTAAGGATAGCGGAGTCAGGGGGTATGGGGAGAAGGCAGGAACGGGGTACTGATTGAGAATGATCAGCCATGATCACATTGAATGGCGATGCTGGCTCGAAGGGCCGAATGGCCTCCTCCTGCACCTATTGTCTATTGTCTATCCTACAAACAACTAGAGAGTGGTCCAAAGCTTCTATCTATCTCATTGAAGACCCTCGGACTATCTTTAATTGGGCATCACTGGACTTTATTTTGTACTAAACGTTCTTGCCTTTATCATGCATCTGTACACTGTGGGCAGCTCGATTGTAATCATGTATAGATTTTCCACTGACTGGTTAACATGCAACAAAAAGATTTTCACTGTATCGCAGAACACATGACAATAAACTGAACTAAACTAAATTAAGTTTCCATATTCATTATTGAGAATCCTGCCCATTGGCATTGCATATCATGCCACATTTACTGCTACATCTTTCCAGTTGGCAAGACTCCTCATCATCAATGTTTACTCAATTAATTTACGTCTGCTTTCCCTTTGGAGTATACACAATTTCAACAGTAAGCTCAATTTCTGTGTGCAGTACCTTGTTTAAGTCAGGAGATTCTGCGAAATGTTACATATGACAGGTTAGAAAAGTGTAATTTCTTTCAACCTTAAGGAAAATGATTTAATTTTTAATTGTAATAAACAAACACCCAAATATCATCATCACAATGAAAAAAGTCTTCCTGAAAAACTGATCTGTCATATGGTGGTATTCATTCACATGCCCAATCAGGAATAATGATTATAATTATAATTATAATATGTAAATCTAATTCAATCATAGAGTCATACAGCACGAACCTTCGGCAAATTTGCCCATGCCAACCAAGGTGCCCCATCTACATTATTCTTATCTGTCCGCGTTTGTCCCATATCCCTCTAGACCTTTCATATCCATGTACCTGTCCAAATGTCTTTTAATCCTAAAATTGAAATGAACTTGAAATACAAGACTTTTGCTATTGAAAAAAGTGTGTTAGCATGTATTGAAATCTGGTTGTCACAGGAAACAGAGTGGGAATGCATGGATCATTATTAGGCTGGAGCGATGTTACTATTGGAGTACCCATAGATTGGTTATTTCCGTTTATTGTTTATTAGATGATCTTGAGGAGGGAATGGAATGTGAGGTTTCTAGGTGGAAGGGCATGTTGAGATGAGGAAATTGCAATTCTGCAGTGGCATACAGATAGATTAAGTGATTAGGCAAAATTTGGCAAGTGAATTCAATGTGGGGAAGTGTGAGGTCATATGCTTCGCTGAGGAGAGTCAAAAGGCAGATTATTATCTAAATGGAGACACTGCAAATGAGAGGTTTAGAGGGATTTAGGTGTTCTGTTGCGTGAATCACAAACTTTAGCAGGAGGAGTCAACAAATGGTTAAAGTAAATGGGATGTCGGTCTTTATTGCAAAATAGTTGGAGTTTAGAACTTAGAATTGTTACAGTTGTACAGGGTGTAGGTCAGGCTGTACTGGGTACAGATCTGGTTCCCTTATCTAAAAAGAAATATAGTTGGAGGCAGTTCAAAGGAAATTTTAACAGGCTAATTCCTGGGAAGAGAGGTCTGTCCTATCAAGGAAGACCAGACTGGGTCTTTATTCCATTGAGTTTAAAAGATGAGGGGTGACCTTATTCAAATAGATAAAATCCTAAGGGGAGATATTGAGATTTTTTTCACCAGTGGAAAACTCAAAAACTAAGGGCCGATCATTTAAAACTGAGGGGCATAGAAATTTCTTCCCTCAAAGGGCAGTCAATCTCAGGAATTCTGTCCTTACGGGTAGAAGTTGAGAACTCTAGCAATCTGTGGCACTGATTGTGTTCCTGAAGCTACAGTGAGCACCATTAGTATAATAACCCAGAGACCATTGTGTCAGTAGATTCCCACTCAAATGCCTTTTGTAAGTTGATTTTCTGACTCAAAAGTTAAAAATGGCATCTCTGTGTGGAAAGTTAGATGAGATTATTAAAGCCTTTCCCCTTATTTTGATCTTACATGGGTCATCAACAGGTATAAATATACAATGGTTCAACTGTGCAAATTTTGATGCTAGCTAATGCTATATAAATGAGTTTGTAAGACAATTCAGCTGCAGAAATATACCCAATGTGTTGAGAGAGAAAATGAAAAGATCTTAAGGGAAAAGGAAAAATAAGTGAAAGAACGCTTCCATCAAAATGGATTCATTCTATTTAATCTTAAACATTATAATTATAGTTTACTGATCCTGAATTCTTAAAGGCTATTACAAGAACATTAGCATAGTTTATATCTATCTCTGCACAATATTTCAAGTTAGAGCTTCCTGACAATGTCTCAGCTGAATATTGAACCCTTTCACTATGTAACACACAATTTTCAGAAGGACTTTGTGTCTTCCAATCTGATTTATTGGAAGTCGAAGAATATGTTTCTATCATCCTTTGTGCCTATCCTGTGCTGATAAAGTGTGAGTCACAGAGTAACCCATACTCACATATCATTTCTATAAAGGGAAATGCTTGAAAATCTTGCGCATCAAATTAGATTGGAGAACCTTGGCACTGTCATTCCCACAAAAATAACATATTTAGGAATGAATCACTAACTGCAACTGAATTAATTGTAAAGAGAAAGGAAGATTTGCTTTTGCACTTTCTAAACATTAATGCTCAAGATATGACAATGTGAAATTACACTTTTATGCTTAAGGTTCCAGAACTGTGATCACAACATTCAACAATGTCTCACCATTACATATCTTATCATTGCCCATTTCTTCTGATTGGTCACACTGCTTAACTGAAATTCAAGTATTTTTATCAACTAAATAATGGGATGTGTGGCGCTGTTGTCACTTTTCCCTTCAACAAACTCCATTCCTGAACACCATTTTCAACAGACACCTGTCTGAAAGTAGCCCAGACTGTTTACGACCAAGGTGATACATTTGACTTCAACATGAGATTCAATCCCTTCTCCAATCCTGTCTTGGCCCAGCTGCTATCAAAACCTTTCTTGCTACCTCTCGGCTCTACTATTTTGATGCTCCCTTGTGCAGCCTCCCACTTTATGCCTTGATCTTCCAAGGTACTTCATTCAGCCTTACTGTAACTCAGCGGGTTTCATCATTCATTATTTCTGGGTTTGCTAACCTACAGCGGCACCCAGATTAGCAATGTCCACTAGATTTATTCAAAGACAGATCACACTGATTACATTTCAGAAATGGCAATTTGTAGTTTAACACTTTGTTTAACCTTGCATAGCATAACAACTGTTGAGAAGTGGGGACAGCCATCCCACCAGCTCTATTAAAGTGATCATTTGGTGCATTTTATTATGTGCTATTATGATTCTGTAGGTTGGTGCATTTTATTTTCAAAATCCGCAGTGATTATTTGGCAGTGATTGAAGGATCTGTCGTGAATTCTAGCTGTTCAAGATATAGGTGCATGGTAATATAGTGTGATGGAGAAAGTGAACAAGAGCCATCAAGAATAGAAGATATTGGAAGGAGGAAGAAGAGGAGAGTCAGACCTCACATAACAAATTCACATCATCCAAGGATATTCAGGACAACGTTAACCTCAGTGACTTTGTGCATGAAATGTTATGCCCAGTTTACTATCTGATGTTGCATGAAGGGAATTTGTTGCCACTTCTCATTCAAAGAGATTTAACTATATTTTATTTCTCTTCTCAGAAAGCAAGCAGAATGAACAGTCAACTTCAAGCAGATTGTAGGCTTATCCATGGTTCTGAATGCCTCTGATTCATGCAGATTTCAAATTTAACAAGTAGATTAACCAGAAGGGATTGCATCCCCTCACTCAAACTGTACAATATAAGCTGCACAATCTGGTTTCATAGCTGCTCGGTCATTTTGAGATTGTTCATTGTGTCATCTCCATTACAACCATCATGACAAACAAATGAGTAGCTACTCAATGGCAAGAGTGATCATGATTCAAGTGTGCAATCATAGGTACAATGAAAGCTAGGCTGCTACACAAAATGCGGCAAATGATACCATTATTATGCTGAAATAATGCTTCCCATATTGCTCTGGAAAATATAATCTTCAAGAACTGACACTTCTTGGGTGAACTTTAGGGCATGCAAGAGGGAGCAGGAGGAGAAATGAAAGGAAGAAGAAGGGAGGAGACAACTCTTTCAAGACTCAAGACTCTTTCTGACTGTAATATTGATGAATATTTATCAGACTTAAATGCAAATCCAGTTCCTCATTCACATTTGACCTTCACTTTTTCAGATCATCATTTGACCAAAATACAAAAATATTAAAACATCGCAAAATAGGGGTTAATGAATCAAAGTTTATTGCACTGCTTACAAATTTCAACTATCATCCTAGTGAATGCCCCTTATACCCAATTCTACGTGTCTTCACCTGTCCAAGAGGACATACCAAATGATTCAATGGCTGCAGCAAGACGGATGCATGCTAAAACCCGAATGGAGAAGGCAACAGATGTTCTGAGCAGGACTTACTTTAGCCTGCAACATCAGGGTTGCAACCATATAACTAGAATACCCAAACAGATAAGTAGGCTGCAAAAGCTAGTTGACCCTGCAAGAGTTGAGTATACAAGTTGGGAAGCTATGTTACATTTGTACAAGTATCCATTTGGTGTCCATGCCAATCCAATACATTAGAATTTATGTACAAATCTCAGGGAGTAAGAACCAGTTCTAATTTTGCTCTTTGCCCTTGCTGCAGATAATTCATGCCTGGTATATTAGGAAGAGATCCTGTCTCTAAATTATTGTCTAAACTATATACAAAGTCAGTATTGAGCTGGCAGCTGCTAGTATGAAATTGAGCGATTGTGCTTCTTCTTCGTCTCTGCCCATTTGTTCATCCAGCTGCTGCCCTTGCACCACTCCAGGCTCAAGTTGCAGTTCTTACGGAAGAAAAACAGTAAATGCTAGAAATGCACAAGTCAGGCAACATCTGTGAGGAGAAAAATAGTTTTTTTTCAGACTTACTGCCTTTCATTAGTTCTGCATGACTTGCTGCATACTTCCAGCATTTTCTGTTTTAATTTCAAATTGCCAGTAGCTGCAATATGTTGCTGTGGCAGTTTTTGGGAATCAAAACAAGAAAAAGCAAATTGCTGATTAGTGAAATGATGATAGATGGTGGAGAAAGTTAGAGATTTACACCTGAACATTTTCAGCAACTTGTAAGTTAAAAGAGATTGTTCAAACAAGGATTTTTAGTGATGAGGGAACTTTCATCTTTCATCACTCTCACCACAAGCCAGCATTTGTTGCTTCACTCTGGACAAGCATTATTTTCTTCATGGGTTGAGGACAAGTGATATTGTGTGTTCTCCTGTGGATATCTATTGCTTCCTGTGTCATGCATCACTTTGTCGTGCAAGAGCAAAGGAAGTGCCCATGATCGTGATGAAATATGCATGAATGGAGTAGCTGTCACAGAATTGGCAGGGTGTGTAAAATGAGAGGTCAGGTGGGCAAATGAACGTCAGAATGAAATGCTTCAGACCATGTTTACACTAACTTTAAGTAGCGCTTAACTAACTTTAAGACTAACTTTAAGTAGCGCTAACTACTCATGCAATTGGTGCCTGGAGAGATGCGCAATGGTTGAAGTGTGGTAAGAGTGCGGTGAGAACTAGTTACAAGCTGAAAACATGGTAATTAATAGGAAGCAGCCACTATTGTGTTGGATTATTTTCAGCATTTTCAAGTGTATCAAATGAAGCCCCATACTCTTTCTTTAAATTCTTTATTTTAGAGGGGATTCCATTATTTTGCCTACTAATTGGTATCAGCGGACTGATTTATAGTTCCCTGGATACTTTCAATTTCCTCAAACACAGGAATCATCAGTGCCATCTATCTTCTATTTCTTCTTTAAACTATGCACAAGCAATACATCCAAAATACAGAGTTCGTCATATGTGGACTTCATTGGCTTTTCATTGTGTCTCCAATTATTAACTTTAAATATATCAGTTCTTATCTCATCTTCTAACATCTGAAATGTGTCTCTAATAAATATTTATTTCATTGTGCTATGCATCACTATACATTTTGCTCACCCATACATTATTGAGAAGTGTAACAGATTTTATCCTTTGTTTATAAATTAGGCCCTGGATTGTACTTACTTTTGTAATTTATGCTAACCCAGATAAAGGAAAACAAGACATAAATGCATTTAAAGCCATCAGCTGTAGGCAGGATTGGGCATGTATTGCCATGTAAATATCATGCAACCAGTGCATTGAACGTAATTTAAGCTCCAAAGCAATTGTTGACATGCCTTCATAACGAATCCTGACAGATGTTAGAGCAGGATACCTTTGAGCTTCTGAACATAATTGATTAAGTTACAGAGAAAAGAATGTACATAAGGAATAGATTTTGTGTGTTATGCTACTCTATCATTGTCTAACAGGACATAATGTACACTTCAACATTATATGTTAAAAAATTGTTTTAACCATAGGGAAACACATCATTCTTTCTGTGTCAGTTAGTGCCATTACCAAAGAGAAACACAGGAAATGTGAAATGTGATATCAAACTTGTCCAAAAACCATCTGAAAACAGTACATTCCAGTTCTCCATTCCACCGTGGTCTAATTTCTCAGCTTCAGCATTCTGATGTGAGATAATGGGGACTCTTTGTGTGGAAGAGCATAGTATAGTACAGATCCTAAGCTCATGAAGTATATAACTGCCGTATTCCCTTTCAGTGCATTCTAATAATTCCTCCAGGATTCAGTGCTTACTTTTGGCACATATTAAAAACAAACCTGCAATATTCATTATGTTGGCCACAATTATTAATTATACTAATGATTTAAATATTGGAATTAAAGGTCATATCTGCATTTTTTCAGATGACACAAAGCTGGGTGGGAATATGAACTGATAGGGATGATGTAATGAGGCCCCAGTGTGATTTGGATAGTTTGAGTGAATGGACAAATGCCTAGCAGATTCTTTATTAGGTGAATAAATGTGAGGTTATCCATCTTGGTGGCAAAAAACAAGAAGGCAAATTATTACAGAAATGGTAAGAATAGGAAAGAGAGAGGTGTAACAAGACGCATATTGGAGATACAAGGAACTGCAGATACTGGAAACTTGAGCAAAAACAAAGTACTGGAGCAAATCAATGGGTCAAGCAGCATTTGTTGAGAAAATGTACAGGCAACATTTTGGGAAAGGACCCTTCTTCAGATTTGGGTATTCTTGTACACCAGTCCATAAAGATAAACATTCAGATGCAGCGTGCATTTAAAAATGCCTTATTGGCCTTCATTTAGACAGGTACATAGATAGGAATGGTTTAGAGGGACATGGGCCAAAGGTATGAAAGTGTGACTAGTGTAGGTGGGACATCTTGGTCTGCATAGGCAAGTTGGGCCGAAGGGCTTGTTTCTGTGCTGTATGACTCTACGATTCTATTGTTAATTAGCCCAGTTTCTGTTTTTAGTTGACACAATGATACATTTACATTAAAACAAAAAATGAAATGCATACGAAACAGGAGTATTCTTCAGTCTGTTCCATCATTTAATTAGATCAAGAACATCTTTCCCCAACAGAAAATGTTAACTTTCATGAAAAGAAATATAAAGCAACATCAGTGAAATATACCACATTTTTCTTGGTAGGCCATTTGGGCATTGCTGTTAGTTCTTATTGGTTAAAACAAAAATATTCAAGTGCCGCATCTGCATTACAATTCTGCCTTACCAACTATGAGTATGTCCCATTACTTCACTATAAAATAAATTAAAGTCTTCGCCATGGGATCTAAATCATCAAAAAAAAAGTGCCCCTGTTACCACAAATACCTTTGCGATCATGTCAAGTTGAACTCTCTTTAAATGGTAATGTACAAAAAGTGAATTGGAGGAGTAATTGACAAGGATGAATGACTGGATTAATAAGAGAGTTGAATTGTCACTGAAGCTTAACACTGTGTTAGGGTATTAATGGGTTATTATCTGAATTTGGCATGCGCTATTTTTAAAAAAGACATTGATGTAGGTTCTAATTATGTATAGAATAACGCAACAGGGAGTCATCTAACCACTGCTCTAATTAGTGAAATTACTGTTATACAGAAAGATACTGTTGGGACAAGGAGATATGTCCCGTAAGTGATGTTTAAAAAACGAATCTTCATCAGTATTTAATTTTTGGAAGATCACATATTCATTACCTAATCTACAAAATTTGACGTCTGAGTAAAGGACTCAATTTTACATCATAGTTTACACACCCCTAAAAATACCTCAAGAATCTATTTAATATTAGAAACGTTGAGATAGCAAACATTTTGAGGAGATACTACATTTTATCGGCCAGCACTGCCATTCAATGTGATCATGGTTGGTCATTCACAATCAGTACCCCGTTCATGCCTTCTCCCCATACCCCCTGACTTCGCTATCTTTAAGAGCTCTATCTAGTTCTCTCTTGAAAGCGTCCAGAGAATTAGCCTCCACTGCCTTCTGAGGCAGAGAATTCCACAGATTTACAACACTCTGACTGAAAAGGTTTTTCCTCATCTCCGTTCTAAATGGCCTACCCCTTATTCTTAAACTGTGGCCCCTGGTTCTAGACTCCCCCAACATTGGGAACATGTTTCCTGCCTCTAACGTGTCCAATCCCTTAATAATCTTATATGTTTCAATAAGATCCCCTCTCATCCTTCTAAATTCCAGCGTATACAAGCCTAGTCGTTCCAGTCTTTCAACATACGACAGTCCCGCCATTCGGGATTTAACCTAGTGAACCTACGCTGCACACCCTTAATAGCAAGAATATCCTTCCTCAAATTTGGAGACCAAAACTGCACACAGTACTCCAGGTGCGGTCTCACTAGGGCCCTGTACAACTGCAGAAGGACCTCTTTGCTCCTATACTCAACTCCTCTTATTATGAAGGCCAACATTCCATTGGCCTTCCATTGGCCTTTTTATATTTATTTTCAATGTTTTCCATGAAAACAGATGCAAGCAACTTTTAAAGATAAATTATATCACTGTCAGCCTTAATTGTACGTTAAACAGAAATTCTCTGAGCCACTTGCAGTGCCTTACAATCTGACACTTCCCACCAGTTCCAAGATCAACATCCACTTCACCTTTAGAACACAATTGTCTTTGTACGTGGTTGGTATGAGTTGCACTCGTGCCTCTAATACTTTGGAATTATCATAAATAAATAAGGATTAACTGTTAGAACAGGACAGGGACTGTCATATGAGGAAAGATTGGAAAGACTGGGCTTGTATTCACTGGAGTTTAGAAGGATGAGAGGGGATCTTATAGTGACGTATAAAATAATAAAAGGACTAGACAAGCTAGATGCCAGAAAAATGTTCCCAATGATGGGCGAGTCCAGAACCAGGGGACACAGTCTAAGAATAAAGGGGAGGCCATTTAAAACTGAGGTGAGAAGAAACTTTTTCACCCAGAGAGTTGTGAATTTGTGGAATTCTCTGCCACAGAAGGCAGTGGAGGCAAATTCATTGGATTAATTTAAAAGAGAGTTAGATAGAGCTCTAGGGGCTAGTGGAATCAAGGGATATGGGGAGAAGGCAGGCACAGATTACTGATTGTAGATGATCAGCCATGATCACAAGGAATGGCGGTGCTGGCTCGAAGGGCCAAATGGCCTCCCCCTGCACCTATTTTCTATGTTTCTATGTTTCTATGTAAAAAGGAGAACAATCTATAAATGAATACAAATATTTTCTGATGATTTATTATGATTGATTATTCGATTGCAGCAGGTTGTGGAACATGGTTACATACTATTGTAATGTTTGCAATTTCATGAGGACAGAGTATTACTTAGCTTTTAAGGTGAAAGGGTGTAAGCAAACAAAAACCACACATGGTATGTATATAATGGTAACTGTAACTTTAAGAACTGAGTACTAGAATGATATGATTTGTGTCGTGATATATTCTATATCTTATCAGTCTTGGGAATATATGTGAATATGTGCAGTGTGCCTTTGCAAGGTACACTGGAAAGAGCGTGTACTGAAAACCTGTGTTTGTTTCTATCTATATGCTGCAGCCGTGGTATCACAAAGGCGACGAGGATCAGATAGAGTTTGTGAACTCAACCTTTAAATACAGTGCAGGACTGTTTTTGCAATATGCAGTATTGTTTAACATTTCAAACAGCAAATATGGAGCTGTGTCGCAATTGTTTGCGAACTGGACATGATAGGCCACAGATCCTACTATGCATGGGACTGTAGTTTAAAACAGCAGCTCTACAAATTATCCAGAGTTTGTCAGGCTATCTTTGTGTTATGTCTACGTGGCAAGATGGCGTCCTTGCAATACACAGGCCGACTAGGGACTTTTGACACGAACTGTGAAACCTTTAGTGCGGCATGTTGGCGCAGCGGTAGAGTTGCTGCCTTACAGCGAATGCAGCGCCGTCAGAGACTCAAGTTCGATCCTGACCACGGGCGCCGTCTGTACAGAGTTTGTACGTTCTCCCCGTGACCTGGGTGGGTTTTCTCCGAGATCTTCGGTTTCCTCCCACACTCCAAAGACGTACAGGTATGTAGGTTAATTGACTGGGTAGATGTTTTAAAAAAATGGTCCCTAGTGTGTGTAGGATAGTGTTAATGTGCGGGGATCGCTGGGCGGCGCGGACCCGGTGGGCCGAAGGGCCTGTTTCCGCGCTGTATCTCTAAATCTAAAAATTTTACCTTGTACTGTGAGCGAATGGAAATGTTTTTTATTGCAAATTACATTCTTCTTCTTGCGTATGGCGTGCACAGCCTAAAGTTGTAGGTCAAGGGTGGACATCCAAGCCAGGGCAGCAGCAGTTGCTGGGTGGATGGCCTTGATGCCACCAAGGAGAAGCCTCAGTGAGCAGTCATTCACGATGTGTGGGATGGGATGCTCTGGTCTGGATATCCGCAGTCGCACGCAGGGCTGTCTGTCATTCCCCACTTGTGCAGGTGATGGGCTGTTCTTGTGCAGGTGATGGAGGGTGCGGATCCTGTTCAGGGTTAGCCATTGCTTGCGATGGAGGTCAAATCCCGGTGGTTTCACTGTAGGGTCCGTGATGACCTCTCCGTTGTTGGTGTTGACATCTTTCCAGCCTTTGTGCCACTCAGACTTGGGGTCAAAGTCTGGGCTGAAGACCAGAAGGGTTTGCGGGACTTCAGGGGCATGTTGGGCAGATTGTTCAAGTCAGCGTGGTTGGGAAGGTCAGGGTTAGCCTCGATGGTGCATCACTCTTTCAACATCCTCTCCCTTCTGCGTATGCTGGGAGGGGCGATGTGAGAGAAGACAGGGAGCCACGGCAAAGGTCTTAAGCGTCCCTGTAATGACCCGCATTGCAGAGTTAAGGACAGTGTCAACTCGTTGCAAATTATATTATTGAAGCTGAAGAAATAGAGGATGATGATCAAGTGCAGGTAAGAGCACAAAACAAGGCCATCCAGGAACGAAAGAAAGCCATTCTATTAACTGAAATTGGTCCCAAAGTTTATTAAACTCTCACCAACGTCCTAGTCCCAGAGAAAGCAAGGAATGTTTCATTTGAGACTGTTCTTTCAAAACTTGATGCTCACTTAGGCAACAGCGTGTACTGAAAACCTGTGTTTGTTTCTATCTACATGCTGAAGCCATAATATCAAACACAAAAAAAACCAAATATTGGTACTGCAAGAGTGAACATAAGACTTTAAATTATATTAGTGAAATACTATTATGGAGATATGTATCATTCCTTAAACTGCCAACTAAACTACAGGACCAGATCTCGCTCTTCTGATTGCCCTACCTGGGATCTCCAAACGCAATGCCCCCACACTCATGTTTACCTTAAAACGTCTGCTTTCACAACACACTGGCAATCTTTGGCAATCAGCAAACCCTTTGACACCTGTGAAATCTACACTTGATTTTTTTAATAGTTTTTAAACATCGTGCACTCAGAAACATTTAATAGCCATAAAAACAAAAATAATTAATATTAAAACTTTAAACATGAAGTTAAGTAGAAACATCAGAAACACTTAAAACAATTAAAAATATGAAAGTGTGAAATAATGTAAAACAATTTTGCAATATGGAAACTCATGGAGGCTTTCCTTAGTAATAAAAGTGTACTAAGTACTAAGGTGTTAAGTACTATAGAATGAGTAATAGGCCTTCAAACAAACCTTCACAACACCACATCATGGTATTTTTCATCATCAACAATCAAGTTGATGGCGATGATCTTTTATGTAGAAGTTCATAGTCATTGACTATTATTGATTTCAACAATTTTAGATCATAATCACTGCACCAATTTAGCCTTAAGTTTATTATTGTCACGTACCGAGAATACAGTGAAGATCAGATATATTATGCATAGATACAATCAGTTCAACATCAAATACAATAGAGCAAAAGGGAAGACATGGAGTGCAAAATATAGTTCTCGGCACTGTAGTGCATCGCTTCCTTAGACAAAGTCCAATGTCCTCAAAGTGGTAGAGATGAATCAAACAGTACTCTGGCAAAGAATTTTAGATTAGAACCTTTACACCAATGATATTGGACAGAAACCTTTAGTAACATTTCTGCTGTTTAGATTTACTGCTTCTCTATTTGTGCATTTCTCTTCCCATCTCTTCTTTAATCTTATTATCCTATTTGTCATTTAATCACACCTGCCTACTACCATATCCTATTGGGACCTCTTATTTTGTCTTTCCCTATATGTGACCTCTATATTTATTGAATTAAAAAAAAAAAAGTTAAGCACTTTCTTTACTCAGTTTGGTTGAAAAACTGTTGCCCTGACACGTTAGTTTTGTTATTCATTCATGTATATCTTCTGACACATTCCCTGTTCTAACCACCATACAGGGTCTGAATTAGCTTAATGAATATTATCATGACCAATGTTGGGTTGCATATTTTTGACATTTTAACCCCAATTCTGGCTTTTTTTGGCCAGAGTTAGCATCTCATAATAAAAGGTTAAGAAAAATCGAACCTCAGTCACAAGTTTTTTCAACTACAAAGAGATCACTAAGTATCATATAAATACATAGAGAGTTTAAGATTGGCTATAATTAAGTTATTTCTTCCAGAGGGCTTTCAAAATTAAATGTCTTTTTAATAGCTACAAGTTTATTTTTGTTACTGCAAGCTAAAAATATTAAAAGCTATATTCAAGATTCAAGATTCAAGATTCAAGATAGCTTTATTTGTCATCCAATATTGGACGAAATTCAGTCACCCACAGTCCAACAATAAAAGCATTAAATAAGCATTAAAATTACACAACCCCCAAAAAACCCCAAAACACAGTCCAACAATAAAAGCATTAAATAGGCATTCAAATTACACAACCCCAAAACCCCCAAAAACACAGTCCAACAATAAAAGCATTAAATAGGCATTCAAATTACCCAACCCCAAAAACACACAAAAAAAGAAACATCCATCAAAGAAACATCCATCACAGTGAGTCTCCTCCTCCAGTCCTCTCTCTCCTCACTGTGATGGAAGGCCACAATGTCTTTCCCTTCTCCTGCTGTCCTCGCCCGCAGTCAGGTTGTTGTGGTTACGTGAATAGAGTAATATTGCACAAATGTCAATAGAAGCAATTCTTGTCAATAATAGTGGCCACCCAGAGTGAATTGTGTTTCTAAGAGACAATGGCGTCTAATTACTGTCAGGAGGGGGAATTTACATGGAAACAATTTATTTTCCTTGGACCGTTTATTTAGCTATTTTTCTGCTTTTCAATTTCCAAAGTAAGTTTTAGTGATTCTCTAATTTGACCCGCATAATACAAATAGTGCTCCCAAATTCATCCATTCCTGTTATGAATGTATGCATTACAGCAGAACTATCTGTACATATCTTTCCAAACCACTAGTTTTATAATCAACTGGAAAATAATTAACATAAGTTATGAAAATTTATTTATCAATTTTTTATGCAGCATTTATAATTTCAAATTAGTTCATTACAACGCAGACTACATATCTTATGTTATTGTATAATAAAATACATATTTTCTTGTCACATAAGGCTGCGTTTCACTTCCCTGTCACTAGCTTTGTACAACTTGTGTGGAACACTGCACTTGTGCGCGCAAATCAAGCATTTTTGAACCTGCCTTTAGTTGAGATTTTAAAATGATTTCCTTTTCTGAGCCTGTATATGAATTCCGGAAATTCCTTGAGATAGATAGATAATGTGATATAAAGGAAGGGAAATTTACTTCCCGTCCTGACATTTTGGGTTAAAAAATGTAAAATATCTCTAAATGGAGGATGTAATTGGTTGCTTGCAGCCTTTATTCCAATTTGAAAATGCTGGATTCAACTGCTGAGATTCACACTCAATACACAAAAGGTAGTAGTAGATTCGTAACTACGAGGTATTAGTTCTATAAAATTTACAACAAATTTGAACCCGCCTGCCTGTTTCAGGAAAGAGATCTTAGCCCATGCAAGAGGAAATCAATTGGTAACAGTGTGAAGGGAAAAAGAGATAGAAACCTAATAGAATGGCTTGGGACTGAGGAAAAATTGGAACATGTAAAACAAGGAAAAATTAACCCTCTGTTTTGCCATTTACCTCTGGAATTTTGATTTAGCATGTAAGCTGACTATCTCTCTACTTTCACCTTGTATTTGAATTGCAATTCATCTGGGCAATTCAAGGTAAGCCTTTGAATACATAGTAAGAAAATAGGTCATCTAACTCCTTGAGCCATTTAATGATATTATGGAAGATCTACAGTTCCATTTACCCACCCTTTCTCCATATACATCAATACCATTGATTAACTAAAACTGGAAAATGTTCATAGGACAAAATTGTTCACAATTCGCAGAACAAGGTACAATTAAATTCACAGAGGATGTAAGGAAATGGAAAATTGCAAAACAACACTTACTTGGTATTGATCTTGGTTTATCATTGTCATGTGAAAAACTTTGTTTTGTGTGCTGTCCAAGCAAATCATACCATAGAAGTATATATCAGGTAGTGCAAAAGAGAAAATAAACAGAGTACAGAACATGGTGTTACCATAGGAAGAAAATGTAGATTTAAAAGGTTTGAGCGCTGCAATGAGGAAGAGTGATACTTGAACATATTGGCTGTTGCAGTGTGAAGTATGGTTTATATTGACTGTGTCCTGAGGCAGTGAAGTATGGATGCAGAAAATGGGTGGGAGGCTGGTTTGCATGAATGGCAGGTGTCTGGTTTACATGATGCACTGGACAGCGTTCACAACTCAGCAATTTATTTCCATACCAAAATGTGATGCGTCCAAACAGGGTGCATCTTTAGAAACAGAGAGTCATTGAGACATATTGGATTTCCTTAGCCTTTTGAGGAGGTAGAGGTAATGGTGTGAATTGTTTATCGTAGCATTAATGTGATTGAACCAGGATGAATTGTTGCTGTTATTTACATTTAGGAAATTGAAGCTCTCGACTATCTCTACCTTCAGCACCATTGTCTGAGTTGTGTACTTCATCCTGCTTCTGCAAGTCGATGACCATATATAACATATATAACATATAACATATAACAACTACAGCATGGAAACAGGCCTGTCCGGCCCTACCAGTCCACGCCGACCATTCTCCCTGACCTAGTCTCATCTACCTGCACTCAGACCATAACCCTCCAATCCCCTCCTATCCATATACCTATCCAATTTACTCTTAAATAATAAAATCGAGCCTGCCTCCACCACTTCCACCGGAAGCCCATTCCATACAGCCACAACCCTCTGAGTAAAGAAGTTCCCCCTCATGTTACCCCTAAACCTTTGTCCCTCAATTCTGAAGCTATGTCCCCTTGTTGGAATCTTCCCCACTCTCAAAGGGAAAAGCCTACCCACGTCAACTCTGTCTGTCCCTCTCATAATTTTAAAAACCTCTATCAAGTCCCCCCTCAACCTTCTACGCTCCAAAGAATAAAGACCCAACCTGTTCAACCTCTCTCTGTAGCCTAAGTGCTGAAACCCAGGCAACATTCTAGTAAATCTCCTCTGTACCCTCTCCATTTTGTCGACATCCTTCCTATAATTTGGCGACCAGAACTGCACACCATACTCCAGATTCGGCCTCACCAATGCCCTGTACAATTTCAACATTACATCCCAACTTCTATACTCGATGCTCTGATTTATAAAGGCAAGCATACCAAACGCCTTCTTCACCACCCTATCCACATGAGATTCCACCTTCAGGGAACAATGCACAGTTATTCCCAGATCCCTCTGTTCCACTGCATTCCTCAATTCCCTACCATTTACCCTGTACGTCCTATTTTGATTTGTCCTACCAAAATGCAGCACCTCACACTTATCAGCATTAAACTCCATCTGCCATCTTTTAGCCCACCCTTCCAAAAGGCCCAAGTCTCTCTGTAGACTTTGAAAATCTACCTCACTATCAACTACTCCACCTATCTTAGTATCATCTGCATATTTACTAATCCAATTTGCCACACCATCATCCAGATCATTAATGTAAATGACAAACAACAGTGGACCCAACACAGATCCTTGGGGCACTCCACTAGACACTGGCCTCCAACCTGACATACAATTGTCAACCGTTACCCTCTGGTATCTCCCATTCAGCCATTGTTGAATCCATCTTGCAACCTCACTATTAATACCCAACGATTTAACCTTCTTAATCAACCTTCCATGTGGAACCATGTCAAATGCCTTACTGAAGTCCATATAGACCAGTTCCTTTATTTTTGAAGTTGGGGCTTTTAAGGTACATAACTTATTTGTGGGATCAGTGCGTTGTCAGATAATAATAGCAAATGATTTCCACGCTGATTGCAGCAGCCTTTTTTCTTCATTTTAGATCCATAATACTATTGAAGCTCATTCATTTCATTCGACAATTCATTTTTATCTTGCAGTCAGTTGTGCCCGCATGCCAGATGTTACTATGTTAAGCTAACAGAATGGGTTCCAACCTGAACAGCCGATTCCTTATGCCCAGGAGAAATGCTCTTTTGATAACTATGAGCTGGGGGGAGGGCCAGGAGTGTATATTAAAACTACTTGAACACTAACTTTCCCCTTGTCTGTGATAATTGTAATGTTTCAGTATATACAAATTAAACATTTTCTAATTTTACATGTAACCATTTCATATTGTGCCACAGTTGTTCCTGCTACCTGTAATCTCAAGTACAAGATCCACTAATTGCTGATGCCAGCATGAATAGTTTATCAAATTTCAGGAGAAAGTCTCAGCAGAAATTCAGCTTCAAACTCAGAATTTGTTTTCCAATCAAATTTAAGACATTCTTCGCAAGCACCAGTACTTTTGCTTATTCGTCCCATGCCTTTCAGCAATCCTCTATGAAATGAAAATTACTATAAGCAAAACCCTCAGGTAAGTTATTCTTAGAAGTAGTTAACAGTCAACTACATTTAATTTTTATTTGTATTTTTTGTGATGATTAGAACAAAAAAAAAATCATTCTTGGTCCAACAAACGGCACCTGGCTTCTTGAACATGGCTTCTGAAATTTGGATTCATTTACTTTGTTGATTTAACCATTTATATATTAAGCTGTTCAATATAAAAACACATGAATGGTAGAGGTGAGAATCATACTCCCATTTTACATATGGACCCATTGCAAAATTCTTAATGAGAATTTTTTGCATATCTGTATCACAGAACAATAATATTGCACGATGACACACCGAAAGCAATATTTTGACAATATTATACCAAGCCTCCCATGACCTTGCTCAAGATAAATCAGGTGACTTTGATTTATACCAACAAATCTTTTATGATATATAAATCATAATGGAGTGGTGAATTAATTGTCCAGTGCTTGGAACATGGTGCATTTGCTAACAGATCAATTAACATTTTTGAGGGGTCACCAATTGAAAGTCCAGTGTACAAAGTCCATTGGCATGTGCAATAGACAGGGTTTTAAATAAGTAACAGTCTCATTTTTATTTTTACTTGTTCTTCCATTATGAGCAAGTCGTGGACCAACCTGAAGCATGATACCAATAGTGGGCTTCCTGGGCTGGGATTTGCTTATACCAGTTCCCTGTAACTAATACCAAAGCACACTTCATATGGTTCTAAGTGTCCGGCCCTGTTCGCGAGTTATAAATGCGTGGATAAAATTCATAAATGTGGTGTCTAAAAGTCCACACCATTAACTGTTACGGCCCACTTCTTCATATAAGCATTTTTGATGCATAAATCATGGAGAGGAAAATCATGACGCACTTGGTAATTTCCCTCTCAATTAATTTTCCCAAGAAATTGATTCTCATGGCATATATAACAATTATATCAAAGATCGTGTAAAACTCAATTTATTGGCCAGTCTCTTCTGCAGAGGTGTATTTACTTAATGGGAAAAGCAAAATAGCAGGAGACATAATTTTAAATAGACAATAGACAATAGGTGCAGGAGTAGGCCATTTGGCCCTTTAAAATTATGTCTCCTGCTATTTTGCTTTTCCCATTAAGTAAATACATCTTTACTAATTTTTTTCATTTTAGGACTATTGCAAAATTCTATACATCACTTTGCATCAAAATATAAACAGCTACACTGTTCTCGAGTGCTTAAAGATACATCCAGTATAATAAAGTATTAGAGTCAGAAAGTCTGGAGTATTCAATTGCCATTTTAATGAACTCATGAGTTCATTTAAGTGGAATAAGATGTAGTAACCTTAAAAGGGCATCCATTCACCTCTGAAGGAACCTTAAAAGGACATTCATTCACCGAATTCCCAGCTGCTAGAAATATGAAGCAGCTCAACTGTACAATTTATTAACATAATATAATATATACATAAACAACTTTCAAATGATTGCATATTGCTGCTTTTGAGTTATATTTGAACTATTGTAAATATATTTAGGGTTACACACTGCAAATGTAGGGCACCATATTTAAAGGTTTTCCCTTTAACCTCTAAGAATTGACGAAAAAAACTCCTTTATCTGGGCAGAGTTGGTGGCTGACCACAAAGGGTCAGTTTCAACTATTTTCTTCAAGATGTTGAAGGACAAGTCAAATATCCTGATTTTGCAACAAAAAAAAATTAATGACACAATAATTTAAATAGAACTCTCCATAATATGGTTAAGATGTATTATAGTTCCCATTTTTATCTTACAACATAAAAGGAGCCTGTTGAGCCCATTGAGTCTGTGCCAGCTCCTGGAAGAATTGCATCATCCTAATAATTTTCCTGCATCTTATTTTTTCACACATGTGGAGTATCTCCCCATTGATTCTAACTGCAGCCACCTTCACTGGAGTGACTCATAGTTCCCAATGGACCTAACAACCAACACATCTTTTAGATGTGGGAGGAATCCTGAGGCCCAGGGACTCCTAAATGGTTACAGGGTGGATGTGCAAACTCACAGACATAGCATCAAGGATCAAACCTGTGTCACTGGGGCTGTGTGTCAGCTGCACTGCCTGCTGCTTCACTGTGCCATCCTAACCTTCCAAATCTACTTTTTAAAGCTGCAAATTAGAATTATGCTGAAAGAGAGAATGATTTATGAATATGATTCATGGCAATATATATTAAAAAAATCATTAAGGTTTCCCTAATGTCACTGGCACTAAAATGTCTAATCAACTTACAGTCTGTGCAAGAAATTTAAATAATAAGAATTGGCATTGTCTACTGATGTCAAAAACATCTACCTTTCCTTCCAAAGCACTCCTGTAAACATTGAGCCAGTGCTAACAGTTACAATTCAATGGCATTTTTATACACATGTATGTGGACACATACACATATGCACTTGATGAACAAAATGAGAAGCAATAAAAATAGCTGATGGAAAAGGATTATTTTTATCTG
This sequence comes from Rhinoraja longicauda, assembly GCF_053455715.1. NCBI lineage: Eukaryota > Metazoa > Chordata > Chondrichthyes > Rajiformes > Arhynchobatidae > Rhinoraja > Rhinoraja longicauda. The sequence continues at coordinate 51,436,124 of NC_135965.1, forward strand.
ATGCAAGCTTTATTATGGTCTTTCATAACCAGTTTGATATTGAATGGTGGCTTGGCTAAAACGTTTCAAAATATCAAAATCTATATTTCTCCATGACCATGCGTGTACAAATGAGTAAAGAAATTCATGTAAAATTCCATTCTGACTATATGCTTACGACACTCTTAATAAAATCTAGTACTGTTAAGAAATAATTGAAAAAATAATCTTGGTATTAGGAAAATATATATTTTTCATTCACAAATAAAAACATACTGGATTGGCAATCCCAATGCGACAATGCGTAAAGCAAAAATATAAAAAGGGCTATAGTCAGAGAGCTACACAGTCTAATGACATGGAGACAGGCCTTTTATCCCACTATGTTCATGCTGATCATCAAGTACCTATCTATACTAATCCCATTTCCAGTACCAGCTTGATGCTTTAATGTCATGCATTTCAAATGCCAATTTGATTATGGACATCGTTGCAAAAAGGAAAAGAAATCCAGCCCATTCAGTGTCTCTCCATACCTGGAATGCTCCAGTTCAGACATCATCTTAATGAGAATCTCCTCTGCCCTCTCCCCAGTCCAATCACATCCTTATTGTGTGGCGACGCGAACATCACACAGTACTCATACAGTGATATAGCATGGAAACAGGACCTTCAACTTAGCCGTGCCGACCAAGGTGAACCATCTATACTAGTCCTACTTAGCCAATATCCCTCTAAACCTCTCCTATCCATGTACAGGTCTAAATGTCTGTTAAGTGTTACTATAGTATCTGTTTCAATTACCTCATCTGGCAGCTCATTGCTTATACCCACTACCCTCTGTGTGAAAAATTCCCCCCTCGGGTTCCTATTAAATCTTTCCCCTCTCACCTATGTCTCCTGGTTCTTCATTCCCTCGACTCCAGCTATTATCTGACTAATTTTTAGTTTAATTTAGAGATACAGCACGGAAACAGGTCCTTCGGCCCACCGAGTCCACACTGACCAACGATCCCCGCACACCAACACTATCCAACACTAGGGACAATTTATAATTTTACCAAGTCAATTTGCCTACAAACCTGTATGACTTCGGAGTGTGGGAGGAAAACGGAGATCCTGGAGAAAACCCACGCAAGTCACGGGGGAGAATGAACAAACTCCATATAGACAGCACCCATAGTCAGGGTTGAACCCTGGTCTCTGGTGCTGTAAGGCGCAAACACTACCGCTGCACCACCGTGCCACCATGTTTCACAGAGATGGACTTTATCCTCCCTACTCTTATATCCAATGTCCAAGCTAGTGAAGGCACCATTTCTAGCTGTACTGTGCTTCCAAGGATCATTGGACATGGACATGATGCCCATTATAATTCAGAATAAACAGTATTAGTAAATGTCAGTTAGGATTCATAACTGCCATTTTTTTTTTAAATCACATTTTCAATGTTTTTAAATTTATCTCCAGTGTTCCATTGCTGAATATTATCCTGCAATGTTAAGATGCCATATAAATGAAAGCTGTCTAACAGTCTTAAATATGTGATCTCAAATTATACTTTCTGGCCCCAAATCTAAGATGCAAACTTTCATTCCACTTTAACAATAGTTTATGGCACATCAGCAACATTTCATTAGTAAGCAGAATTTAAGTATAGATTTAACAAGATTCTCAACTCCTAATAAAAATGGAATCAATGAAAGGTTTACAACATGAAACCTTAACTTGGTTTCTCTCTCCAAAGATGAAAGCTGATGTTATTTCTATCTTTTGATTTTATTTCATTTTTCCAGTACCTGTAATATTTTAATTTTGTTCTCAATTAAGTTCATCTACCTGGAAATTCACCTCCAGTTGGTGGCACTAAACAAAATATTAATGATTTGGACGAGGGAATTGAATGCAACATCTCTAAGTTTGCGGATGACACGAAGCTGGGTGGCAGTGTTAGCTGCGAGGAGGATGCTAGGAGGCTGCAGAGTGACTTGGATAGATTAGGCGAGTGGGCAAATGCATGGCAGATGCAATATAATGTGGATAAATGTGAGGTTATCCACTTTGGCGGCAAGAACAGGAAAGCAGAGTATTACCTGAATGGTGACCGATTGGGAGAAGGGGAGATGCAACCTGACCTGGGTGTCATGGTGCACCAGTCATTGAAAGCAAGCATGCAGGTGCAGCAGGCAGTGAAGAAAGCGAATGGTATGTTGGCATTCATAGCAAGAGGATTTGAGTTTAGGAGCAGGGAGGTTCTGCTGCAGTTGTACAGGGCCTTGGTGAGACCGCACCTGGAGTATTGTGTGCAGTTTTGGTCTCCTAACCTGAGGAAAGACGTTCTTGCCTTAGAGGGAGTACAGAGAAGGTTCACCAGATTGATCCCTGGGATGGCGTGACTTTCATATGAGGAAAGACTGGATAGACTGGGCTTGTACTCGCTGGAATTTAGAAGACTGAGGGGGGATCTTATAGAAACATATAAAATTCTTAAGGGGTTGGAGAGGCTAGATGCGGGAAGATTGTTCCCGATGTTGGGGGAGTCCAGAACCAGGGGTCACAGCTTAAGGATAAGGGGGAAGTCTTTTAGGACCAAGATGAGAAAACATTTCTTCACACAGAGAGTGGGGAGTCTGTGGAATTCTCTGCCACAGAAGGTAGTTGAGGCCAGATAATTGGCTATATTTAAGAGGGAGTTAGATGTGGCCCTTTTTGCTAACGGGATCAGGGGGTATGGAGAGAAGGCAGGTACAGACTACTGAGCTGGATGATCAGCAATGATCATATTGAATGGCGGTGCAGGCTCGAAGGGCCGAATGGCCTACTCCTGCACCTATTTTCTATGTTTCTATACAGTAATGACAACGTGCTGTACTCTGTCTCCCAAACTGCCAGCATTGACTTAAATGGAAGAAAATTTTGGAGGCACAGTGTAAAGCATAAAAAGTAATTGGCATCGTTGAAGGGAGATGAATTTATGGACAGTAATCTCTTTTCAGGATAATTCAACAGTAAAGCCCAATTACTTTCTGTTATTATTTTGCTCTATTTTCAAGGCCAACATTTCTGGCTAGGATCCATCTTTGTACAAAAGCTTTGAGAATGAATATCAATAGGGCACTTTGGTTACAAAGGTGACTGCATAAAATCCTTATCTCAAATCCATCAAGAGGATTGATGGAAAGTAATCAAGCAATAAATTATTTTATGATAACATAATGGGTTATTTTAAACCAAAGATATCAAAGACTCTTGCAGTAATTTAACTCCAAGCCCTCCAAAGAACAGCGACAATATAAAAGACGAAGCAGCACTATAAGGTGTGGCACGGTGGCGCAGCAGTCGAGTTGCTGTCTTACAGCGCCAGAGACCCGGGTTCAATCCTGACTAAGGGTGCTGACTGCATGGAGTTTGTACATTCTCCCTGCAACCGCTTGGGTTTCCTCCAGGTGCTCCAGTTTCCTCAAACATTCAAAAGACGTGTAGGTTAGTAGCTTAATTGGCTTCTGTAAATTGTCCCTAGTGTGTAGGATAGAACTATTGCATAAGCGATTGCTAGTCGGTACAGACTCGATGGGCCAAAGGACCTGTTTCCACACTGTATCTCTAAAACTAAAACTAAAGCGGCCGCTGGACTTAACATCGCCCGGTGTGGCCGCGGGACGTTTCGGTGCCCGGGGCGGCTCGGCCGCGGGGCCTTCCATCCCCTTGCGGGGGCTGTGCGTGTCGTTTGCCTCGGTAGGGGTCGAGCTGCCTGTCCGTGGGTGTGGGGGGAAGAGAGGGGAAGTTTTGTTGCCTCCATCACAGTGAAGGGGTGTTTGGAGTCACGGTGATGGATGTTTGTGTTGGGGTCGGGTGTCCTGTGTTCTTTTCTTTTTTGCTGTGTTTTGTGTGACTGCTGAAATTTCGTTCGGTGTAAAAAGCCGAGTGACAATAAAGTGTTGTTATGTTATGTTATGTTATAAAGAACTGATGTTGAGGTAATGACTGCATAAAACGCACTGACTTCACCCACCAAAGCTTTGAAAATATTTATGTCCTCTTAATTTATATTGACTAGTTACTCTGCCATTCTTCTATGTGGGAAAAGAGTGCATTCGCTTCTATGTTGTTGCGTAACTCTGTTTACCACACTTCAGGAACCATGTTATGCTCCTTGAAAGGTTTCAACGGAGATTTATTAGAATCGTTTGTCAAGTCAAGTCAAGTCAAGTCAATTTATTTGTATAGCACATTTAAAAACAACCCACGTTGACCAAAGTGCTGCACATCTGACCAGGAAAAAAAAGAAACATACAGTGGCAGGCAGCCAAACACAACGGCGCGGCCATCTTGAACAAAATGTTAATTCAATCACCCACAGTCCAACAATAAAAGCACTAAACAGGCACCCAAAATTACCCAACCCCAAGTAGGAATTTTATTTACAAATTTGGGTCAGAGAAGCTCCTCTCAAAACAAAGAGATGCAGATGGCATTTGACTCGCCTCCCTGCGCCTCTCTGAATTGTAGTGTGCATTCCATCCACCTAAACACACTAAAGTCATTAACTGTATCACATGGCAACTCCAAAATTCAAGGAGCAACACAAAACACGGTACTTTTTTTTTTTTTGCTTACAAAAGCTTTGAACTTTGTCAATCAAGAACTGTGATCATCATTTGTAAACTGGGTTGCCTAGAGACATCTTTCTCCATCTTATGTCTGCTACAAAATGGCTAGCAAGCAATTGTCTTAACCAAAAAATCCACAACAGACCCAATTTCAATGCAGAGTAGTGTCAAGCAGAGAGCTGCGTCATCAATCCAACATTTTTCATAATCTTTCTTGCTGCAATGTTGCATTTCACCTCCAACTTACATCCCATTAGAGGAGGACCAATGGCAATTTGTATTGCTTCCACTCCAGCAAGCTTCAACCTGTCAGAGCTTTTGTACACAGATAATGCCTATATACGTGCACAATCAGAGGCCATGATTCAGGCATCATCAACTTGTTCCCTGACGAGTATAAGAGAAGAAGCTTTACTGTGGAAGAACTTTCTTACTTAATTTTGATTGGAATTGAACAAGGTAATGAAAGAGTGTTTGGATGTGACAATTGGCATCTCTCATTGACCAGGTATAAAAGAGGATTGTGGGAATCGGCAAAATAAGATCAGACATATTACGTCTTGTGTAGGAATGTGTTGAAGGGTGGATGGTAAATGTAGACATGAAATAGTAGATGGAAGTAAGGAAGCTTGTTTCTCTCAGCAGTGTGTTACAGTAGACCGCCCACATCCCCTACCGCTAGTAGCGTAGATACGTTGCAGTAAATGGGAGGCTTATGATTGGTTCGGAGAGGGGATGGTGGCGCGGGCCGCCTAAATGGTGAGATAAAATAATGTCAAGATGCCCTTGTATTGTGTTTGACTTGTATTAACCATCTGTTGTTGAATATCTCTGTAGTAGATAGTATATTTTTGTATAGTTCTATCTAACAAAAAACAAAAGTTGTTTTACTGCATAGTATAATTGTCGACTAATTTTGCTGTGAATTCAGAGAACTGGTGAGCAGTTAACTGCCGCCATCTCTCCATGGTATCATGCAATAAAGTCTCTTGAAGCAAACCTGAAGCAGTGACTAGTGGGGTACCGCAAGGCTCAGTGCTGGGACCCCAGCTATTTACAATATATATTAATGATTTGGACGAGGGAATTGAATGCAACATCTCCAAGTTTGCGGATGACACGAAGCTGAGGGGCAGTGTTAGCTGTGAGGAGGATGCTAGGAGGCTGCAACGTGACTTGGATAGGTAAGGTGAGTGGGCAAATGCATGGCAGATGCAGTATAATGTGGATAAATGTGAGGTTATCCACTTTGGTGGCAAGAACAGGAAAGCTGACTATTACCTGAATGGTGGCCGATTAGGAGAAGGGTAGATGCAACGAGACCTGGGTGTCGTGGTACACCAGTCATTGAAAGTAGGCATGCAGGTGCAGCAGGCAGTGAAGAAAGCGAATGGTATGTTGGCATTCATAGCGAGGGGATTTGAGTATAGGAGCAGGGAGGTTCTGCTGCAGTTGTACAGGGCATTGGTGAGACCACACCTGGAGTATTGTGTACAGTTTTGGTCTTCTAATCTGAGGAAAGACATTCTTGCCATAGAGGGAGTACAGAGAAGGTTCACCAGATTGATTCCTGGGATGGCAGGACTTTCATATGAAGAAAGACTGGATAGACTCGGCTTGTACTCGCTGGAATTTAGAAGATTGAGGGGGGATCTTATAGAAACTTACAAAATTCTTAAGGGGTTGGACAGGCTAGATGCAGGAAGATTGTTCCCGATGTTGGGGAAGTCCAGAACAAGGGGTCACAGTTTAAGGATAAGGGGGAAGTCTTTTAGGGAACCGAGATGAGAATGTTTTTTTTCACACAGAGAGTGGTGAATCTGTGGAATTCTCTGCCACAAAAGGTAGGTGCGGCCAGTTAATTGGCTATATTTAAGAGGGAGTTAGATGTGGCCCTTGTGGCTAAAGGGATCAGGGGGTATGGAGAGAAGGCAGGTACGGGATACTGAGTTGGATGATCAGCCATGATCATATTGAATGGCGGTGCAGGCTCGAAGGGCCGAATGGCCTACTCCTGCACCTATTTTCTATGTTTCTATGTTTCTATGAAAAGTCTCCACTTTTCATTTTCCTTTAATTTCCCTCTAAATTAATTTCTTCCACATTTACACATAACATCAGTTCTTCTAGCTATGCACTGCAGCACAACCTTGTCCCTGATATCAAAGGCCCATTAAGAGACACTGAAAAATATGGACCATCTCCCATATCTCAGTAGTGTAAGAAAATAACTGCAGATGCTGGTACAAATCGAAGGTACTTATTCACAAAATGCTGGAGTAACTCAGCAGGTCAGGCAGCATCTCGGGAGAGAAGGAATGGGTGACGTTTCGGGTCGAGACCCTTCTTCAGTCTGATGTCAGGGGAGGGGGCGGGACAAAGAAAGGATGCAGTTGGAGACAGGAAGACAGTGGGAGAACTGGGAAGGGGGAGGGAAAAGAGAGGGACAGAGGAGCTATCTAAAGTTAGAGAAATCAATGTTCATACTGCTGGGGTGTAGGCTGCCCAAGCGAAATATGAGATGCTGTTCCTCCAATTTGCGGTGGGCCTCAATATGACAATGGAGGAGGCCCAGGACAGAAAGGTCAGACTGGGAGTGGGAGTGGAGGTTGATGAGATGAGCCACCGCGAGATCAGTAGTGTAAGAAAATAACTGCAGATGCTGGTACAAATCGAAGGTATTTATTCACAAAATGCTGGAGTAACTCAGCAGGTCAGGCAGCATCTCGGGAGAGAAGGAATGGGTGACGTTTCGGGTCGAGACCCTTCTTCAGTCTGATGAAGAAGGTTGGTTCAGCGAGATCAGGTTGGTTAAGGCGGACTGAGCGAAGGTGTTGAACGAAACGATCGCCGAGCCTGTGTTTGGTTTCGCCGATGTAGAGAAGTTGACATCTGGAACAGCGGATACAATAGATTACGTTGGAGGAGGTGCAGGTGAACCTCTGCCTCACCTGGAAAAACTGTTTGGTTCCTTGGATGAATTATACTACATCAACACCACAAAGAGTCTCTTTTGAAAATGGTTGTTGTCTTACTAAAACCAAATCCATGACTTGGATGAAGGGATTAAAGGTACCATTAGCAAATTTACAGATGATACAAAGCTGGGTGGTAGTGTGAACTGTGAGGAAGATGCTATGAGGTTGCAGAGTGACTTGGACAGGTTGTGTGAGTGGGCGGATGCATGGCAGATGCAGTTTAATGTGGATAAGTGTGAGGTTATCCACTTTGGTGGTAGGAATAGGAAGGCAGAGTATTATCTGAATGGTGTCAAGTTAGGAACGAGATCTGGGTGTCCTAATGCATCAGTCACTGACAGGAAGCATGCAGGTACAGCAGGCAGTGAAGAAAGCCAATGGAATGTTGGCCTTCATAACAAGAGGAGTTGAGTATAGGAGCAAAGAGGTCCTTCTGCAGTTGTACAGGGGCCTAGTGAGACCGCACCTAGAGTACTGTGTGCAGTTTTGGTCTCCAAATTTGAGGAAGGATATTCTTGCTATTAAGGGCATGCAGCGTAGGTTTACTAGGTTAATTCCCGGAATGGTGGGACTGTCATATGTTAAAAGACTGGAGCGACTAGGCTTGTGTGCACTGGAATTTAGAAGGATGAGAGGAGATCTTATCGAAACGTATAAGATTATTAAGGGGTTGGACACGTTAGAGGCAGGAAACATGTTCCCAATGTTGGGGGAGTCCAGAACAAGGGGCCACAGTTTAAGAATAAGGGGTAGGCCATTTAGAACAGAGATGAGGAAAAACCTTTTCAGTCAGAGAGTTGTGAATCTGTGGAATTCTCTGCCTCAGAAGGCAGTGGAGGCCAATTCTCTGAATGCATTCTAGATACTCTTAAGGATAGCGGAGTCAGGGGGTATGGGGAGAAGGCAGGAACGGGGTACTGATTGAGAATGATCAGCCATGATCACATTGAATGGCGGTGCTGGCTCAAAGGGCTGAATGGCCTCCTGCACCTATTGTCCATTGTCTATAAAGCTAGATTCCCAAGGGAAAATAGTGTGATCCTCATAATAAAAGCTTTTTGGCTGTATCTAATTGAGATCAAAAGGATAGCAGATTTCCGGGGATTATTTTAGCATTGATATTCAGAACAAATTGATTACTACTAATTTAATTTTAGTTCAAGGATATGATTTCCAAACCAGTTCATATTACACAGTATTGTGGCAAAATTATGGTCTGCATTCTTCATGTCAGTTACACCAAATCGAAGCACTTGACTTTGGAACATCCATCCGCAAGTTGATCAGTCCTTTATTTGTATATGAATAGTTTGTCATTTCCTACTGATTGGATACTACTATCTCCACTAAGTTAGCACAGCAAGATGAAGAATTATATTACACTCTGCAGAGGCGAAACATATAACAAAAATGTAACCTAAAAGATAACCCAGCATCTGATACATTAAAATAATGGCTCTGGATAACAACAAGAAGCATAATTCATGTCATGGGGATAGTCGCAGCTTGAAACTGCACTTCAGAATGATGCAAAATCACCAAGTTTCCTCCTGATGTTTCTTCGATATCCATAAGAACACAAGGATACAATTTACTCATCGTCCTGTTATTTGGATAGAGAGCATCTGGACTTCAAAGTGCTTCATTGTTAACCAAAAATGCCTACAATACCCTTTCCATTTACAGTATGCAGCTGTGAAGATAGATGATGTGGATACAATAGCTAGTGAGAATCTTGCAAAAAAAATTGCTCAAGACATTTAATCCTGTTCCTTTTCATGGTTCAATGTCTTTTACTGAATTAATTGTGAAAGCATCATCCTTCAATGCAACAGAAAAGTTGTCGAGAATGCGACAGAAGTAGTATAAAATTATCTTTAGACATTTAAAAATTCTTAAAGATTACTGATGAAAGTTGGCCTTCATCAGTTGGCCTTCATCAATGGCATGTTGGCCTTCATAACGAGAGGATTTGAGTACAAGAGCAAAGAAGTCCTTCTGCAGTTGTATAGGGCCCTGGTGAGATCACATCTGGAGTGTTGTGTGCAGTTTTGGTCTCCTAATTTGAGGAAGAACGTCCTTGCCATTGAGGCAATGCAGCGTACGTTCACGAGGTTAATCCCTGGAATGGAGGGACTGTCATATGAGGAAAGATTGGAAGACTAGGCTTGTATTCACTGGAGTTTAGAAGGATGAGAGGGGATCTTATAGAGTCGTATAAAATTATAAAAGGACTAGACAAGCTAGATGCAGGAAAAATGTTCCCAATGTTGGGGGAGTCCAGACCAGGGCATACAGTCTAAGAGTAAAGGGGAGGCCATTTAAAACTGAGGTGAGAAAAAACTTTTTCACCCAGTGAGTTGTGAATTTGTGGAATTCTCTGCCACAGAAGGCAGTGGAGGCCAATTCACTGGATGAATTTAAAAGAGAGACAGAGCTCTATGGTGGAATCAAGGGATATGGGGAGAAGGCAGGCACAGGTTACTGATTGTGGATGATTAGCCGTGATCACAATGAATGGTGGTGCTGGCTCAAAGGGCCAAATGGCCTCCACCTGCACCTATTTTTCTGTTTCTATGTTTCTAGAAATAGGAGGATACGATTAATAAGATGGAATAAAAAATTAGAAAATACCCAGTAATTCAAAGAGTACTGTATACTGATAAAGGGCCATGGCTGCGTTCTGCAGCTGCGGCTCACCGGCAGTCTCTCTGTCTTTTTTGTTTTTTGTCTATTGTTATCGTTTAAATGTATCTTTTGATTTATTTTTAACTCTGTATATGTGGGGGGTGGTGGGGGAAACCTTTTTTTTCCAATCTCCTCCTCAACGGAGATGCGACCTTTATCGTGTCATATCTCCGTTCGTGCTACGGCCTAACACCGTTGAGTCGGCGGCCTCCAGCTGGGATCGACCTTGAAGACTCCAGTCGCAGGGCCTGGACTTACCATCTCGGAGGCTTTGGCCGTGGGCCCTGCAGACCGCAACATCGGGAGTTCGCAGGTCCCTGGCTGGCGACCGGCTTTCGGGAGCTCCAGCCGTAGCAGCTTCGACCGCCCCGAAGCGCGAGGTTTGATTGACCCGCTCGCAGGCCCCTCATCGCCCTGCGTGGCCTGGCCGCGGCACCTTCCATCGTCCGGTGGGGGCTCAGGACCTTCATCGGCCTGCTCGGCTCGGCCCTGGGACTTTCCATCGCCCGGTGGGGGCTTCAAGAGTTGGGAGCCTCGATCGCCTCGTGGCACCACGGGAGAAGAATGAGGAGGAGATAAGACGTTTCTTTGCCTTCCATCACAGTGAGGGTGTGCCTGGAGCAATCACTGTGATGGCTGTTTGTGTTAAAAATTGTAATTGTGTGTCTTGTGTTCTTTATTGTTTACTGCCGGACCCTGACGTGAGAGGACGCTGGCGCTGTTTGTTCGCCGCTTCTCCGTCAGGATAGTTTGTCTGTTTGTTTTTATGTCTTGACTGTTTTTGTAAAGCGTCTTTGAGCATTTGGAAAAGCGCTATAAAAAATAAATGTTTATTATTATTATTATTATTATTATATGTGGGGAAAGAAAAATAGTTCATGTTTTGCATCTGATAAAGTAGGTTTTACGGCATAGAGGTGGGAGAAGATATGTGATAGGATTGAATAAATGATAGAAGGGATGAAGGTGCATCACAGAATAGGG